>NC_056522.1:40817465-40887119 GCF_019175285.1 Sceloporus undulatus | reverse complement strand
AAACAACCTTCAGCCAGCTGAAATAGAACTTTTCACTTTAATTAGGAATTCCAAGGTGTTGCCATAGTAGTGCCTATGTTAAACTACTGCAGTATAGTAGAAACTGCATCATCAAAGAGAAGAGGAGGAAAGAGTATCCAGAGTATCCAGGAGAGACTTTGGAAAATTTCTTTTTTTTGACCACAGCTTACAATCCTCCGCTAGCATGGCCACTGGCTGTGCCAGCTAGAGGTTGTGGGAGCTGATTTCCAAAAGCAACTTTTCTGAGCTTTGTTAGGGAAAGGCATGTAAGGGGCTGTTGGCTGGCTGTTTGTCTTCCTGGGCTTCCCAGAGGCACCTGCTTTGTTTCTATGTGGCAACAAAGCCTGGACCAGATCAGCCTTGGACTGGATCCATAAGTCTTTGTGTGGTTCTTATTTCTTACTGGATATGCCAAACAGAGGGACAAAAAGCCAAAGGAGAATTTTATGATGGTAATAAAACATTGTGCCTGACTCCAGTCTTACTCCACACCACCCCCACATTTAGATTAAAAAAGACACACAAGGACTGTGGTTGGGACTTTAGAGTGAGAAACGGAAGCTGCAAGAACCATGTATTTCTTTGTACACATAAGACCCTCTCCTCCCCACTTCACTTTAATCTTCAGTGCCTCATGGCCTCGTACAAACTCCTGGATTCAGAACAGAAGTAAACAAATGGGACTTTACGCATGGGGAAATAATCTTGCCTTGTATTTTCTAGCACCATCCATAAGATGAAGCCAAAAGACACATGCCTATGACAGGAAAATTATATATGGCCTTCAAATTGACAAAAGAGTTCCCCCTAAAGTGATATAAACTGAAGCAAGGGTGGCATAAAACGTTTTGATTACTTTTGGTTTTTATTATTATTAAACAACCTGGAGTATATTGTTTAGTATGTCCTAGAAACTGGCAGGCTCCCTCCGTCTCTTTCTCCTTCTCTCTTTTTTCTTCTTCAGGAACTACGTACCACAAAGTTCCTGTTTACTATATTTTCTTGGGATAAAGTTTTCTGTGGTGTAAGACACTAAGACCATTAGGCGCACGCACTAGAGATCTAAAGAAAGTCTATTTATTGAAGCTTCCAGGAAAAATATTGACTGGGCAGTTAAAAATACTTTCTTTGATTACTCAGTCTCATATTTTAAATTTAAAATTACAGGATTTTCTTTTTTTAGCCATTTATTTTTAGCTCTATTTTTGTGTGGTTTAATTGGAAAAAAAGTTGCTTACTTTTTAAACATGGAGCCTTTCCACTAACCTAGTAGATCAGGTTAGATTGTATGGTCTTTTAAGGTGCTTATCTCCTACCCACTGTCCTAGATTCTGCTCCATAATAAATAAGAAAAGTTCCATACTTTCTTCAGAAAACAGTGGAGATGGCACAAGGGAAACCCAGGCTGCCTTCTGCACTGCAGAAATCATGCAGTTTGGACAGTGCTTTAACTGCCATGGCTCAGTGCTATGTAATTAAGGGATTTGTACTTACCTTCTCTGTCAGAAAGCCTTGGTTGCCACAACTACAATCCCAGAATTCCACAGGATTGAGCCATGCAGTTAAAGTGGCATCAAACTGCATTATTTTCTACAGTATAGATATGGCTCAGTGCTTTCCCTAAAGGTTTGTAAAATTATGTGAGCTAAGTGATAATGCCCGAGCGGCAGGCTAGTAATAAGATATGGGGCTAATGATTGCAATGTTTCTATGTAGGTTCCTTAATATGTCATTGACTGCTATGAAAACTGTCATATCATTTGTGTTGTTACTTCATTCCCCCTTTCTTTCTTGGCCTATCTGATCTGCTTTGTGTGTAATGTCCTGAATATTAATGCAGATGGATGCAGTGGTCAATCTAAAGCCAATCTCTCCTCCGGATACACCATTCCACTTCCTTCTTGTCCTTTTTCCATTTCTTTATGCAATTGCCATTCAACTATAGCCATGTTTGCTGGGGGATTCTGGATCTCTAGTCCAAATCAATCCTTCTGAGCTCTGCAACCTTTACATCAAATCCAAGTATTGTACCATGGAACTGTTAAAGAGTACTTGTTTTGTCACATAGACAAGCCGGATTTATCTAGCCTTTCCAAATAAATCTGAATAACTTTGAAAGACTGAATGAATTTATATCCCATAGTGGTCTCTTGAGGAGCCAAAGATTCCTCCTCTTATACACCTGGTAGTGCAAGAAATGAGAGATTTTATACTCCCCTAGTTTTCCCCTGTTTACATGCGCTACTTCCTTCAAAGTTTGGAACATCCAGTTAAAATGGCATTTTTCATACCTAGGATGTTTTTTAAACCTTTTAAACATAGGAAATCTGTTTGAAGCCAACTCTGAGACTTTCTTCCTGAGCCCAACATATGGTAAACGAGTGTCTTCTTAAAGAAAAACACAAATGGGACACATCAAAATAGGGCTGAATAAAATGATTTTAAAGTGCTCCAAACCACTGGGAAAATAGTTTTTATTCTGTAGCTTTTTCCTGTATGGTGGCATAGGAAGAATATTGGTGGTTTGAAGTAAGGTTTTTGCTGGTATGGCTCTAAGATAACTGCATTACTCACTCACAGAGAAGCCACGAGACAGTTGTGTAGGTTGTTCCAAACTAAGTGGTACAAGAAAACATTTATAACCACACCATTTCCCCACCATATGTGTTTCCCCATGGACCTAGGCAAGTGATACCCAACTAAACCAATGTGGTGCATTTTCCTTCTCCACTTAACTGGATTATGGATTGCTTTTTGAACTGAAAGAAGTTTCTCCTCTTCCATAGTTGTTGGTTTTTTGAAAACAAGAGTTGCTGTAATCCAGTGGATTATTTGCTCTCACAGATACTCTTTAGAGGAGTGCGAGAAATCCCTTCATTGAGACATCAAGCATTGATAACTGCAAACAGGACAAGAAGAGAAAATTGTTACTTTGGTGGTTTCTAAACAGAGGTTCTTGAACCACTCAATTATATGTAAAAATGTGGTTTGTGTGGAAGAGGAAAAAAGAAATGAGAGAGAAATAGGAGATGCTCTTTTTTCCATAGCCATGAGATAAACACATTGAAGGACATGTAAATCAAACAACTGGGGCTGTTAGCAGAGCTTTTTAATGAATAACTCATTGTGCATTCATACTACACAGTGGAATTATAGAATCATAGAATCCTAGAGTTGTATGAGACCCACAGGCCAGCCAGTCTAACCCCCTGCCCTGCAGGAATACACAATAAAAGCACTCATGACAGATGGCCATCTAGCCTCTGTTAAAAGCCTCAAAAGAAGGACTCCACCACTGTTGAACGCTCTTGCTGTCAGGACGTTCTTCCTAATGTGAGATGGGAATTTGTTTTGTTGGGTCATTCCGACTACATTTTACCCGCGGATCAGGACCCGAATTAATCCACGTGAAGTTCATATTCGCCCCGAAACTTTCACTAGCAATTCAGAGACTTTCACACCTGTTTTGTGGGCAAATGCCCCTTGGCGCGGGTCATTTGGAATTGGGGTAAAAGCTGTCTCCTTAGAAAGAGCTCAGGTTCGGCGAATATGAACTGCCCCTGGATCAGGGGAGGGATTTAGGTCAGAGGGAGGGCAGTGGGCAGAGCATTCCTTCCCCTTCATCGGAGGAGGAGGAGAAGGCAGGAGCAGGGGAGAGAAGGGGGGCCATGGAGGGCAGCATCGGGGGAGGAGGAGAAGGCAGGAGCCGGGGGAAAGAGGGGGCCATGAAGGGCAGCATCGGAAGGAGAAGGAGGAGGAGGAGAAGGCAGGAGCGCAGAGGAGAGAAGGGGGCCGTGGAGGGCAGCATCGGAAGGAGGGGGAGGAGGAAAAGGCAGCAGCCAGGGAAGAGAAGGGGGCCCATGGAGGGCAGCATCGGAGGAGGGGGAGGAGGAAGTCAGGAGCCGGGGGAGAGAAGGGGCCCATGGGAGGGCAAGCATCGGAAGGAGGGGGAGGAGGAAAAGTCAGGAGCCGGGGGAGAGAAGGGGGCCATGGAGGGCAGCATCGAGGGAGGAGGAGGAGGAGAGGAGGAGGAGGAGCCAGGGTAAAGAAGGGGGCCATGGAGGGCAGCATCGTAAGGAGAAGGAGAGAGGAGAAGGAGAAGGCAGGAGCCGGGGAGAGAAGGGGGCCAAGGAGGGCAGCATCGGAAGGAGGAGGAGGAAAAGGCAGGAGCCGGGGGGATGAGAGAAGGGGGCCATGGAGGGCAGCATCGGAAGGAGGGGGAGGATGAAAAGTCAGGAGCCGGGGGAGAGAAGGGGGCCATGGAGGTGCAGCATCGAGGGAGGAGGGGGAGGGAGGAGGAAGGAGGCGGAGGCGGAGGCGGAGGAGGAGGAGGAGGAGGAGGAGAAGGCAGGAGCCGGGGTAAAGAAGGGGGGGCTATGGAGGGCAGCATCGTAAGGAGAAGGGAGAAGGAGAAGAAGGGCAGGGAGCCGGGGGAGAGAAGGGGGCCATGGAGGGCAGCATCGGAAGGAGGAGGAGGAAAAGGCAGGAGCCGCGGGGAGAGAAGGGGGCAATGGAGGGCAGCATCGGAGGAGGAGGAGGAAAGGCCAGGAGGCCGCGGGAGAGAAGGGGGCTTATGGAGAGCAGCATCGGAAGGGAGGAGGAGGAAGGAGCAAAGGAAGGATGCAAAAAAGGGTATATCGGGTTGGCAGCCGGGGGGAAGAACGGGAGGCCCTGGTGGGCAATCTGTAATGGGAGTAGGGAGGAGGAGAAGGAAGGAGCAGGATGAAGGGTCAATTCAGGGGCAGGTGAGAGGGAGGGCACAGACTGAGCAAGCCTCCCTCTCACCACCAGGCAGCTATCCTCTTTTTAATTTTTTTTTTAAAATTATTTTGACAAAACTATGCACATGTTTTTGCAACAAGGAAAGGCTGCAAAGAGCACTTTGCAAGAGGACTTTTCCTTTGCAAATGCTACAATGCAAATGTTTACAATGTTTCTCTTTCCAATTTGGCAATTGATACAGAATGCTTTTGCTACAGTTCTAGGGGTAGCCTAGAAGCAAAGAATGCATGGCTTCCTTTTTCTGGCATCTCGATCCCCCCCCTTGGCTACATCCCTGGAGGTGAGGAAATTATTACAGTGGTGCCTCGGGTGTACGAAATTAATTGTTCCGCCATTCCTTTCATAACCCGAAAATTTCTTAACCCCGAAACACTTTTCCGTTACTGGAAAGCTATAGCTGCACTTGCGCGCATTTGAATTTCGCGCCGAAATGGAATTTCGTAACCCGAAAATATTTCGTACCCCGAAAACAGTTTTTGCCAATCCAACTGTTTTCGTATCCCGGCAAATTTTGTAACCCGTCATTTCGTATCCCGAGGCACCACTGTATTGATTATTATTATTATTATTATTGATTATTATATTATTATTATTATTCCATGTGATATGAGGCATTCTGGGGTGTCAAGGAGGAGGATACAGGATGCAGATTTGGCTATTTGCTTGCATTTAGGGGTTGAAATGAGGCCAAGGGAAAATCATAACCTGCACTGACACAAATGCCCAAACACACACACACACACACACCACACACAGAGGAGGGTTTTTTTAAATTGAATTGCATTTTGGGGTTGGAAGGGGCCAAGGGAAGATCCACAACCTGCAGTGACCCAACCCCCACAGCACACACACACACAGAGGAGGTGTTTTAAATTTGACAGCATCTCACATACTGGCGCCTGGTTTTTTTAAAAAAGGAGGGGGGAAAGCACACTTCTGATGGCCCAATGAGTGCAGAAAACCACCTAGTGACGATCGTGGAGCTAAATTAGACGGACACAACTTTAACCTGTTTCTCCTAGAGGGCATTGAGGGTTAAAAATGCCCTGATTAGTAGTCAGCACTTGCTTCTGGAGGGATTTGGGGGGGGGGGCACGGAAACCGAATCTTCCCAGTTCCTCCAGCACAAAACGGCAGTCTGAAGTGGGCCCTTTCTCTAGTTTGAATCATTGCTATGGATCTTATCTCTGGAGCAGCAGAGCCCAAGGCTGAAGCCACTCACTCCCCAAACTGGCCTCCGGCTTTGGGGTGGCTCAAGGGCATTTCTAGCCCGAGGGAATTGGGGGGGCTAAAGGGAAGGTCCCTGGAAAGTCCCTCTGGCCTCCTCCTCCACCCTGGACCCCTCTCCTCCTGGCAGCCAGGGCAAGAAAGAGGCAAATCACCCTCCAGTGTGGGTCGAGGGGGAGAAGAGGAAGGTGAGGCAGGGGAGGAAGAGGAGGATGAGGACAAGGAAGGGGTGGTGCGGCACAGTGTGAGGACAAGGAAGAGAAGGAAGAGGAAGGCAAGGTATGATGTGTTAATGTGTTTTTTAAAATTGATCAAAAAATCAATCAATCATAGTGTGCAAAACCAATGATTGAATCATCTTTTTATTTTTTTTAAAAAATGCACCCATAGGTCACATGACACACACAAAACGGCAGTGCTGAGAGGGGGAGGAATGGTGGGATCTACCAGAAACGAGGAGGGGATGGTAAACGCCCCTCTGCATTTGTCCCCCCTCCAGAATGATGCAATTCAGATCTGTCGTTACCATTGGTTGACCACTCTTCAGAATCATTCTTTTCAAAAGAATCACTAAGAAACAGTGTCTGGAAAAATCATTTTTGTGTGGTGGTTGTGTTTTTGCCTTGCTTACATGGACAGAAAGTCGATCACATTATGACAGGAATCAGTTTAAAGTGGAAACAAGGGTCACTTAAACAAATAAGCAATTTGCTTTATTGTTCAAGTGAGAACGTGCTCTAGGACCCAAGGTCCCTTTCACATATACGGTTGTCAATCCAAGTGTCCCCATCCTATATCATGCATTTCATTTTTTCTGCCAAGTGCATACCTTAAATTCTCACTGTTGAAATTAATTTTGTTAGTTTTGGCCAAAATGAATTTTAACAGGGAGGAATGTAAGGTACTAGTTACAGCAATTTTTTATCGCTTTAATTTTCCAAATCTCCACCTTATGGAATCCTGGGGTTGGCAGTTTTGTAAGGTACTTAGAATTTTCTGCTAGACAACTCTAGCACTTCTAAGAATCTAAGGCCCAGTCCAGACGGGCCTATAGGGCGCCCTCATCACGTGCTAGGGGTTGAGCCGAAAGTGCACCACCCACGCATGCCTCAACCCTAGCAAGTGACGAGGACGTCAAAATGGCAGTGCCCTGTACACACGGATGCCTCCATTGGATGTGACGGACGCTTAGCGTCTGCACATCATGCCCCCATAATGACGTCGCGAGTGTGCCATTGGTGCACTGCAGTGTCATTATGGCGCGTGCAGAAAGAACCCGCTTTTTGTGTTTGTCCACTGCAGCTTTTCTTGCACAGCAAAACAAGGCACGGGCAGACCACCCTTTTTGGGTGGTCTGTACCCGCCTAGTCTTTTAAACTGCAATCTGTCTACAGATGGAGCAATGACAGCCAAACTGGTAACAAACAAATATAACTGATAGCATAGGTATTTTTGAGTCAAAATTTAAGACTTAGATAAGCAAAACTTTCCTTACATATAAAGACATTGAAACACAACAGAGCGATAGCCACACAGCACTGATGGAACAGAATGTTTAAACAGTTTTATGGATACTAAATCTAGATATCTGTTTGTATCATGATTGCTACTAGGAGATTACGCATTCAAGGGACTGATCCCTGACAGGATAGATGTGTGTTTTAACTGGCAATGACGGATCTACTCCATTCCTTGTAGGCAGGCGTATGCAACCCGGGCTTCTCCCAGGGCTTTTCAAGAATGGGATTTTCACTTTCAAGTTCATGCACTTCTGGTGGCATTCCTTCTGGCAGATGTGCACACTGTACATCAGTACAGCATACTGATGCTTAATAGGATGGCTGATGCTGGAGGAATGTTCAGACAGTGCGGCCCGTATCAGCCTGTTTGGATGCCAGTTGTGTGGACAGCTCATCCTCCCCACAGATCCAGAAGCCTTGATGGTAAGTTGGGTTTTCCTGTTAGTACAGACATGGTCTAAGTAGCTGATACCAGATTCTGATACCTAAAGTATCCTACCAAATTGCAAACCCAGGATTCCATGTTATGATATGTTTTGTTACTCATCAAAAGTAATGTTTTGCAGATTAGTTAATGTTACCCACCCAAAGGAATATTTTGCAGGTTATATCATTGCTTCAAATGTACTGCTTCCAATCTCTGGTAACGATAGTGGATAGAAATCCACTGAAATTAAATTAAAAACAAAACAAAACAAAACAAAAACAGAAAACACAGAAAACAAAATGGGGAATAAAAGTGGAATGAAGACATTTTACGGTTTAGTTAGCTATTCAACTGAAAGAACTTTCAGGGTGGCAATAAGATAATCTTGATTCATTTTATGATCGGCAAACTTTCCTGGAGACAAAGGAAAGCAAATGTAGCAGACTGAAGGCACCAGGTATAGGACTCTGTACAGAAAGGGGCATAGTTTTCTCAGTACATGGTCGTAGAGACCTTCTAAAGGAGTGCCGGGGGGGGGGGGGCGGGGCGGGGGGAGGAAAGCCCCTGATTACCAAATGCAATATTCACACAAGAGTTTAGCCCTTTGGTCTGATGTTTCGGTGTATACAAGGTTTCAGTGTTCCTTAATAAATTACCTCTTCTTGTACCAATAAACCCAGCCTATGAAGATTTGGTGTCTACTTGGCCCTGGGCCATACTAACAGCTTTGGCTTAACGTTTGTTTAATGGGATAGCATTACTATGGAGAACGGTAGCAACATAAAATCTTAACACTTAAGCATCTTCTGTGCTCCTTTGAACAGTAGACTATGTTTCAGTAAACAAGTTTTTATTCTTTCAGTCCTGTTATTTACTTAGAATTCCACAGGACTTGTGAAAACACTGGAGTTAGTGGCTTCTGTTGATTTATTAACTCCCCTCGAAGCCTGATGGAGGTCGCTCTTGCAAAACATTAAAAGGCATTCTGTTCCAAGGTGGTGCCAGTAGTATATGAGTGTCCATATATTTAAAGGAGGTAAGAAAATTATAAAAAAAACACACAACTCAAAGCCTGTGTCGTCTCCTGAACAGTCTTTTGATGAAATTCCTACCACTGATGTGTTCGTTGAGGTAACCAGGACTAGAGTCTAGAAAGATAGTAAACTCTAGGTGCTGCCATTTCCTGATGAACTTCAAGGCTCTACTGATAAACATCAGTCTCCATGCTGGTTTGTCCAATGTCTCCCACTGATCTCCTTCAGTCTCTGTGCCTGATCTAGAAGGATTCTCCATATTCCTCCAGATTCCACACTCACTTTTTAACTGGTTCTGCACCCTGCTGTCACCAAGATTCGCTTTGGAGCAAGTACTTAGAAATCAAATGCTGGCACATCTAAATGTTACATTAAGAAGATGCCCCCTAGCCAGCAAAATTACTGATATGGCAATTATTAGAAGGAGAAAGAAGAGCAGAAATAATGATATTTCAAGGGCCTTTTGAAAATCCAACAAAAGAGCACAAAGGGGCTCTCTAGACTGCTCCTAAGGGGCAGCATGCAGCCGCCCCTTTACTGGCCGGATCGGGGCCGCTGCAACCTCATGCCAGGCCCCAATTGGCCTCTGGAGAGCACAAAAGGAGCTGCAAAAAGCAGCTCCTTTTTGCACCCCCAAGGAACATCATAGCTGTGGCAGTGCAGCTTATAATGCCCCTTCAGCATTGCATCATGTGGGATGGAGGGCCAGAGGTGCGTCATGATGGCCCATGTAGTGTTGACCAGCACGCCAAAAGGACGATGGGTTCGAGTTAGGATGTCCAGCATGAGGAGCTGCACGCTGACTCTGCCCACAGGGCAACACAAAGTGCTGGTTTGTATAGGTCCAAAGTCTCATAAACTAAGCATTGTGTATAAAAAAAATGGTAAGAAGATCTTAAAGGCACACAGATGTATAATCAAATATTAACTTGAAGTATATCAAAAGTATGTTTTTGTTGTTGTTACTTTTTATTATTGTCAAGTCAACTTTGACTTATGGTAACCCAATGAGTGAGAGACCTCCAAACCACCATGTTATCATCAGCTCTGCAGATTCAGGGCTGTGGATTCCTTTCACTGAGCCTATCCACATGTAATCAATCTTCTCCCTGAATCCTATTGGAGCCTAATGTCTTATCTCTGCAGGAATGAGAATTTTCCATTGCGTAACATCCATATCCAGCAGAGGACTACTGTCATGTTCCTAGATAGCAGAGCTGTCAAAGTGCCCAATGTACATGTGATGCACAATACACATCAGTGTTTGATGCCCATCAGTGTGGTGTGCATCACTGCGATGCCCACCAGGGCACATTGCAAAAAGTGTACATCACAATCTTGCTGGTCGCCTATTATGCACCTTTGCAATTCAGTAAGAGGTTTCTCTGCATCTCTGCTACATAGCTAAGTATATGTAAAGTTACATAATGTTACAGGTCATATAGGTTTCTGTTGTCTTCTCTTTTTCTTAATGCATCCCAGTGGATGCAGGGTTGTAGACTGCACCAAGTGACACCTGAGAGGAGGGTGGCACCCAGTTGGACTCTCCTCCCACTGAGGGTAGCCTGGTGCTGCTACCGGTGCCTGCATCTTCTCTGTTGCCTAGCTATCTCAGCTGAGGGAGATAAGGCAGGAGAGAAGGAGGGGCACCTGCCTCCCACCTCTCTGGTGCCTTGGTGGCTCATGGCTGGTCTCCATGGGTGGGTTGGGAGGGCAGGACCTGCCCCCCCCCACCCCAGCAACACCAGCAGGTGACACCAGTACTAAGAACATCACTGTTGCTTCACTTTACCAAACGTTATAGACTTTCTAATGAGTCATGTCATCTGATGATGGTCCAAATTGCAGGCTTGATTGCTTTAGCACACATTTATTGATCATGTTGGCAGTTCATAGTATCCATAGAGCTGTCTTTCTGCACCATATTTCAGATGATCACACAAACTAACAACAAGAAGGGGGAAAAAGTACAGCAGTTAGGGGGAAAGAGTAACTATATTCAAAGAGTGTCTATTTAGACTAGGTAGTTGCAAAAGTTATTTCCTGATTTAACATAAATTATGGATATTTTAATGCACTTATATTATTAATAATAATAATAAATAATAAATTTTTATTTGTATACCACTATTCCATCTGATCAAAGCGGTTCACAATACCATACAGTACAATACAAAAGCAGTACAATAACAAGCAACAATATAACAACAATTACATCAGCAATATTACACAGTTCAATAAAAGTCTCATAGCAAATACAAATCAATTTAAAAACAATCGGTTGTGGTTGGCTATCTGGATCTTAATTAGGGTATTCTGTCTCTAAGGAGAATCAGGGGGTATGCTATCTGAAAGATGCGTTTTCAATGCCTTCTTAAAGGCTTCCAGCGTGGAACACTGCCTGTACATATAATCTTTTAGTCAGACGGTTCCCTGCCCTCAGGCTTACAATCTAAAAAGACATGACACAAAAGAGAAGGAGGTGGTGGTGGGGAGGGGAATAGGATCAGGTCCAGCAGATCTTCTCCACCTCCGAGGCCTGGACCAAGGCAGATGGACTGGAGGAAGGGCTTGGCTTCTTAATGGATGGTTAAAAGGAGGTTTCATGGGTCAGAGAGGGGCTCGCCTCTGGGAACGCTTCTCTAAACAATATAGTCTTTAACTCAGTTTTGAAACTGGGTAGAGAAGTGATGAGGTGTGCATGTGGGGGAAGAAGGTTCCAGGAGTAAGGGGCAGCAAGTGAGAAGGAACGAATTCGGGAGGGGGCAGTGGTAGTCCTACACTGTGACAGGAGACCTTGACTACAAGAGCGGAGGGTGCGAGTAAGAATGTAAGGAGAAAGAAGGTCAGATAAGTAAGGAGGGGCCAATCCATGGAGGGCTTTGAAAGTCAATAACAAAAGCTTGTAACGGATGCAGAAGGGGAAGGGGAGCCAATGAAGGGAGGATAAAAGAGGAGAAACATGGTCAAAGCGGCAAGCGGATATGACAATATGGGCAGCTGAATACTGGACAGACACTTCAGGTCTGACTTTGAAATAATAGAAAGAT
The DNA here is from genome assembly GCF_019175285.1 of Sceloporus undulatus. Classification (NCBI taxonomy): domain Eukaryota; kingdom Metazoa; phylum Chordata; class Lepidosauria; order Squamata; family Phrynosomatidae; genus Sceloporus; species Sceloporus undulatus. The sequence goes on along the minus strand of NC_056522.1, from coordinate 40,875,058 downwards.
TAAGATGTGAAAGTTGTCTTTCACATCTTTTTATTTTCAGCATGGAAGAAGATAGGAAATGGATTAAGAATAGATTTAGGATAGACAAAGGAAGGTACTTCCTCACAATCCAGATAGTTAACTTAAGAAATTCGTTTCAAGTTATGAATATTGCAGCTACTGGTTTTGGGTTAGGGTTTCCAGACGGAAAACCAGAGACAGTTCCGGTACATTTAATGGTTGTGTAGAAGGGGGAATTTCAGTGGGTGTAGCTTGTTATTTGGTAGTGGTGACAAGACATATTTTCTGAAATTACCTCTTTTATACAATCATTAAAGGTAATTAATTAATGAATATCCCTCTTTTATCCTATAATGGAACCAAAGCAGCTCACACCCTTTATTAAACAATACAGCTAAGAAAAATTCTGTAATAAAAGATTTAAAAAATAATAAACACAAAGTACTTAAAACTATTAGTTTAAAACAGTTAAACACACATTAAAACCTACTCATTGCACTACCCTAACCAGTTAAAAACTGAAGACCTATTTAAATACAGTGGTCTCTTGTTACCCACTGGGGTTTTATTCCAGGACCCTTCAGGAATACCAAAATCCATGGATGCACAAGTTCTCTTAAATCCAATGCCATAGAATTTTTTTTTTGAAATTTATATATTTAAAAAATATTTTCAAGCCATGGATAATTGAATCTATGGATTAAAAAAATCCATGGATGTGGAGAGCTCACTGTGGAAAGGTCTTGGCCTGCTGATGAAAGGACATTAGGGAGGGGACCAACCAAGCCTCCCTTGGCAGAGAGTTTCATATCCTGGCAGCAGCCATTGAGGAGGCTTTTCCACAGATCCTTACCAGCTGCACCTGTGAAGGAAGTGGGACCAAAAGAAAGCCCTCCCCAAAGAGTCTTATTGGAGTGTTAAAATTTCAGTAGGTTCAGATGGGGAGATACAGTATTTCAGATAGCTTGTACCTAATCCATACAGGGTTTTATATGTCACAATTAGCATTTTGAATTATGCCCAGAAATAAATAAGCAGCCAGTGAAGATGTTTCAGCAAGGGAATTATATGATCCCGATAACCATCTTACCAGCAGTCTGGCTGTAGTGTTTTGGATCTGAAGTTTCTGAACAGTTTCAAAAGGTGGCGCCACATAGAGAGCATTATAGTAATGCAAATGGGATGTAATGAAGGCATGTGTTATTGCAGCGATGTGTGACTTCTCAAGCTGGCACACTCACTCTAATTTTGCACATGCACTCCTGACACTGCTGTAATGTGGGCTTCCAGGCTCAGGACTGAGTCCAAGAGTATGCCCAAGCTATGACCTGAGATTTCACAAGGAGTGTAACCTCCTCCAACATAGGCTGAGCCCCTGTTATCTGATTTGCCTTCTCACTGGCCAGGAGCACCTCTGTCTTGTCTGGATTAAGCGTCAATATATTCACGCTCAATCAGTCCATTACTGACTACAGACACTAATTTAGTACTGAGACAGCTTCCTTTGAGTCAGATAGAAAGGAGAGCTACAGCTGGACATCATTAGCATACAGGTTGTGTGTGTGTGTGTCTTGTGTGCCTTTAAGTTGTTTCTGACTTATGACACCCAAAGTCAAACCTATCAAGGAGTTTTCTTGGCAAGATTTGTTCAGGGAAGGTTTGCCATTGCCTTCCCCTAAGGCTGAGAGCATGTGTCTTGCCCATGATACTTAATCTCAAATCTCTAGACAATCTTTCCTAGTAGTTTCAGTAAAGGCACAGGAACCCTCTACAGTTTTCAGCTGGGTAACCTTATAAAGAAAACTGACTCATTTCACATTGAATGGAATTCACCAAAGCAGTTACAAAGGAGTACTCTAGAGTGGTGTAGTGGTTTGAGTGTTGGACTAAGACACTGGAAAACCAGGGTTCGAATCCCTGCTCAGCCATGGAAACCCACTGGGTGATTTTAGACAACTCACTCTCAGTCTCAGAGGAAGGCAAGAGCAAAGCCCCTTCTGTCAAGAAGACCCTAAGGTTTGCCTTAGGTTCACCATAAATCAGAAATTATTTGAGGGCACACAACAACAAAAACAGAATCATTCTAGAATTATGAATTTGTGGCTGGCTCGTATTCATGATCCCTATATATTTTTTAACTTGGGGAATACATAGGGACCATGACAGGTCCCAATCCCCATTTACTGGGAGCAACTGCTGTGATTGGCAGGAATGTGCTCCCCTGTTGATTGGCAAGCAGCTGACTAATGTTCCCATCCTACCCCCTCACCCCCACCCCCATGTGAGCAATCTCAAATGCAAGGGGTATTTGTGACAGCCTGTTTCTGATTGCTGTACCAAAGATTGTTCACTGGAGAGGGTGCATTAGTCAGCTGCTTCCTGATTGATAGGAACAGAGCCCTGCTGATTGTAGCAGCTGCTGTCCATAAGTGAGGTTTGGGAGGGTTGGGCTGGCACACTATGTAACTACACGACTAAGGTTACACATTCCTAACTGCCTTAGTAAATTCTGGCCAGTATCTGAAATTGTGTATGTGTATGGGGCAGGAAAGCAGAAAGGGGCCCCTGATCCATGTTGGGTTTGCAACAGATGGTAAAAATTTAAAGTCCTTCTCCCTTTCTAACTAGTGTCCTGATCACTTGGAGCTTATGATCAACGCAGGGAAGGCCTCCATTTTAGGGTGAGCCCTCGGCTGCTCAGATGACAGGCCACCCTTCATGTAGATCCAAATCATGCACATACACCTCTCCCCAAGTTTATATTTATACTAATTATGTGAAGAGTGTCACATAACTGACTTCTGGGTAACAATAAAAGAAAATTGGATGCGGACATACAGAACAGCCAAATATTCAGGCAGTCTGCCACTGAATATTGCCAACAGATATCACGTATGATGACCACATATATTACCTCCAGTCTCAGAGAATATTGGTGGGGGATACAGTTGCAGGTTATTGCACTCCTACCCTGCTTATGAGAGTCTAAGAGCATGGAAGAATTCCTTTTTGGATGGCAACTCCCACAATCTCCAGCCACCTTTTCTGATCCAGCTTGCCATAGCGATCTAGCAATTCCACTGTGGGAACAGAAGGCATAGCTGGGTAGGTCTTTGGTTCGACTGGGATGCTTCTCTTCTTACAAGATATCTCAGTTTTTTTTTTGGGGGGGGGGCAACAGAGAAAGTTCACTTTCTTCATTACTGTGTGATGATCCTGGAAGTATCTGATTGACTACTTTTGAAAATAGTTTCAGAATAGGTGGGCCTGAGGCTTTGTAATGTCTTTTATAGGTGGCCAGCACATTATGAATCTAGGCTGTGTGTCTGACTGATGTTACACACACATCACCTTAGAGCCAGTGCATTCACACCCAACAGTGTGTGAGCAGTGCCAGTATAAAACCTGTTGTTCCATGAAATTAAACCAGTTGTCAGCAGAATCAACACTTTTGAACAGCAGCCACTGTTTATCCACCTCCCTCTTCCTCCAAATTACTCAGTCAGTATTCAGTCTTGTTATCTCTCTCATGCTGTAGGTTAAAATAACACACATGGTGGCCTTTGCCTCCCAGGAAGGGTTGTCATGCAGGCCTTGTAACTCCCTATGTTGTCTCTGCAACTAAAAGAAAAATAAAACAAAAAGGGAAGAGAAGTTTATGTAAGGAAAAGGCAATCACATCCTAATCAGAGGACTGGAGGGACCTGTGCTGGAGGGGCAGGGGGGGACTTCAGCTTGTAGGGAGGACGCAATAAGTGTATGAGCAATAGCAGTGTTTCCAACTCAGTGCTTTCTACATGTATCAGACAACAGAGCCATCAGAATAGGACCATAAGTCAGGACTACAGTTTAGTGTTCTTATGTCTGAGTTCTAAATACACTTGCATGAGCTTGTAAACTCTGAACATAAAATACATAAGGGTCCTTTGGAACAATGGACAGTATTCATAGAATCATAGACTTGTGGTCTCTTCCAACTCTATGATTCTATGAATATTTCCATGATTCCAAAGGACCTTTATGTAGTTTCTGTTCAGAGTTTACAAGGTCATGCAAGTGTGCTTAGAACACAGACATAAGAACACTAAACTGGAGTCCTGATTTGTCTATTGAGTAGGTAAGATTTTGTGATTTATTTCATCCTGCTGCAAGTGTTTTAGTAGTGCAGTATATTCCTTCTCTTTGGGTGCTAGTGCTTCTGTTCCCCCTACACCATAGAGGAATGGGTGTTTGGGAAGGGATGGAAATGGAGAGAGAGTGGGAAAGAAGGCAATTTCCACAGGTATACATGCCGTTAGATATATCCAGGTTTGATCATTGTCATATGATAAACATGAATCTGACTTCAAATAATATTCTGGAATTTCAGGATCATAGAATCTTAGAATTGGAAGAGGCCAAAAGGACAGATAGTCCAAACTTCTACCATACAGGAATATACAACTAATGCACTCCTGAAAGATGCCTGTCTTCCAAGGAAGGATAGTCCACCACTCCAAGGCAGTCAATTCCCCTGTTGAACAGCTCTTGCACCAAATCTCTTTTCTGGTAACTTCAGTTATTGAAAAGCCCATGATACTGCTGATGGGACTTGGATTTAGTGATACCACTGGCTCACCATTTGTTTCTGCTCTTAGTTCTAAGGGCTGCATATCCAGTGAGAGCTGCTGGCTTCCTTTCTGTTCATCCAGTGGTGAATCTGCTGGTAAGTTTTAGTACCGGATTTAAAGGTGCTGTCCAAATGTGACAAATGACTTCCTGAGGCTGGCGCTGCAGTTCCTAGGCTTGATAGCCTGTTTCTCTCACCTCGCCCTTTAAAATCCCTCCCTGGCTTGAAGTCCTGGGCCTTCAGGTGACAGCAATGAGGACATGATTGTTTTAAAAGTTATTTCTTTAATGGTAAGCATGTCACCTCCTTGAATCAAGATGGATGACATTGGTCAGAATCCAGTTTGGAAGTTTGCTAAAGCAGTTTAACTTTATTTATTATAGCAGACAAAATACTTGATGTCTGACTGAGTTCAGTGTTTAGTTCCAAAACAGTAACTGACTTTGAGCTACAGTAAGTATTATCAGATCTCTTTCTTTCATTCACACAGCAATGCCCAATTTCAACCACTCCAAACTGACCCTCTTAAAAGACTCTCTAAACTCACTCAACAGACATTTTTAACAGACTCTTCCCCCAGAGTTTATTCCTGATGTTTCACCAGCATCTGTGGCTGGCATCTTGAATTTAATTTGTATAGATATCATGGGTGGGTTTTTTGTTTAGGTCTTCTGAAATTGTAGTGTCTATGTGAAAGGGTGTTGAGGCTGAGACCACACACACAAAAAGATAATTGGCATAATGTGTGGCTTTGTTGTTGCTGTGTGACTTTGAGCCATTTCCGAGTTATGGCAACCCTAAGATGAACCTATCATTGGGTTTTCTTGGCAAGATTTCTTCAGACGGAGTTTACCTTTACCTTCTTTTGGGGCTGAGACAATGTGAGTTGCCCAAAATCACTCAGAGGGTTTCCACAGCATGGATTTGAACCTTTATCTCTGGAGTCATAATCCAACCAATGTCCAAACTGCTACAGTTCCCCAACCTGTTGGACAGATTGATCAAACAAAATCTGATTACTAGTCCCAACTACAGTAAGCCTATTGAATAAGGGGATTCCAGGTTGATCTACCAATTAATATTTAATTCTGTGGCTCTGGATTCTAGGATTGTAGCTCCCACAAAAACCCTCTAGTCAAGATGCCAAGTGGCAGGCTGTCTGTGGGTTTCTGGAGCAATAGATCATCAGTGAAGCAACCTTTCCAGGCTCTAAGAAAGGCAGACAGATGGATTGAGTTTACAGGATGAGCACTTCTCTATGGAGACCAAATAGGCATAGGCTACTGTAAGACAAGAGAGTACAGAATCCACTGGAGCATTTAAATGAGCATAATGTGCACATTCTCTTCTTGCATTAATCTTGTCAGTTTGTTGAAGGTAATCTTCTCTGCTAGAGTGACTCGCTTTGTATTAGTTTCATTGTTTCTTTGGCCTTGGAAGAAAGCAAATCCTTTGCAGCAACCCATCCATCTGTCATGTGCTTAAACAGGCCCAGCACATGGGAACAATAGAACTCTGGATGAGATGATAGGAGTTCATTTTATACTTCAGACAACACTTCAGTTCTCAAAAACCAGAGAAACAAGTTGAAGGCATGGCAGCACAAACGCTGCACGTTGTTTATGACAGCTGCATTTTAGTTTGTTTTGCTGCTAAGCCTCAAAAACAAGAAAAAAATATTTTGCATGAAGATGTTAAAAATAAGCCAATATTATTGTTCTTTTTCTTTTTTCTCATACACAGACATGCCTATACAGTCTGTTTTCTAATACCTTATGGCAGAAAATAAACTGTATATGTATCTGTGTATTTCAGGAAAAAAGAAAAGAAAAAGGACAATAAGATTGCCTTATGAGTTTTAAAAAGTTTAATGTCCTTGGAGCATTGGACAAAGACAATCAAATTAATTTTTTTTAATGAACAAACGTTCTAAATGATTCTAAAGCCACAAATATTCAAATGCTTGATATTCTTCATGCCAAATGAATCTTTGACAGAATGTATGAACCTTTGGCAGAATGGGGGGTTCACCAGTTAGGAATAAAAAATAAATTGGGTTTCTTTTGGGTTTGCATTTCCCTGTATTACATTATTCACTGCTCACCTCTCTGGCAATGGGATGAATGTGTCAAAATCTGTTCTTTTTGAGCAAATAAGAATCCTGTGTAATCTGACCAGCTCTCGGAAAAGCTATTTTTTAAACTACATCTCCCAGAATCCCATCTGGGGGATACATATTTACAAAAAAAATATGTGCATGAAACAATGTATATATTTGGAAAGTGCTCAACTAAACACAGTATTTTTTAAAATGTATGAGGCCCATTACAAACGGGCATAAAAGTATGGACTGGGTCCGTACTTGGGTTAGGAAGGGGCGTCACTTCTTGACGCCCCTAACCCTAGTACAGACCGAGTCCATACAAAATGGCGGCACCCTATGCACACGGGTGCCGCTATGACTACGTCATGACCGCGCCACCTCTAAACAGGGCGGCACGGTTGTGACATAGTGGGGCCGCACGAAGGTGCCTAGGGCGCCCTTTCTGCAGCCCCGGAAGCAGCTCTGTTTCGGAGCTCCTTCCAGCTTTGCATCGCTGGGCGCAGCTTTTACATGTTTGCACCAGTGACGCAGAGGAGAAAGGGGCCAAGCGGCCCCTTTCTTCTCCTCCCTGCTGCCGCCGGGTGTCCTTGGGGCTTGAAGCACCAGGCCACGGGGAAGCGGCCTTTTGCAGCTTCCCTGCAGCCTGGAAAGTGGCGGATCGGGGCCTCGGAGGCTGCCGTTGTAGCAGCTGAGGCCCTGATCCGGCGGGGAAAGGGCCGGTTACAGGCTGCCCCAAACAGGCGGTCTGTAACACACCAGAATTATGCAAAATGTGTACACAAATGCAATTCTTGTGCATTAAAGGTGGAAAAAGTCTCACAACATAACATAAAACGGGGATGAAATTGAATTGCTTCTGAGAAACTCAACAGAAACAAAATGGTGACATCTCTCACACATCCCTGGCTGCTGTAAACAAAAACATTCTCAGCATAAATCATAATACTATCAAAGTCTTCATAGCTTCATATCATGACCTATTCACACCACAGACTTATAGCAATACGATTCTACTTTAACTGTCATGTCTGCATCTTATGGGGAGGCATTAGAGCTCTCTGGCTAAGAATTAAAAATACTCCTCTCTAAACTATGATTCCAAATATTACATAGGATGTTGCCATGATACTTAAACTGGAACCATAATGCTATAATTGTGCAGTATGATAGGTTATACAAATAGCTGCCTCCTCTGTCATGTGTCTAATTATGTGCTTGATGTGAAGATGTATTTTTAAATTTACTGAGTTTCTTTATGCCCCTCTCATGTTCTTATTTTAATGATTTAATTCTATTTGATTTTATTTAATTATGATCATAGAGTAAAGTGTGTGTGTGTGTGTGTGTGTGTGTGTGTGTGTGTGTGTGTGTGTGTTGCACTTGGAAGCTTGCTTTGGGACAGGTCCATGTATGAAAACAGAAGCATGGAAAATTGCTTGGAGGAAGAAGGAATATAATGATGTGCTGAAGCCATCCATAACTGAGCTGTTGTAGGATGGTGCTCTCCCTCTGTGTACTTTTAAGTCTTAATTTTTCCAAGCTCTGAATGAAAGATTGGGTAGAAAGTCTGTAAAATAAATAAATAGCTGACTAAACTGGAAGGTAGGCCATTGATCACAGCATTCACCACTCATTTCATGTAAAAATCGAAGGACATGTGGCAATAGCTACTCTCTATGGTCCCCAAATGTTGTTGTTGCGTGCCTAGAAGTAGTTTTCTTCTGGGATTCCCAGTCAAGCATGGCAATAGTCCAAGGAGGCTTCCATAATAGACAATTACAGAGGGCCCTCAGTATTGGAGGGGGGTTGGTTGGTTGGTATCAGAACCCCCTGTGGTTACCAAAAATTGTGGATGTTCAAGTCAATATTTAACATTAAAATTGCTTCAGCACTCTCAAAGCAGTTTACAATCTGTAAACCAATTGCCCCCAACAAGCTGGGTACTCATTTTACCGACCTACAAAAGGATGGAAGGCTGGGTCAACGTTGGAGCCCTGGAATTGAACTCACAACCTTGTGGCTGTAATACTAACATTCAGCCACCAGGGATCCTCCATTCATCTTGAACTGTTTCCCACCTTCCTATCACAAAGACTCTGCCAGAATATAAACCCTTTCCTGACTCTGTTTCCCATTTTCTCAACCTTCTCATCACAAAGCTGCTACCAGACTTAAAACCCCTTTTAAATCCACTTCAGAGAAGGCAGCAGAAGGAGGGGGGCAAAGAAGTGTATCAGCAAGAAAGGGGTTTAAATTCTGTCAGAGGTTTCCTTGTGTGAACATGGGAAACCATGGCCCTAGTACGAGTGGGGGCCACCATGACTGCACAGCCCCGCCCACATGTCGCACATGTTGGTGACGTTGCAGCTGCGATGCAACCAAATGGCGTGTTGTAACTGAGATGCAAACTGGAGTTGCTTCTGCACACTCCTTTTTTGCTGCACAGTGGTACCACACCAGTTGGTTGCTGTGGTAACACTGCGCAGCAAAGAGAGGTGGCTCCAGCCCCCCTTTTGCAGGCGGTTTGTACCACGCCATAGTGAGCCAGGACTGTAAATACTGGCAGATGCTTCCTTGTAAGAAAGTGGGAAATGGAGTGAGGCAGGGGTTTACATGTTGGCAGCAGCTTTGTGATGTGAAGATGGGAAGGAGAGTGGGGAAATGGTTTATGTTGTGACTGTGGCTTTGTGATGGGATTGACCTCTATGGAAGAGGGAGGCATCTGCTTGCCTGGGTCTTGCCTCAGCCTCTGCTAGTGCCCTGGGACTGCTTCTCAACTGGGCCATCACAGGTTTAAAAAAATTAAATGGCTCTTCATTTCAATCCGTGGTTGCTCAGATCTTCAGATATGGATACTGAGAGCCCTCTTGTTGTGACAAAATCCTGTGAAATCCTGGAGTATGCAGTTTGGTAAGTCATCAGGGCTAACGATCTCTCTGTATACTCAAAAATCTCAGGATTCCACATAATGAAACCATGGCAATTAAAAGTAGAATCATGTTGCTATACTTTTGTAGTCTGAAAGGCCTGCAAGAAAGGCTAAAGGATTCCACATAATGAAACCATGGCAATTAAAAGTAGAATCATGTTGCTATACTTGTGTAGTCTGAAAGGCCTGCAGGACAGGCTACAGGACATTGATGGTGAACCTTTTTAGGTCGCTGTGCCAAGGGTGGAGATTCCGCCCTCTGGGGGCGGGGACCTGTGCCAGAGGCGGGGTTTCCACCCTCCGAGAGCGGGGCTTCCACCCTCCAGGGGCGGGGCTTTCCCCGTGCCCTTTCCCAGCCTCCAGCTGTCTCTCAGAGACAGCTGGAAGTCGGGGGAAATTGGGGGAGGAGTGACAGGCGCACACCTGCTTCTCCTGCCCTTCCCTTGGCCTCCAGCTGTCTCTCAGAGACAGCTGGGGACCAGTAAGGGCCCGTGGGGGGCAGGAGCAAAGGGTCCGCAGGCCCTGTTCCTGTCCTCGGGGCTTCTCCAGGCCGGAGGTGTCCTCCGAAGGACACCTCCGGCCTGGCGAAGCCCCACGGGCGGGAGGAGGAGGAAGCCAGCTTCTCCTCCCACCCTTTCTGTGGGCCGTTTCTCCTTCCCTCCTTGCCTTCCCAAACCCATGGCAGCGCAGTCGTGGGTCTGGGAGGGCGAGGAGGGAAGGAGAAGCTGGCACGGGCCGTTTATTCTTCCCTCCTCGCCTTCCCAAACCCATGGCAGCGCAGCTGTGGGTCTGGGAGGGCGAGGAGGGAAGGAGAAGCCGAGGAGGAGGAGACTGGGCACGCGTCCCAGCCCCCTTCTCTTCGGCCCTTTCCTCCACGCAAAAGGGCTCCGTGGAGTCCTTTTGTGCGGAAGAAAGGGAAGCCGAGGAGGAGGAGGCTGGGCACGCATCCCAGCCCCCTTCTCTTCGGCCCTTTCCTCCACGCGAAAGGGCTCCATGGAGTCCTTTCATGCGGAGGAATGAGAAGCCGAGGAGGAGGAGGCTGGGCATGCGTCCCAGACCCCTTCTCTTCGGCCTTTTCCTCCGCGCGAAAGGGCTCCATGGATCCCTTTCACGTGGAGGAATGGGAAGACGGCTGGGAGGAGGAGACAGATGCATGCGCACCTCTGTTTCCTCCCAGGTGCCATTTTCTGGCTTCCCGCTCTCTCAGAGAGACAGCGGGAGGCCCGAAAATGGCAGGGAGGAGGCGGAACGGGCACACGAAATGGTGTTGCGTGCCACCCGTGGCATGCATGCCATAGGTTTGCCATCACGGCTATAGATCAGAATCCCAGGCAGCTGATTGTCTAACTGCTTAGGTCAATGCAAATCAATCCTGGGTTCAATCCATTACATCTCCAGATCTGCAGTCATCCCTAAGGAAGTATAGGGGTGAAACAGATGGGCAGGAAAAAGTGGCTTGAAGCTGCCTTTTCTGAAGCCACATTGAAACCCAATCAACAACACTGCTGGCTCCCAAGGCAACTGGAATGCTCATATCATGACCACATGATATGGCTTCAAGTCAGGAAGAAGCAGAAAAAAGATGCTTCTTTTTAAAACGGCTTTACTCTGCATAAGGCACCTAGAAGGCACTTTCCTGTTGGCTTCAAGGCATGTGTCATCTAAATGTCACACCTTCAAGTCAGTCTGAAAGACCTCTTTTTCCTGTCTGTTTAGTCCTATAGTCATCAAGAAGAGCTTCCCATGACCACTCCCAGACAGTACTGTCAATGATCAATTTCTGGGCAGGCTTTGTCAGGCAGCTTTATATGACCATACGAAAATGGAGTATTCTTAAGAAAACTGTTCTGGTTGTGATACTAGTTTTGAGCTGAAATTCTGAGTCATCTATAGTGTGTATCATTTCCCTAAGTGGTATAGGATATTGGCATTTGTGACAAATGGCAGGCTGTATGCAGTGATGAATCACTGTTACCATTCTGAGAAACAGCAAACCAACTTCTACTTTATTGGGTTGATTTCCAAGTTCAGGCTTCTCCAGATGTGTTGGCTATGCTAGTTGGGAGTGATGGATGTTGTAGTGTAACAATATATTGGGGGGGGGGGGGAGAGCACTGTGTGGAAAGTGGGATATAAATAACAACAATAAAAATAATTATTTTTCAAATGGTTTGGATTTTCCCTCTTGCTTTTGATTCAAATGAAATGTGCCAGAAATAGACTGCTAAAAAATAAAGCACAACAAGAGTAAGAGTCTGAATACAAATCTTGTACTAAGCCCAGAAGCTCTTGTCAGAATGTTCCCTCACTGGCCATGAAAGGAAGAGCCACTAAAACAGAGATCCTAAAATGACGCATTTTGACGTTGCTTTATTTCATATTTTAAAATTTAAAGTATTGTGATTTTTTATATTGCAGGGGAGAAGGACAATTCCCTTGCTGTTAATTATCCAAGTAGGAAACTGAGTGTAGTTTATTTTGGTTACTTATTCAAAATACATTGTAGACCTGTGGAACCATAACTTTCAAAGATCCTCACATCCTTTTTAAAACAGCACAAAGACTTGAATGTCCAGAGTGATTATTTTTATTTAGAGTGAAGTATTATGTTATTTTTAATGCCTGTAAAAGGAATTTATGGATAGGTGATTCAGCTAGTCTTTCAAAGCCTATTTATTTATTATATTGATTTATTAAAATATTTTCAATCTCAAGACAGCAAACAGATAAAAACATAAACAATTTTTCAAATTTGTAATCCCAAGTTACAATAAATAAGTAATTTTTAAAAAGATAAAAATGTATTAAAGATTTCAAACAAGTTAAAAGAGCTTTAAAAGGCTAAAAGAATTAAATCCACATGTATGTTTAATAGTGAATTAGACCCCAAAGGCTTTCATTAAAAACCATGTCTTGATGTGGCACTAGAAAGAAACCAACATTGGCACTGGTGAGGCTTGCAAGGGAAGGACATGCCAAAGGTACCACAGCCAAGAAGGTCTTCTCTCATGTTCTGTCCACAGGAGGAGGGCCACTCTGGCAGATCTCAGTCCTTGGAAAGTCATGAATATAGAGAAATGTTCCTTGAAGTATCAAGGTCACAATCCATTTAAGCTTTGAAGGTCATCACCAGCACCTTGAATTCAGAATGGAAGCAAATTGGCAACCAGTGCATTTCCCATGTGTTGTCTGTAAACAGACTATGAGTCACTTCAGAGGATATACCACCCAAGGTCACTTTAGATGGTGTGGTGCCATCTTATGGAATCCTGGGATTTGTAGTTTTATAAGATCTCTAGCCTTCTCTATCAAAGAGTATTGGTGCTTTATAAAACTACAGATCTCAGGTTTCTGTAGGATGAAGCTATAGCAGTTAAAGTGGTGTCAGACTGCATTCTTTTTATAGTTTAGATGCACCCTTTCTTTCTTTTGTGCAATGTTGTTCCTTTTTGCTTTTTCAGGGAATATGTGCAGTTGGGATATCTGCTTTAAACAACAACCACCCTGAATATTTTTTCTCCTAGAAGCTCCCAGGAAGCAACAATTTTGAAGAGGTCTCAGTCTGGTGACTTTAATGTTTTCTTTTCGCTCATGGGAGAACATATTTAATGTAGCCGTCTTTCCCTCCTGCAAAGTGCTTCATCCAGGGATGAATAGGTTTCCCCCTTTCCCTGTTTGCTTTTCCTGGTATATGGGGTCTAAACAGGCATCTTATTTGAGCTCTTTATTTGAGTGCTTTAACAGTTTATTTGAGCTCATATACTCATGTACTTATTCACTATTAAAATTCAAGCTGCTCTGTCTCCATCAATATAACTTTGCAACAGACACTCCATCAAAATGGTAAAGGGAACTGATGTTGTAATATATAAATAAATATATGCTAGTGGTCCTGCTATCTAAAAGTGAAGTTCAAACTGAGGCAACACTTATATAACTCTATAATTGGAGAAAGGGTATTTACATTTTGTTCAAAGTAAAAACCAAATACTTTAAGGGATATTTGATTCTTCCATGTGGAAAGGACCAAATTGTTCATGAGAGACCCATTGCTAGACTTGTTCTTTCCAAGGCAGAGCTATAATTAAAGAAAAACAGACTGCCTTATTGTTAGTTTATTTGAATAGGTAAGCTCCATGATCAGATGTCAATGCTGAGAAGTTATCATTCATTCCAGAAAACCTCAAAGTAAACATTTAGAATTCATTCTCTGGTTACTCTGCTCCAGTCTGATCCACAGTCCAGTTAAGAAAAGTTATTTGGATTAATTCCAACAGGCAACCAAATCCCCAAATGTATGTCCCTACTAGAGTTTTGGAAGCCACTGCTTTCTAGTCTTCCTGCATGAACACTGCATAATCTGCTACAAACTGGTTTTGCCTGACTCCTACCCTACAATGTTCTAAACCCATTCTGATTTCTTGTGCTTGATTATTTATTAATGGTGGGGAGAGAGAAACATTTAGGTCAAGTTCCTGTTCAATATTAGCGCAATGCATCACTAGCCCACAACAGAGGAAGTGATAACATTCCAGTAGCCATTCTGTATCATCCCAGTTGCAGTTCCAAGTTGGGGTATTTGAATGCAGAACTATGTGCATGCACCAAATTGACCTCAGACCTCACATTGACTTCATGTTGACCCCAGACCCTTCTTGATGCACTGCAAGGTAAAGGAGAAGTGTTTATGTAAGAGATTACTGGATACCTCTTTATGCAAGCGTGCAAAAAAGTATGACTAATGTTTTTTACATGGAATTAGGCTGCTATAATTGAATGGTAAAGGTAAAGATTTCCCCTGACAAGATTGTCTAGTCATGACCAAATGTAGGGGGCAGTGCTCATCTCCGTTACTAAGCCAAGAGAGCCAGCACTGTCAAATAAATAATAATAAATATATTTTTTATTTTTATCCTGCTTTTTACCAAGCAATCAAAGTGGCATATAACAGGCTAAAATATATCCATAATACCCCCCTTAAAACAGGATTAAACAGTGTAAGACTAAAACTAACATTTTAAAATCCAAACAATAACAATGGGCAGAGTTCGATAAATGGGGAAGTCTTTTTCATAGCTGAGTATTTTATTCCAGGAAGGCCTGCCGGGTGTCTTATTGGCTTTTTTGAAGCTCTCTAAATTGGTAATTTGACGGATCTCATCCAGCAGACCATTCCTTAAATTGGGAGCGGCTGCAGAAAATGTCCTCTGGGAAGTCGCCATCAATCTGGTCTTTAAGGGCTGTAAAATTTCTCCCAGAGAACCTGAGTGTACGGGACGGATTATATGGAAGCAGGCAATCCCTTACACAACTCTGTGATCATGTGGACTGCACAGAATGCTATTACCTTCCCACCAAAGTGGTACCTATATATCTACTTGCACCTTTACATGCTTTCGAACTGCTAAGTTGGCAGAAGCTGAGACTAGTGATGGGAGCTCACTCTGTCACATGGCACTTGGGTCTCAAACTGCCGACCTTGCAATCCCCAGAGGCAGTGTTGTAACCACTGAGCCACTGCATCCCATTGTAGACCAAACAGATAACCAGACTAGTTCTAGAAGTGTTTTGCAGCTAGAATGAATATTCTCATTATTTGTTCATTCAAATCTTTATTACTCTGCTGTATGGATGAAGGCTGTCCGCAGGGTGGAGAATATTGCATGGCTGTCTGAAGGTTTGTCTACATTTGCCAGAATACTCTGGGCTGGCCCTGGAGTATTCTGGTCCCAATTTCCCTCCTGAATTTCCTCCCTTATCTCCTGTGAGTTTTCAGCGAACAATAGGAAGAGGCCTTCCTATGTGGTCCTTGTGAGCTGAGGTCAGAACCAGGTGTCCAGCCAAGTTATCTACATGGACTCCCTTCTTCTGATCTCAGAGCAACTTGCACCCACAAAGTAAATTGGAAAGAATGCTTGCAGTTCCCTCTGCATGGGAAGGGAACTGTCATCACTGCATTTTATTACGTGAATTCTGGAAAACCCAGAGCAAAACCCAGAGCAAAAGGTAAGTGAAAAGAATCTGGACCCAATTCAGGGTTTGGGGCCTGCATAATGTTAACAGCAAGCAGCAAGCCTGGGGAAATTTAGGGTTTATATGTAATATAGGCAAGGCCACAGACAAGATGAACAATCACTGTCCCTCTCCATCAGATTGAGACTGCCTAGGAGTGAAAAAAATAATTCTGTGTTATTTTCTTTGTCATTAAAAAATGTTTAAGGGGTTGTACAGACCGCCCCTTTTAGCGCCAGATCGGGGCCATGGCAACCGCACTCCGTGGCCTTGATCTCACCTTTTTGCACTACAGAAAGGGTGCCATACCTGCCTGCGTCATGGCTTTTCTGCACTCCTTTGGCGCTGCGTCATGTAGACAATACCAGAAAAGTGCTGTGATGCTTCCTGCCATGTGGCACAGCGTACAGCATCATGCCGGCCTGGGGGCAGAGTCGGGGCATGAGTCATGTGGATGCCACACCCTGACTCCACTCCCAGGTTGGCCTCAATGGTTGGTCTGTACAGCCCTTAAGTCTCATGTTCTTTCTGTCCTAAATATGTGATTTGTTATTTTTGGTAAATTCTTCCAAAACAATGTGAAATCAGTGTCTCTTTTGTGTGAAATATCCATAAAGCAGCATGGAAATATAGGAATTAGATGAAAAGCCTGTCAGGAAAAAAAAAACAAAACAGGTGGCAGCTGAATTCAACACAAACATGGTGAATATAAAAGGATTCATCCCCTAGCTGTTAAGAGTTAAAAACACAAAGCTTTCGATAGACAAATCTGTACATTGTAGCTTCTTCCCCACTGAGATTTTTAAGTCTCAAATTCTTTCCCTTCTGAATATGAAGAAATTTGTGGATTTTGGTAAATTGTTATAAAAAAGGAACCATATGAAATGCTCACTAATTCCCAGAAATATCAGAACAGGGCTTCTGTATCTGTGGAAATGAGAACAAATAATTTTGCTGTAAACCTTCAGATCTGTAAACAAGATACATAATTTAAAGATGAGGTGAACATGTATCCTACACATGTAAGAATGTGCTGTGTTCATATTCTGAAACTGACTTTCTCAGGCAGCATCTGCATTTCAGAAATAATCCAGTTTCACACTGCTTTGACTACCATAGATCCCAAAGTTCCGAAAGTTTAAGGAACTTGATTTCTGGATTTGATGTACTGAGACCTTGGAATGTTGCTTTTATAACGTAACTAGTTACATTACCCATTACACTAATCATCCAAAGGTAATCACTTGTTACTGTTAATGTAATCCAAATGTAATTCACTGGATTATTTATTACTAATGCATTATTAAATGTTGCTAACATGCTGTGGAAACATACAGGAAAAAGCTTCAAAGTCATGAGCTGCCTTGGATCCCACCTTGGGTGAAAGGTTTGATATAAATGACATAACATTAAAATAGAATAGAATAAACAGATTCAATCCCATACATTTATTTGGTGGAATAGCAGCTATACAAGGTATGGGACTGTGAAGAGAAAGAAATTGACATGGTTCTCTAATGAACAAAATATAAAGCAAGAAGATGGGGGAAAACCATTTTCAGGGTTTGTTTTTTTTTTACCATAGTTATACATCAGTAGTTTTTTCTTTTTTGGTTAACATCCATTCTCTGGACTTTTTATTGAAACTTCAACAGACAGTAGCTTATTTTTCCACAGACGTAAGCACCTGAGATTCTTGGCAGATCAACTTAAGTGCAGTAAAAGATCCTATAAAATGTAACTTTAGCTTAGAACATACAGATTATTTAGAGAATGCTGTCCAACTTTCCTTTTTCAAGAGTAAATTCTCTGCATTGGCAAATATGTACATCTCGGTTCCATTATAATGGAAAAGTGAAAAAATGATCACCTGATTAATCCAAATAAAGAGAACTATTTCCTCTGAACTGTGCACTTGGCTTCACAGATATTGTTGCTTCCCACAGCAAGTTCAGTGCCCACTGTAACCAAAATATTTTCATCTTACTGAAAGGTTTTGCAATCTTATTCACTGTGAAAATGATGGAAAATCATAAATAAGCATGAAAAATTCTGTAAACATTGTCCACTCTAGTTTGATTGTTTAATGTGCATTAAAGTAAAAACAAAAAGCAGATCTAAGAAAATAATCACTCCTGTTGACTAAAAGGGTGGAATATACTTCCAAATTAAATTAAAAAAAATAAGTGCAACAATCCTCAGCCAAGTATGACTACATGAAAGATATCTAGGTACTGCAATCATCTTCCACAAGGAAATAAACGTGGACACCAAAACAACACATTTCCTACAATAATGTTTTTCTGAAGTAATAATTGGGTGACAATGCTTCCATAATGTTACACAGAAAAGACATGTAGGAGGTTTGCCTACCAAAAGGTGAAAAATAAAGTAGCAGCAAGTTATGTGTGTGTGTGTCCATGCATGCACATGGGCACCTTCAAGTCGCTTGTTGACTTATTGCAACCCATGAATTTCTTTAGGTTTTCCTAGGTAAGGAATACTCAGAGGTGTCTTGCCAGTTTCTTACTCTGAAATATAGATTGCAGCACCTGGTATTTATAGTGGTCTCCAATCTAAGTATTAACCAGGCCTGACCCTTCTTGGCTTCCAAGATCAGATAAGAACTGGTGACTTTTTGGTATTTCTTGTTGCTGTTGTTGGGTTTGGCAAGATTTGTTCAGAGGAGGTTTGCCATTGCCTTCCCCTAGGCTGAGACAGTGTGACTTGACCAAGGTCACTCTGTGGGTTTCATGGCCGAGCTGGATTTGAACCATTGTCTCCCAGGCTCCTAGTTCAATGCTCAAACCACTAGCCATGCTGGTTCACAGGGTATTTAGGCCCTAGCAATTCATAGTGTAACCAATATATTAGGATTGATGGAGAAGATACAGATGGAAATGAAGGAAACAGGTCCCTTCATGCAGAGGGGAATTATTTTATGATCTGTTTTGTAGCAATTGATAATTTACAATTGAGCTGTACTTTTTTTAGTACCTGAGACAGAATTGCTAATATCACCTCCTCCCCTAAGCCAAAGGGTTGTATTTAGTTTGTTACATGATCTAGATATGTTATATCTTTGTAAAAATGTTATACAGCCACGTCTCTATTTATGTCAGGATTGTGTTCCTGGATCGACACTGCCATAAATGGTGAGAGGAAGCCTGTTCCATAGGAAGTCATTGGAAATCTTGGGGATGTGTTCTGAAATAGTCACAATGACAGAGATTTCACTCAACCCACCAACAATTTTAAAGAGGTTTAAAGCATTAAACATCACAGCATATTTTTTCCAACCTAGAGATGTGCACAGATGTTCTCTAGAGAGATGTGACAAGTCCCCTGCTGCCAATAAGTGACAGTGTGATGAGCAGAAGCAAGGGCTCCCATGAGGCCATGTTGTGACTCTGCCACACTGTCAGTTTCTGGCAGGAAGGGGTTGATCATGTCATCTTTTGCCAGCACTGCAGACCTCTATTGTTTGGAATAGCTAACTGGCTTTTAAGATGGTTTCTAGGGGTCAGAGCTGGAAATAAAGAGTAGCTATGATATCATAACTACATCTCTGATGCAGGATTTTGGCTATTGTAAATTTGAAATGTTGTAAACTGGGGCAACACATATTGAAATTCACCTGTAGTTTGATTGTATTGCCAATATATAGTGAGGACATGGTTTGCGCTGCACCTTGGCCATAACCACCTTGTGGTTTCAATGGCTTAAACTACTGGAAGGGTCTTAAAAGAGAGTTACTGAACTTATTAGGAGTGGTTCTCAGATGAGTTTGATGGTTTTATTGAATTTTCGCTAGACTATAGCAAGAAGCCTACCTTGTTCACTTGTAGTAACAACTGGTGGCTCCCACATCAACTCAGATCTGAAAGGAACTATTTGAAATGGTGATGTTGCACCCTATACCTCAAATAGATTCAGCACTTTGGATAGCTCTTCTAAAGTTCGGACTAATCACCTCCCGGTTGTTATGGGAGCCACCAGCCACCGGTGGTTTCAGTATCTTGCCAATTGATGTAAACTCTTGCATGTCTGATGGCAAAGAGAGAAAAATCCTTTAAAAGGTTTCACCTTTATCTTCATTTTTTGGGGGGAAGAATCTCCTCAAGGAATCCCGGCCTACTTGCTAAATTTAAAGACAGCTTCGTTATTGTGGCAAACACAGTTGTTGTGTGTATACTGTATACATGTCTGTATCTGTAGGGTGGAGTTCTGTTGAAAGAACATGAGATAACAACCGACCAAATATATACTGAATTTTAGTACAAACTTGAAAGGAGTTATCCAAGACCTTTTAGGTTCATTTCCAGTGTTGAGTTACATGTTGCTAAATGAGAGTAATTTAGTCCTGGTGGTGCAGTGGTTAAATGCCAGTGCTGCAGCCACATTAAGAACACAACAGTTGAAGAAGAGGGAAAAATAATACTCTGTAATAATTCTCATTTATAAATAAGTACATAGCAATTCATTCCCAGAGCTGTCTCTTTTGCTCTGTGCTGGTTCCCTAACAAGCTAAGGGAGGCCAACAGACAAAGACTGCCTTGAAAGGACTCTCCTTCGTTTGAGGTTTTAAAACACTGATTGGATGGCCATCTGCCAGGGGCAAGCTGACCAGATGTCCTAACTGCAAAGGGGGACAAGACACTGCAAAATGTAGGACATTCAAGAAAAATGTAGGGCATTACAAATTAAAACCTACAGACTACCCATAGAAATATAAATTCATGTTTCTTAGTCTTGCTCAAAATGGAGGACATTTTGGAATTCCTCCTTGACAGAAGGTTGAAATGGAGGAAAAGAAGGACGTCTGGTCACCCTAGCCAGGGATGTCCTACCTAAGGATTCCTGTGTGGCAATGAATTTGACTAGATGGTACTTAGGGCTCCTTCAAACCCTGTTATTTTATGATTGTAGGAAACTTTGTCATAGCATAGAACAGGGGTAGGCAACCTGCGGCCCGCGGGCCGGATGCGGCCCGGCAAGGCCTTGGGACCGGCCCCCGCCCGGTCCTGCCGCCGATTGCCGCCGGAGCCTTTGGCCTCTCGCGTGAGGGCGTGGGGCCTTTGGCCTATCAGGAGGAGGCAAGCAAGGAAGGAAAACGCGGTGGGCAAGGGGGGGTGATTGTCTATAGAAGCCTCCGAAACATGCATTTATATTAACATTTTTTTAAAAATCAGCAAATTTTTTGCGTGTCCTCCATTTTAAAAAAACCCTGTCCTCCATTTGAAAATTTTGTCCAACATTTGTCCCGGTTTATTTATGTATTTAATTTAAAAAAAAATTATTTCATTATTTATTTTTTTTTGGCTTCGGCCCCCCAGTTGTCTGAGGGACAGCAACCCGGCCCCCGGCTCAAAAAGGTTGCCTACCCCTGGCATAGAAAAACAAACATTAGTGTATGAGGTTATTTTGTATACAGTTCTCTCCAGCATGTCATTCTGTACTGGAAATGATCTGTCTTTCTCTCTTTCTCTGTGTACATATCTCTGTCTATGTATATGAGTAACAGTGATTAATTTCATCTATGCTTCATTTCCCTTTGGGAGCCACTCATCAAACCACTGCCTCAATGGAACTGTGGTATGCATTGTGGAATAGAGTGCAGATGGAAAGAGAGAGACAATTATCCCTTCATGATGGGAAAGCTGATACAACAGTCTTAACCAAGGACCAAGACGTTCCCATGAAGACTGTCATAGTAGTTTTCTTAAGAAAACACATTCACTGACAACAATCCAACATTCATCAATAGTCCCCTCATATAAACCATTGGGCACGTAGATGTCATGCTTGAAATTGCACAGGTATTTAACTTTGGTTTCAACATTCAATCCACTTGCTGTGAATAACAGCCAATGATTAAGGCACTAATCATTGAACAATTTGAAGCTGAAGGGATCCCAACAAATTTGATCTCTGGCATTTAATGATAAAGAACCTAACATAAACCCAGAAAAAGAACTTTAAAAATCCAAGTTTAAATACATTTTAATCTTAACATTTCATATGTTTTAGTTGTAAGTCCTAGTTTTGAAAAAAGATGGGCATAACAACAACAATCTTGGATACAGTGGGCCCTTGGTATCTGCTGGGGTTTGGTTCCAGGACCCCCCCATGAATACCAAAATCTGTGGATGCTCAAGTCCCATTAAATACAGTGGCATAACAAAATGGTGTCCCTTATATAAATGACAAAATCAAGGTTTGCTATTGGGAACTTATACTTTTTTTGAATATTTAAAGCAGTGGATGCTTGAATCCATGGATAAAAAAATCTGTGAACATTGGGGGCCGACTGTATTTCCTTTAATGTTTGGATGAAAGCACAGTGCAAATTCACTATCCCTCTGACTGGAAGCCACCAGATGCCACTGATTTCTACTCAAGCTTTTAAAGTAAGGGATGGGTCTGTCTGTCACTTTTGCTTTGGGCATACAATCAATTTCTGAGAATTTTAGTACATTCTGATTCAGAAGGAAAAAAAATTCTTATCCAACCTTACTCTAAAGGGCTGTTCTAACTTGGAACTGACAGTATTAAATCAAGATTGGGTAATATGAGCCCTTCCAAATGTTGGACTGCATATCCCAATAAATCTTGCAAAACAACAACAACAACAACCCTGGGATAGGCTTGCCTTAGGGCCTCCATAAGTCAGAAATGCCTTGAATGTACACAACAGCATCATGTGTTAACTTTTTATCCTCCTCCTCCTCCTCCTCCTCCTCCTCCTCCTCCTCCTCTGCTCAAGATCCTCAAATGTTGTAACTTTTCTTCACAGGAGAGTTTTTACAATACTTTTACCCTTTTGGAAGGAGGCAAAATGTGGTTGATAAGTCCAAAGGTCAAGGGTTTCAGAAAGTCAAGACAGATCAGCAGTCCAAGAAGCAAGGTTTCAGTCCAAAGAGCAATGGGAGCCAGAGACAAAGTACATTCCCCCAAGAAAGTCAAATAATCACTGGCAACTAGGCAGACATCCTGCAGCTGCTTATATGAGCATGCTGCAGGTGTTCAGGTGCGTCTGATTACCAGCGGGTTTCTGATAAAGCCTCCACAACCTTCAAAGTCACTTTCTTTCAGCTCAATGCTGACTGAAGGTAGACACACTCGCTTGATTCTCCTCCACGTCCAAAGTCGCTGCCACAGGGAGACTGGGCTGCTGAACCTCCTGAGGGGTCACAGACTCTGCTGGAGCAGGCACAGCAGAGCTAGGACCAGACTCAGGCTCCACAGCTGTAGACTCAGTTTCCCAGGGATACTTTGACTCATCTTCCAAGTCCTCCTCCAGGCACAGCATGATACCACCCTACCGTTTGCAAACCACTGATTTAGAGCATAGATTTATTGCAGTGACTAACAAAACAGGAATATTTGAATATTATCACAAGATGTTTCCATTTCCATATGCTTCACTTGTTCTGACACAGATGGAGAAAGGGACAGTAAGCAATATCAATGAATACATGCAAAACTGACCTGAACTAGAAATCAACTGATTTCCAACTGAAGTCACATAGCTGAATGAGGCTGGGACTCACTGGTGGAGATAGTAGAGATAAGGACAACACCTTAGTCTTCATAGTAGGAAAATCATAGTAGTAGATAGCATGTTTTCCAATTCATAAGGTCCCCAGTTTAATCTGAACAACACCCGGTATATCTGGGAACGACCCCAACAGAAATCCTGGAGATACTCAGTAATGAGGCTAGACCAGGCAAACTGATAATTTCCAGATGTCCTGGATGGTGCAGTGGTTAAATGCCTGTACTGTAGCCACTCACTCACAAACCACAAGGTTGTGAGTTCAATACCAACCAGAGGCTCTTGGTCAACTCAACCTGGCATCCTTCCGTAGGTCGCTAAAATTAGTACCCAGTTTGTTGGGGGCAATTAGCTTACACTTTGTAAACCACTTAGTACATTGGAAGCAGTATAGAAATGTATTTGCTATTGCTATTCCAGCTCTCTTAAACTTCAGTCAGCTTGACCAGTGCTCAGGATATGCACTAACTGCTGTAATAATAATAATAATATAATAATAATAGTTTATTTATATTTTCCCGCCTCTCCCAGATATAGGGCAGAACATGTGAAGGGCATCTAGTTGTCTGCTCCTGGCAACCCAAGGAGGCCAATGGTTTGATTTAGTATAAGTGTGCTTCCTATGTTCATTGTATGCTGCTGTTTTGAGATTGTTTTTTTTACAGGAAACAGAACCAGACCACACAACACTAGTACAATGGGGTGGGGGTCCAGTCCACTTTCTATTGAATTAAATTTGTTCTCATGTTTTCATTAATTTTGTGTAGGAGATTGTGTGCTTGATAAATTTGCTTTTGAGAGAAGACAGCTCCCATAATCCTCTAGCCACAGTAGCCATTGGCCGCACTGATTGTAGGGCTATGGAATTTGTAGTCCAAAATTAACTTTCCCATGCTTTGAGAGCAGCATTCATAAAGAAGATTTCACACCCGAATTGTTGCAGTCCATTCTTTCCCCACAAGAATGTACTACCTTGTAAGGACAAGATGATGCTCCTCTGATCCACAGACCAGATTGGCATCTGAATCTGATTTCATCATTACTGATCCACTGTAACTGAGGAAGGCATCAGGTTAGCTAAGGGAGTACAGGGCAGGTTGCTTGGTGCACATAGCTTTGTCCTCCAGTGCAGGGTTATTCAAAGTAGTGGCCCAGAGTTATTCATAGTAGTAGTCCACAGCAGCTACTAGTCTCTGACACGTTTTCAAGAAAGAAAGAAAGAAAGAAAGAAAGAAATGTAATCAGTGCAAATCTGGCATACTGGTGTGGGCGGAATAGTGAGTTTCCAGCATCATATAACTTGACATGTACTGCTCTGAGAAGCATCTTCATTGTAGAAATAATGCAGTTTGACACCACTTTCATGTCTCAACACTATGGAATTCTTGGATTTGTAGTTTGTTGTGACACTAGAGTGTTCTGACAGAGAAGGCTAAGTATCTTACAAAACTAGAAATCCCAGAATTCCATAGCATTGAGCCATGGCAGTTAAAGCAGTGTCAAATTGCATAATTTCTGCAGTGTAGATGCAGCCTTAGTGAGAGGAAACAGCCACTGCTTCTCCTTTTACACTACAACATGTCTAATACCCGACATGACTGCCTGACTCTCTAATGGCAAGGCCAGCCCTGATCCCATACTGTTGCATGCCTAGGTAGACCAGGAGCCCTCCATTGGTCTCATTCATGGTATGTGTCTTCTATGAAAAGCATACAGAGCACTAGGAGGCCTACAGCATCGGGGAAGCAAGGATGGGGGAAAGGAAAGCTAAAAATATCTTCTTAAACACACACATACACACACAATACTGCATGCCATTGTTTGTTTCTTTCATCCTTAATACAGAGAACTGACTTTATGGATTAAACTCTTAAAAAGCATATTGTGATTGGATGGAACAATATTTTTATATTCTGCTCTTCAAAGGCTGTGCTCAGTCTCTTTTCCACATGACAGGATTTTATCTGGCACTGTAATGAAAACCAAAAGAAAGAAAGGAAGAAAAGAAAGAAATCATTGGGAATGAAAAATGTGAACCAATTTTTCTGTCTTCTGACTTCTCCAACTACTCGATGCTGAAATACTCAAAGCAAACATAACCAGCCTCTCGAGAGATGCTGTGTCAACAAAACCTCCTTCTGTTGGCGCATTACTATATCTGTTTAACTAATCAGGGGAAAATTTATCATACAGGATTTGGTGGGGTTGTTTGTGGAGTCACTAAGCACAATAGTTCTGGATGTTCAGATGTCATTTTGTCCTCCTCTGGAGATGAAACACCATAACTGGTAGAAAAACAAAAAGGTGCTAGAAATTAGATTTCAAAATAGAGGAGTATCTTAAAAGAATGCAATTTTTGACAATTTATTATGTGTGTGTGTTTACTTTTAAGATCGAATAAACTAATGAGAAAAAAAACACTAAACACAACCACCATAACAAAGTGATTGCTCTACAGTTACATCCATTATTGTCAAATGGCTATTGAGCATTTATCTGGATCTCTGGAAGGAGTGTGATATTTTTTCAGGCAATTGAACAACCATAGCAATGAATTCCTATGGCAATGAATTACTATGGAAGACAGCTAAGCAGGAGTGTACACATTTGTTTTTACATGGAAATCGCATCAAGAGGTGATAAATAAAATTTATGCTTCAGGGACAATTTGTTCATACAAAAAGACCCCCTGTGCAGTGGGGCAGGGAGATGTATGAGACATAACCATGAAAACACTATTGTTGTGAGGTATGAAAACTGGGATAACAATAAGACATCTATATATCTATCTAGGGCTGCAATCCTGTTAGTCAACCTTAAAACTGTTTTTTTGTGGGGGGGAGGGGGCGGTTGCTGTGAAGTTCAGTATAGTAGGCACAGGGGCTAGGGGCACAGGTCCCCCATGAAAGTGGGGAAACCACAAATAAAAAAACACTACTTTTTTAATCTGAGAGAATACCTCTCTAGGAATCTCTATGTCCTCCAGCAACTCATATGGTCAATATGTGCCAGAAGTTGACCGTAGAAATCTAGTGATCTCTTGTACCTCCAGTGCAACTCTATGGTGCAAAATTTCTGTGGTAGACATAGAGTTTCCTAGAGAGAACATATTAATCAAATTCGCAAATAAATCCACAAAAGTCAAAGCCGCAAATGTGGAGGGCCAACTGTATTCCCTTCTTGCTTCTGCAATGACCAAAGTCCCTCTCAACGTACTAGAGAGCTGTTGAGCTCCCATGTTTATTCTGTGCATGGTGGGGAACAGGATGTAGTGGAGGTGGATCAGAGCATAATTTAGCTATGTGCCCATAGTCAGATGCAAAATGATTACATACTCTGCTGCGATCTCTGGAGGACTCCAGAAGATGATGTAATTATTTTGCATCTGGCTGTGGGGACATGGCAAGACTTTTCTCTAATCTCCTCCCCACTCAGCCCGACATTGAATGGCCAAGGTGGGACTTCAGGGGCTTTATGGCAGGTCTGGGAGGTGGTAAATGACTCAGTGTAGCATAGCTGTGGAAATGAAAATACTACAGTGAATCTTAGATGAAGCCGATTATCTAGACCCATTTCAAACCGGCTTCAGGGTGGGATACGAAGTTGAGACTGCCATGGTTGCTTTGGACAATGATCTCGGTCTGGGGATCGATAGGGTAAGCGTGACTCTGCTGGTGCTCTTGGACATTTTAGTGGCAATCGATACCATAGGCCATGGTATCTTTCCGGAACACCTGAGAGTGTTAGGTATTGGGGGCACTGTGCTCCAGTGGCTCCATTCCTACCTCTTGGGTACATTCCAGATGGTGAGGCTGGGGGACAGCTGCTCTCATAAAAGAGAGGTGACATCCAGCATCCCTCAGGGTGCCATTCTGTCCCCCATGCTGTTTAATATTTACATGAAGCCGCTGGGAGAGATCATCCAGAGGCATGGGGCGTGGTGTTATCAGTATGCTGATGACACCCAAATATGTTTCTCTATGCTTCTGACTCTTGCAGTGACCAATGATGGTATCTCTCTTCTGAATGTCTGTCTTGAGTTGGTAATGGGCTGGATGAGGGAAAACAAACTCAGACTGAATCCAGAGAAAACAGAGGTACTAGCTATGGGATCCCTAGGCTGAGGCAGGGAGGTTTGCCAACCTGTCCTGGACAGGGTCACACTTCTCCTAAAGGATGAAGTTCACAGTTTGGGAGTACTCCTAGATCTGTCTCTGCAGTTGTCATCTCAAGTAGATGTGGTGGCTAGGAGTGCTTGGTACCAACTTCAGTTGATACATCAACTGCGTCCCTACCTGGACTAAAAGGATCTTGAAACAGTGATACTCACACTGGTAATCTCTCGTTTAGATCTCTGTAATGCACTCTACATGGGACTACCTTTGTACCAAGTTCAGAAGCTTCAATTGGTTCAAAATGCTGCAGCCAGATTGATCACTGGAACATCTAGGTTTGACCACATAATATCAATATTAAAATCTCTTCACTGGCTGCCGATCAGCTTCCCGGCCCAATACAAAGTGTTGGTTATTACCTTTAAAGCCCTATATGGCTTGGGCCCAAGTTACTTGAGGGAATGCTTCTCCCTGCACAATCCTCCCTACACTCTCAGGACATCTGGGAAGAAATTATTAGAGTGTGCAAAAACTAGGTTAACAACAACTTCCCACAGAGCATTTTCCACCATAGCCCCCAAGTTATGGAACGACTTGCTGGAAAAGATCCGCCTTATTACCACATTAGATGCCTTCAAGAAGGCACTCTCCTCCGGCGAGCCTATCCACCAAATTTGCTGTAAAATATTCCACCTCCATTAGTACTGTATGTTTTATGAAAGTTAATTGTATTTTATTAACTTTATTGTATTGATAATATGCTATTGTTTTTATTGAATGTATTTGATATGTTTTTATTGCTGGAATAATTTGTTTGTTGTAAAATAGAAATAAAATTTATTATTATTATTATTATTATTAATTAGAATGGTGGCCTGTCTTTTTGAATTAATTATTTATTGCTTTTGCACGCATGGAGTTTCCAGAGAGATTTTAATTTTAAAAAAATAGACGTAGAAGATCTTTTAAAAAGATAATTTTAAAAAGTCAGATTAAGAACAGATTACAAAAACAATGCTGAAAGCCATTTTAAAAGACCAAGAGCTTCCCAGAACTATGTGGTCTTGGCTGTTTGATGGAAGCTAAATAAGGATGGGGCCAGTCTGACTTCCCTTTGGAGCAAACCCCACAACGAAGGTGCTTCTACAAAGAAAGCATGTCTCATGTAGCCTAACCCCTTTAAGTGGTGGAACATGCAACAGGGCCTTCATTGAGAATCTGAAATTATGGACCAGTTCATACTAGATGAGGTAGTCTTTCAGATATCCTGCTGCCAAATTCTGTAGGTCACAACCAGTACCATGAGTTGAGTTTGGAGGTAAAATAGAAGCCAAAGATGGTGGATTAAAACTAGTGATAAGAAAGCTGTGTCCGCATGGGCAAAGTACTACAACCTTCAACCTCCCCCCCCCTTGTCTCCATGGCCCAATCCCCAATTCTGGTGCAAACTGTCTGGATGTCATATAGTCAGTTCAGCACCGAACCTGTGGTATACCACCCTTAACACAGTTTTTGCTTTGGATCTTCCCATAAAATCTGGAGCCCTTTGGAGCAATATTGAGTGATTTTTCACTTGTGTGTCCCACCGTGTTGCCTGCAGCTGCTGCCACTAATGTAAGTCACTCCCTCTGAGGTCAGAATGAGGTGTCCAGCCATATGACTGGCATCTCATTCTCAGCTTCAGAGGGAATGACTCATGCAAACAGTGCTGGTAGTACTGGCTTATGTTCAAACCATTGTTTGCTGTGGCTCTGGAGTGCCAAGGTAAGAGGGAAAGTCAGGGCAGCTATGGGGCCAGAATACTCCAGGTTGTTCCCAGAGAAGTCTGGCCCATGAGGGCCTAGATGAAGTCTTCACAAACCACAGAAGACTACAATCTTACTGTCACATCTTGCAAGATCTTTAGCTGCCAGACACATTTCAAGGGCAGCTCCACATAGAATGCATTACATTAGTCTAATCAGGAGGTCATTAAAGCATAAACTGCTATGGCCAAATCCACTTTCCCTATGAAGGGGTCCTGCTGTTGTGCCAGCCAAAAGTGGCAAGAGGTGTACCTGACTAGTTCTCAGCATACCATTCTTCCAACATTTTGTAACATTCCAAAACAGAAGTCCTCTTTGAGGTGGGAGAAAAGTAGATAAATGGATGAATGGACAGGGTAGAATATGGGTCAATGGATGGGAGTGTGTGTGAAAAAGTGGGAGAAGGAAGAGAGAAGGAGTAGTAATAAGGCTGATTGTGAATTAAGGGTATGTGCAAGGCTCAGTAGTCAATGGTTACCTATGGTGGCACTAAAGACACACAAACACATAGGCTGGCATTCTGTTAGTGACATATGGAGCCATAAGTCTGTTTTATGCCTGCATATATAAACAGTGGATAAAGCAGTGGATAAACAGTGAGTTTGTAGGATATTAGTTCCACTTACAGAACTATTACACCATATTCTGGGCCATAAAGGTTCTCAGCCATACACTGCTTCTATGATGATGCTATTTTAAAAAGAAAATTATTCTGGGAAGGGGGGAGATGTTGATCACCCTTCCACAGGGTTTGAACTCATTTACTACCTATCCCAGTCTCATTTTTGAGCTACAGAGTCAGTTAAGAGGTAGCTGGTGTATTGGGGTTGCAACCTTTGAGACTCTTGCCTTGGTCATATCAGCTAGGATGAGGGCAGAGGGTTGTCCAGAACTGGCAATGTAATATTGCCATTTAGCAAAAGGATTGCGTAGCAAAATTAATGCATAATCTGCATGCAGAGATCTACACTACACAAGCAAGAGGGAGATCTCAGCCATAGGATGTCATCCAAAATCCTTTTTGTTATGATTTCTGGTGAATGAGATCCTTTCTTTGTGATTTGGCAAAACCCTGAAAACTCTGGGCCCCACCCCTCAGCTTGAAAATGGCTAGTTCTGGCCTAGAGAAGGATCCTTTCTACCCAGCATAGCCATTACCCCAAAGAGGAATCTGGCACATGTGTACAGAGAGGGCTGTTTTGGAACTGTTCCAAGGACTGACCATCTTAACCCACCATTGGATATGTGGATGTGTGTGAATGGGAGTCGTATGGATTTATATGTATGTGGATGTTGCTTTGGTCGCCACCCACTTTTGCTTTAGCACTTTCCATCACTGGCATGTGGCTCCCACAAGATTACCCAGAAATCATTGTACTCCTCAGAGCACAAAGAGGTCTCCCATCCTTGTCAGAAAGTTACTGAAGGTAATGTTACCCAGCAAAGGTCTATTGAAATAGCATTTGACTTGGTTTTGAATGTCTCCCATTAAATTCTATACAACCAAGCATTATTTATTCTGACTGCAGAAAGAAAAAAGTTTTCAGATCAGAATATTTCAGAGCTTTTGAAAGTTTAGAGCTCTCATAGATGCTCAGAATTTGGGTCTAGAGGAGAGGTGTACAAGTCATGGAGAGGAACAGACTATGACATTTAATCTGCAGTACACCAGTCTCTCCAAGCATGAGTCATATCTCAAGTTCAAAGATAAAGATCAAAGAAGGAAAATATTCTTTGTATGCCCATGACATCAGATACAACAGCAAAACCCATAAAAGAAGGCAGTGAAAAAAGAGAGGCCCGTATTTTGATTATAGGAATGACACAATCCATTTAATAAATACCTCTCTGTTTGGCTGTATGAAATAGCCTACGTGGCACAAAACTATTCTTCAGTTGTATTCTTACCTACTCTTAACATTATTTCACACAAAACCATTGCTTTTTGAACTTGAAACCAAATGAATGGGTCCCCTCACCCCTTATCGCTCGAACCTGCTCATCATTTAAAATGAACTTCATTTCCTCTTGGTAACATCCATAAGGCACATTCCTCATTTGCAGTAGCACAAAGACTTGCAGAAAGAAGAGGTTTCCATTCTGTTTACAATCCAGTTTTCAGGGTCCACATTTGTATTTATGCAGATTAGACCTACCAGAATATACTGAAATAACAGTCTTATGGGACCAAAAAGACAAACACGTTTTAGTTGGCTTAGGCTTTTGTGAGCAACAGCTCTTAAGGACACGTGACATAAAACATTTTGGAGGTATTCACATTATACAGACACAGCAGTTTGAGACTACTTCAAGTGCCATGACTCTATCCTATGGAATTGTAGGATTTGTACTTTGACGGGGTACATCTAGAGATGCAATTCTAACAAAGGGATGTGAAAATCTGTTTATCCCATTTTTCAGAATCCCACTGGCATTCTTGTCCTATGCCAGCTGGGCAGCAGGCTGTATGACTGCCTATACAGTAATTTATGCATATTTTGGGATATATTCTGTCCCTTTTAAACGCCTTTTTGTACATTTTTAAAAATTCTCCCCTTTGACCAAGTCATATTTGTGTGCCTTTTTCAAATACAGTCTCCCTTATCCAGAATTCCAAACTCCAATATTTCAAATATTTCGAAATCCAAAATTGTCAACACAGATGACCAAGTCAGTGACATCTTTGCTTTCTGATGGTTCAATGTACATAGATTTTGTTTCATGCACACAATTATTAAAAATGTTATTTATAAAATTACTTTCAGGCTATTTGAAAAAGGTGTATATGAAACATAAATGAATTGCATGTTTAGACTTGGGTCTCATGTCCAAGATATGTCATTATATGTATGCAAATATTACAAAATCTGAAAAAAATAAATAAATCTGAAATCCAAAACCCCCCCCAAAAACCCCCAAACCACCCATGGTCCCAAGAATTTTGGATAAGGGAAATTCAGCCTATATACATTTTCAGCCATATGTGTTCTTCAGATGCATGCTTGTTTTTACAGTTTTTGTCTTCATCAGAAATGTACAAATTTCCAAGACAAGAAGCCCTCCACTGCACTGTCACTCTCAAGATGTATCAAGTAGGTATTTTTTAAAGGAAATGTAAACCAAAGAGGTTTCTCCCAACCATATTCTAGACTGACTCATTCAAAGCATTGCATTTGTTTTAAATACCTTTGTAACTATCTCATTGAAAAAAGATATAGGTGTGTGCGTTTTTGTGAGCACCAGGCATGGGCATGGATATCTGTCTGTGTTTCTCTTTCTTACATGGCAAAAATGGATCCCATTGAAGGATTGCATTCAAGATTGCTTTTTCCTTTCCTATGCTACCACAACCATTCATCACACACACTGAAACAGATGGGCAAATGCTGGGACTGACTTTTGTTAATGTTTATAATTACCCAGTAAGACTTGACAAGCAGCACATTTCTGAGAGATTATCACACATCTCAGGTGCAGGGTGTGAAGCAAGAGCCAAAATGCTGAGTGACTTCAACTGCTCAGAAAGTGTACAATAATCCCTTAGAAATCTATTAACCACGAGTGCCTCATAGCTATTATGACATGGAAACTTCAAGGTAAAAAGGTCATACCTGTGCTTTTACAAGGAAATACTGACACATTCATGATATCACCAGTGACCAATCAGTAACCTACATTGTTATTCTCAATTCTCAAGTAATTCCACAATAGCAAAATGCTATGCTCTGTGATTTACCTGATAACAGCTTTGTGTTGAGCTAAATTAAAGAAAAGATGTGCATTATAGTTTTTTGCTCCCTACCCTCCAAAAGGGGAGGAGAGCTAGGATTACATGCAGATGTATGTGCACATGACATATTCTCGCCTGTAGGCACAAAAAGTTCAAGGGAGAGGTTGGCTTTTCAAATGAGCCCCAGACTAAGGTAAGCATGCAAAGAATCATAGGCACGTTACAGACCTCCCAAAAGCGGGCAGTCTGCCACCGTCATCATTAGCTGCGCCGAGAAGCCCCAGTGGCCAGACTGTGAGGCTTCCTGGCGCAGCTAAAAAGAAGTGCCGAAATGGCGTTTCTTCTTGGCACCCAGAAGTGGTGTCATGAGGCGCGAGGCGCACACTCGCGGCATCACTTCTGCCATGTCACGTCCGGACGCTATGCGTCCGAGATGTAAAGATGGCGGCGCCCGTGTGGACGGGCGCTGCCATTTACTACGAGTTCCGCGCGTACTAGGAACAGGGCAGTTTAGGAAGGTAAGACCCTTCCTAACCCTAGCACGCCCCTTTCTAACCAGCGCTAAATGGCCGTTTGTAACGCGCCTTTGAATCATAGAGTTGGAAGAGACCTCAAGAGCCATCCAGTCCAACTCCTGCCAAGCAGGAACACACAATCAAAGTATTCTTGACAAATGGCCATGCAGGCTCTCTTTAAAGACCTCTAAGGAAGGAAACTCCACTACACTCCAGTGAGGCCTGACCAAAGTAGAATAGAGTGGTATTATTACTTCCCTTGATCTAGACACTACACTTCTATTGATGCAGCCAGAGAGTGTGCAGAGACATTTAGTGTCCTACTTGAAACTATGATAGAAGGTGGGGTTTGGGTACAGTTATTTAAGTCAGACATATCTCTTAACCATCACTCTTTCCATTTCGTTGCCACCAACCTTTCTACCCAAGGGCGGAATGTTCTCTTGGTAACACTGGACTCTATGGAGCTAAATGGGATTTAGTTTTAGGTGAAATAGTCAATTTGACATGGGGTCTTTCCCTCACCTCTTAATCCAAACAAAATAATTGAGCTCCAGATGGATGGCAGTGCTGCTGCTTTTAGGCAGGTTAGAATCAGTCAAAACAGGGGCAGTGAATTGCATGAGATGGTGCATAGGGAAGGCACAAAGCTAAATCCAATTGTTAATCCCAAAATGAGCAGATCCATGGAATCTTGTGAGAAACTTCTCTTGGCTAAATCTTCAGATATTCTTCCATCCTTGTGCTCCTATTTAAGTTGCTTGCCACTGAGTCATGCCATCTACCAGGATGCTATAAGATTTAAGGAGCTCAGGCAAATAACCCCATTCCTTCCCAGCCCACTTTTCCACCTCTTTTATCCAGTTTAGTTTTTCTAGGTTTTCTCCCTAGTGAGATAATTTCTTCCTCTAAGCCAGTGATTCCCAAAGTGGCCAGTACGCTCACCATGAGGGCAGTGAAAAGATCAAGGGGGTGAGGGAAAATGGATCAGCAGGGGAGCAGTGAGGAAAAAGGGGACAACAGGGGGCTTTAATCAAAGTATTGGTGCACAAAAAAGAAAGTGGGGATGAGGAGTTAGGGCATGTGGTGGCATGAGAGAAGTGGGGGCAAAATGGAGCTTTCAAATTTGGAATGCTGCTTACAGGGACGTAGCCAAGTGGGGGGGGGTCTTGGGGTCTGGACCACCCCTTCCATTAGAAAAATGAATGGTATGTGCTGCTGCGCCACTGCACCCAAGCCCCATTATAATGGTGGCACTTAGTCTGGACCCCCCCTTCCTAAAATCCTGGCTACGTCCCTGCTGCTTAAGCTTTGTGAGTTTTGCTGGAAGTTGACTGGCAGGTTGGAGCTGTACTGCTGCTCCTCATTTCTTTCATGTATCTGGGGTTGAGGGGTTGATTCTTCAGAGTCTTTTGTCTCCCTCACCTGTCTCTCTTTGTCTTTCTTACTTGCTGGGGAGAAAAGTGGGAAGCTGGCTGTGACTTTCCCAGAAAAGAAGGACTGAGCATCTTTCATTGCCAGGGAAAAGTTTCACCCTCTGTACCTGGTCCCCTTGGGAGCAACAACTGAGAAGCCTCTCACCCCCTGTCAGCCTTTACTGCAGGGCTGCTATGACTGAGTGGCTTCTTGGTCACTGCTCAGAAAGATGCTTGGTTGTTACTTCCAAGGTGACTGGCTGCCCGGTCACTGATAAACTGGCTGCTTGGACACTGCTCTCTTTGTACTTGGACATGCTGGGAGCAGCAACCAAGCAGCTGGCCAGCTATCTTTCCTTTTGCTGTAAGGCCAGTGCAGGAGAGAGGGAGGAGCAGGCCTGGGCTATTGCCATTGATGTATTCATGCATGAGAGGCTGAGGAGGAGGCAGAGGCGGTAGAGAGCTGGGAATTGCTGAGATAAATGCACCTAGCCAGCTGGCTGCTGCAGAAACACTAGACTAATATCAAGAAATAGGCATGGGGGGCATGCTAAGGTTGTCACCCAAGAGGAAATGGGCTGGTAGCCCAAAATCGTTTGGTGACCCCTGCTATAACCATTTTCTAAATTTTGTGGCCATTGCCATGAAGCAATAACGTGTTTGATATGCATACTTGTAGGGTAATTTAAGTTTCCTAAGGCTTCAGCCTTTGGTAAGGAAACAAAAATATTTAAATATCAAAAATGTCAAAGCCAAGCCTGTCAGGGTTCAGCTTTAAAATTAGCAGAGTCGCAGAAATGTGCCTTTGTCTAACTATGATGCGATATAGACAGTGCTAAAGCAACTGCATGGTCCCTAACCCCAGTACGGCACAGTGCCAAAACAATGGCGGCGCCCATGTATACATTGTCACAAGTGCTACATGCGTCCGCCAGCCCAGAGAACAAGGAAGGTATGTACTGGGCCCATGCTTCCCTAAGAACTGAGACTGACTAAAAAAACAACAACAAACGCATGTAGCTTGCAGTTTAAATAAAAAATTACTAATGGCTTTAATCTATATTTACATAGAGGCTATATCATATTCTTGTTAGTTAACAGTTCAAGTGAAAGAAATCTTTAGCTCACCATCTTTAGCTCACCAAAGAACGTTGAGTGAGGAGGAAAATGGGAACATGCAGTGCAGGAGAAAATCTTTGAGAGAATGTAAATTTGCTCTTCCCTAAAAGGGGGAGTGACCTAAATCACATGGTTAGTTTGGATGAAAGGGAGAGAGGAGACTTTACATGCAGGAAATCCCTATGTATCTTAGGAGGGGAAAGAGGTTGCAAAAATCTTCCAGTAAGAATTAGTACAGTCGGTTCTTCATATGCATGAAGTTTTTTATCCACAAATTCAACCATCCATGGCTTGAATATATATATATATATATATATATATATATATATATATATATATATATATATATATATATATATATATATATATATATATATATATTGTGTGTGTGTACTGAAAAGCAAACCTTGATTTTTGCCATTTTATATAAGGGACACCATTTTAATGCCCCACTGTATTTAATGAAACTTGAGCATCCACAGATTTTGGTATCTATGGGGGGAGGGGGTTCTGGAACTAAACCCCAGCGGATACCACGGGCCCATTGTATATAATTTGCATATCACTTTGCTCAGATTCAGGAAATGTCAGTACAGATGTCATCAGAGGCAATTAAATGCACAGAATAAAGCAGATATAACTGGCAGTTGCCTCCTTGTTGTTGTTTTTTAATCTGTCAGCTGGACCACAGAAACTATAGGCCAATGAGGTCTCTGGCTTGACATCTTTTTCTCTGTTCTAGTTACTTCACAAAGGAATTGGGCAAAGTGGGTTCCACAGTCTCCAAGCCTGCTTCTGATATTCTGGGCCTTTTCCTCTTTATGGTGGAGCTTCAGAAGAGTTACATCTCCTTGAAGTCGTGCTGCAAATGTTCTCTGAAGTGTTCCCAGCTTCGCCTTCCCCAAGGCTGGTTTTTCACCTTGCCAAAGTTCCACCCTTCATTTCTATGGAAACCCTGGGACAGCTTCAGGCTTTGTAAGGATGGGATTGTAATAACACAGCAAGGGGGGGGGAGGTTGGAACATCCCTGCCCCACAACACATGCCCTGAACCCTTAGGGAAAGAGTAGACTATAAATCAAATGACGGGGGAAGGAGTATTAAATTGAAAGTTTGGGATTGTAATCTATAGTTGTGGATCATGTATTGAGGATTACAATTTCTCCATAAGCAGAAACCTTCCCTAAATGTTGCCTACAGTCTTTGATTTTGTTTCCTTTAGAAGCTTTCTCTTTCAATATTAAGGGTTTCATTTTTTTTCTTGAGTTTCAGCATGGCTGAGGTGTACATTCACACTGTTGGCAAAAGGGGAACAGGAACCTAGACTGTTTCTTTGTTTCTTTTTGAAAGGAAAAATAATTTTCAGCCTGCCAAAGTAAAATAAGTCATAAATTGAAGGTATATAAGCTCTGCTCACATCTGTTCCAATGTGCAACCATGGAACTTTGAACAGAGCCAGACATGATGTATTGTTACAGCAAACATCCTAAAATGGAAATTTATGACTTATTACCTCACGGTATTTCTCTCACACTGTTTCCTCTTTCAGACTAAATGAGCATTTTCCCTGACATCTAAAATGGTGACCCAAGAGGCTAAATGCATATCATATTGGGAAATTTGCTATACTGTACTACACAAACACACACCCTCCCCCCATCATTCTCCCTTCCCTCGTGGAGCTGGAAATGACTGTAATGTTAGCCAGCATTGACCTAGGCCAGATCAGGAGTACCATAGCCTCCAAGATTTTGAGATCAAAACCTGAAACATAGATGGCTCCTTGTGATGTCTCAGAAATGGGTCCCAAATGATGCTACAGCAGGAAGATCCTGATGATGTGACAGGCCATCTCATTAAACAGCAACCATAAATGGTCAGAAGAGTTATTTAAATGAAAAACACAAAATTTAACAAATGAGAAATTATTTCACTGATTGAAAAGTAAATTCTGTGAGTTCTCTGAACAGGAAAAAAAACAACAACAACACACCCACAAAACTTTACACCTTTTTTTTTACACTTTTGTAACCACTGCTTTTAAAAATGCATGGGAGTTGTAGTACAAGCAAAGTAAGTTCTCTAAACTTGTCTTTGAATAGAAAAAGAAACCCAAAACTTTCCCAGTTCTGTTTTTAAACATTGCCAAGAATTTTTTCAACAAGAGGTGAGGGCTGTAGTTCAATTGAATAAATTCTCCAAACAAAAACATTTTCCAAACTCAGCTGTTAATGTTTTTCTCCCATTAATCAATACCTCCCACTAGCCACTTTTTATTTTTTTCATTCCTTTGTTCAATCAGATTATAGAATCTTTCCTCATTCTCTAAATAATCATTATCATATTAATGCAACTAATAATCACCAGATTTCAGGAGGAGGGGAAGATGGTGGTGGTGGTGGTGAGGATAGACACCAAAAGGACTATCCTATTTCTGGATATTCATGAGCAGTTCATGAGTTCAATAGGGCCTACAGCTTCAAAATGTTGAGAATCTAACAGATTCTAGTCATTGGTTTAGCATGTTCTTATAGGGAAAAGAAAGAAAAAGCTCTAAAGAAAAACAAAGAGGAAGGAGAGGAGAAGGAAGATGATGCCATAATTATCAGAAGAGGAAGTAGAAAGAGGATGATGAGTGAGAGATGGATAGGGGAAAAAGAGATGGAGAAAGAAGGAGAGAGAAGACAACCCAGTAGAAATAGGAAGGGGGAAGAAGGAGAAAGAAAATGAGAGAAAGGGAGGACGACAGGGAAAGAGTACAGAATGAGAGGGAAGATGAGTGTAGTCAGGAATGGCAGGTATAGAAGGAAGTAGGCTCAAGCTACCAACTTCTTTCAGTTAAATTCAAAGGTGCTGCAAGATTTCTCTCCATAGATTCAGCCAAGTAAGAGCATTATGCTAAGTTGGGGTGTCATGCCACAATCCATGTAAGATTCCTAACACACAAAGGCTCTAATCTAATTCTGCTGATGGGAGAGAAATCCCATTGAACTCAGAGACAATTAATTTTGAATAAACATGCATGGCCATGAGCTGTTAACAGAGGTAACATTTCTCCAACATATCTACCCCCTCTCCTCTCTGTGAGTTTCCTTCCTTACATCTGTTTTGAGTCTCCCTTGAATCCTACCTTCTTCTCCATTTTTTCTTTTGCCTATCTTTCCCAACACACACTCTTTCTTCAAATGACAAATAATCTCCACATACCTTCTGGGAGCAATAAAATTTTGGAAATGCTCCCAGAACCTTCAGGAAGTTCAAAAACCTTCTAAGATGGGCCTCCGAACTGAGGTTTTATCTCTCAGATTTTACATAACTGACTTAGTAAGCGTTGTATAACAGCAATGCATATTCAGCAGCAAAGAAGGCCGGGGGGGGGGACTTTAAAATAACATTTGGAAGGAGGTTAAGTGAGTCAATAGATGACATGGGCTGGAATCACTTCACACCGACAACCTGGGTTCTTTACCAGTTTTCATATTTCCTTACCACATCCCTTTTCAAATACTTTTTTTTTTTAGTCTTTTGGGCTGTTGTATTTTAAAGGAGGATAGCAGTGAAATGATCAAATAGCTGCTCACTTACACAACTTTCTCCATTGCCACATTGCCATGTAATCTGAATTTGATAGCCTGTCTGAAAGTTAAAGATGATTCAGCATGGGAAAAGGATAGTATCAAAAGCAAACCTCCTCTTCCTAGTATATCATGTACCTTGACTCAGATGTTCCTTTTTGGTTAGTTCTTGTGAAATTGCTTTGCTTTTATGGTACTAATTTACCCCCTGTCTCTCTTCTTATAGGGCTCCAGTACTACATGCCCTCTGAATTATGGCCCAGGCAACACCCTCCCCCCCCTTCTCCAGAGTATTTATCTGTTCTGAATATATACTCTTCTTATCTGCTAATATGAGATGCAAGGCAGCTCATAATTTGAGTTAAAACAAAATACAGTTAAAACAATGGATAGTACAATGTTTTTTAAAAACAGACAATTAAACAAGGAATTATAGTAAAAACATTAATTTAAAAGGCAGTTAAAATATAATAATAATAATGATAAAATGCCAATGTAAATGCAACCCCACCAATAAACGGGCCTTTTGTTGCAGATGCTTGACACTCAAGGCCCTCGGTGAACAGAAAGGTCTTTGCTTCCCAGCAGAAAGATAATAGATAATGGGGTCAACCAGGTTTCCACAGTATTTCCACAGTCTGAAAGCAGCCACCAAGAAGGCACTTTCCTTTGTCCCCACCAAACATGCCTGTGATGGTGCTAGGCTCATATTGGTATTTATGGGCTGAATACACTGCAGAATTAATGCAGTTTGACACCGCTTTAACTGCCACGGCTCAATGCTATGGGATGTTGCGATTTGTATCTTTGCGAGATATTTAGCCTTCTCTGTCAGAGAGCTCTGTTACCACAACAAACTACAAATGCCAGAATTTCATAAGATGTACCATGACAGTTAATGAACTATAAATTCCAAATTTTCATTGGATGGAGTTCATTCTGTAGTGTGACAGCAGCTATGGTCTTTCAGACAATGTGCACCCAAGCTATATAGGGCTTCATAGGCTATACCCAACATTTTGAAGTGACCAGTTTTGAAGTACCCCCTTTAAAAAAAAACCCTATTTAGTTGTAATTATAACAATTTAAAAGTAATTCCCTTTCAGAATAACAAAGGTACAACTTCATTATATATAACTAAATAATATCACAACTAAACATCATCTCTTTTGTGAGGCAACTTTTAGCCAAAGGCAGACAAGATCTGGATGGAGAATTAGCTACATATGATGATGCTTAAATGAATACCAAAAAACCAAAACAAAACACAGTCAAAATACTCATCACTATGATGAGTAGTGATCCTATAAGTAGGATTGACATAAACTAGTTCACTATTTGAGCAAAGTTTGAAAACAAGTATTTGCAAATTATAATTTACATGCTATTATTTCCCCTTTAAAAAAACAGGAAAGTCATAACGAAGCTGAATATCAAGAAAGTGAAAATTACGAGCACAGATGATCTATATAATTTTAAAGTAGACAATGAAGAGATCAAAATAGTTCAAGATTTTCCATACTTTGGCTCAATCAGCAATCAGAGCAGAGACTATGAAGGAACTAGACGAGATCCTGAAGTGTAAAGATAGATAATTAAACACCAAAGTTTAGACTAGCCATGTCATCATATTTCCTATTTCTATGCATGGTTGTGAAAGCTGGACAGTGAAGAAAGCTGATAGGAAGAAAATCAACTCTTTTGAGATGTGGTTCTGGAGAAGAGTTCTGATAATATTGTGGACCACTAAAAAAGCCAATGGATGGGTCTGAACTATAGTGCTTGGTAAAGTGAGGAGAGCAGATAAGAGGAAAATCAATTCATTTAGCAATAGCAAGTACATTTCTATACTGCTTATCAGTGCACTTAATCACTCCCTAAGCAGTTTACAATGTGCAAGCTAATGGCCCCCAACAAACTCGGTACTCATTTTAGTGACCTACAGATAGATGCAAGGCTGATTGAACCTTGGAGCCCTGACTGGGATTGAAGTCACAAGCTTGTTGCTGCAGTACAGGCACTTAACCACTGCACCACCAAGGCTCCTTTGAAATATGATGCTGGAGAAGAGTGCTGACGATACCATGGACAGTCAAAAAGACAAACAAATGGGTCTTAGAACAGATCAACCTTGAAATTTCCCTGAAAGCTAAGATGATAAAGTTGAGATTGTTGTACTTTGGTCACATCATGGGAAGGAATGACTCACTGGAAAAGACAATGATGCTAGGGAGGGAGAAGAGA
Organism: Sceloporus undulatus; assembly: GCF_019175285.1. Taxonomy (NCBI): domain Eukaryota; kingdom Metazoa; phylum Chordata; class Lepidosauria; order Squamata; family Phrynosomatidae; genus Sceloporus; species Sceloporus undulatus. The sequence goes on along the minus strand of NC_056522.1, from coordinate 40,833,329 downwards.
TGTAGAAAGAGAGGAGGATCACATGCTAGATGGTTGGATTGTATTAAAGTGGTCCCAGGCATGAATTTATAGGCCCCAAACAGACCAGTGAAAGATAGAGAGTCTTGAAGGTGTGTCATCCAGAGTCACCATGAGTTCGGATCTATTTGAGGGTGGTCAAGAAGAAGAAGAAGAAGAAGAAGAAGTAGTAGTAGTAGTGGAAGACTCTAGGAAAAGAGGAAGACTGCATTCCAGATGGATAGACTCAGTCAGAGTATTTATGTCCATGAGTCTGCAGGTGCTGAGCAGGGCAGTTGATAACAGGAAAATTTGAGGGTCTCTCATACATAGGGTCACCATGGGTTGAAGAAGACTCAAAGGCAGTTGATTCAAAGGCAGTTAACAACAACCCAACTAAGGTCCACTGTGTTTATGACTTAATGAGGGAAAACATCCCTGATTTTACAGTGTAACTGTAAGTTCTAATTACTTTTTCTAAACTTTCAAAGAATGATATCAGTAAAAGCTGGAGGGGATACAGCATATGTTTCTTATGCTGTCTTATGGGAGACTGAGGAGAGGACAAGGTGGAAAGAGGAGAGTGTGTTTTGTGTCACAGGGCAGAGGTTTGTTGCATTCAAGTGTGACTTTTTAAGTAAGAAAAAGTATAAAATTAGGTTACTTTTGCAAAACTGGAAAGCAAAAAAAATATTTTTAAAAATTGCTCACTATAACGTTCAATGCTAACTAACCTTGTGAACTATAATGATAACTAACTGCTTTTGAAACAAATAAATCTGAGTTTGAGTGCAACCTAAACAACAAATGAAAGTACAGCAAAACGGAACTATAAATGGAAATACACTTGTCCCTCCACATTCACTGGGGTTAGGGGCACAGGACCCCCGTGAATGTGGAAAAACCACAAATAACAAAAACATTATGTTTTTACCTGACAGAACACCTCTCTAGGAATCTCTAGGTCCTCCAATGCAACTCTGTGGTCAACATCTGCCAGACATTAACCACAGAATTGTGTTGGAGGAATTGCAAATGGTTGGTGGAGTGTTCTGTCTAGGAATCTCTAGGTCCTTCAGTGCGACAAATGTGGAGGGGTGAGTGTAATCTCTCTCCCTCCCTCCCTCCCTCTCTCTCTCTCTCTCTCTCTCTCTCTCTCACACACACACACACACACACAGAGAGAGAGAGAGAGAGAGAGAGAGAGTTTAAATAGCTTTGCTTTAGTACATTTGGGCAGAATAACAGTGCCCTATAAAAGATCCAAAGAGTAAATTGCATCTTGAAACACATGCAAACCATATAGAATCCTTAGACTTTTATATTGAACTAGTCCCAGGAGTGCATGGGCAAGAAGAATGACAAATAGGCTTGTTTTAGATCTGTAGCAGAGAGGCTTAAGAGAAACTTGCAAACTGTATGATTGATTGATTGCATTGCATTTGTACCCCACTTCTCCTGCCTTTAATGGAACACAAAAAATCTAACAATACAACTAAAATTACTAAACTGATAAGATAAAACAGATGAATTAAAACATAAGAGAAATTGAAAGCAAGCATCGCACAGTAAAAAAAGGTAAAAATATGACCACTGGATTTAAAATTCCCTTCACTACACCCTGACTTTTTTGCCAAAGCATTTGTAAATAACAAGTTTCTTTGCCAGCTAAAGGACAACAGGGAAGGGCCAGCCTATCCGCCACAAGCAGAAGGTGGCACAACTCTGCTTTTTTGGATGGTCCTAATGAGAATACCGCTTAACTGTGGATTTTGGAGTCTGATGTTACTAACCAGTGAAGCTTGTCTCTGGTTTGCTTAAAGCTAACATTGAAAAGGATTTGTTGCTACTGCAGGAGTAAGTTCTTCTTTATACCTGCCATTTGATAATATTGTTTGCCTGAAAATGTCATAGTCCATTTACTGGATTACTCTGGTTTGAAATACACAGTGAATCAAATACCTTATCTGGCCTCAAATCCAAGAGAAGCACAAGGCTCTAAGCCTGGGATCCTTGGGGCATGCATTTCTTAACTGATTATATAGAGAATCCATTGTAACCAAATGTTTCAACAGCCGTTTGCAATTGTAACAGTTTATTTAAAAGCAGCAGCTTGTGGTTAAACCCAGCAGGCATTTAAAAACATTTCTTTGACAATTAAAAATGCACTATACAAGAATTTAATAATGAGCATTATTAGCAGACAGCTTTGAAACAGATAATGTTAAATAGATTGTGTCTAAAATGTGGCATGGTGCGCTTGCTCATTCAACTGAGCAACAGACACTTTGTGTTACTTAATTTTGTTGTATAAGAGGAATACTATTCCTCAAGAATCAGAAATAGGATGGCATTGGCAATCCTGACTATTCAAGGATACATAATGGCAACTCTACTCTAGGGTTTTCTTGGCAAGATTTATTCAGAGGTTTGCTTCCCCTGAGGCTGAGAGAATGTGACTTGCCCAAGGTTGCCCAGTGGATTTCCATGGCTAAGTGGAGATTCGAACCCTGGTCTCCTGCAGTCCCAGTCCAGTACTCAAACCACTACACCTTGTTGGCTCTTGACTGAATGTATTGTTCTTATTGTGTGCTTTCAAGTCTTTCCCAATGGAGATGTGTCATTTTATCTTCTACCTTAGGTAACAAACTGTCTTAGCAGTTTGCTTAGACAGCAAACTAGCCCTGAACTACAGGATTAGGGCTCAAACGCTAGGACAACTTCCAGAAGAATTTACAGAGATGAGTTAATATTCAGGGCATAATGAATTGGCTTTTTTTTTAATCCTGGAGGCCTGTTACAGACAGGCCAAAATAAAGCTGCTTCGAGTCACTTTGGAGGCATGGTATTTCAATGATGCATGAGTCCTAAGAGTCCAAAAGCCACACCAAAGCTGCACTCCAGTCCTTAGGTCTGGAGTGTGGCTTTGGTGTGGCTTTTAGACGCTTAGGACACATGCATCATTGAAATACCATACCTCCAAAGTGACTCGAGGCAGCTTTATTTTGGCCTGTCTGTAACAGGCCACTGAGAGCATTCAAGGCCTTTTTGTACAACAGTATTTTGGAAACTGCCTGCTAAGTGCGTTACAGTCAGTCCTTAAACTCCTTAGCAGTAAGGGAGTGTCACTAAATGTTAACCTCTATCCTTATAAAGGTTAGGCAAAGCTTGCGATATTTCAGCCACACAAATACCAGAAAAAAACTGTTTGCACTTCTGGTCATGTCTACTCTGACAGGTAGGATCTCTCCATGGTCTGAAGCAGAGGTTTTTTACATCAGTTGTCATAGGATTATCTCTCTCTGAAGAGAAATATAAATCAACAATCTTCTACATCCAACATAAGGTCTCTTCCATGAAGCTATGTTTTCTAATAATGGAGGCAATGAACAAGAAGACAGTAGGGAATGGAAGGAGCAGAGCCACAGTGAGCTGCTTGTGATCATGGACATGATCTCAATTTGGCCCGAATGCCATACATTTTCTACCATGCCCAGTGATCAAAGGCTACAGCTTTTAGGAAACCATTCATAGGGAATAATTTATTAAACTCACACAAATGATTCACAAATGAACTTTGAGATTGTTTTATTCCTGGCTGGCTCCAGCTTCAGGCTGCATAACTTTGTCCATAATCCTTTGTTGTTCAGAGACATTTTTAACATTTTCCCAGGAGCAAATTCTCACAAATAGTCGGGCAAGAAGACATGAAGCAAGATGGTCATGTGGGCACGTTTGTTTATGCAACCAGAGTGAAGTCATCTGGATTTACTGCCTTCTATGAATAGGAATACATGCCACTCATTCAATATACATGGTGGAACAGACTTTCATCCAAAAATGCAATGATGAATGCTGAGGAGGTGGTGGTGGTGGTACTGGTCTGAAAGCTACAGGCTATAAAAGAGCATGGCTTTTAAGTTAAGATATTCAAGATGATGCACCTGTGATTTTTTTTAAATCACTCATTAGTTGTATATGTGAACATGTTTCCAAATACACTATGGAGTTTATCAAACAGGAGGAATTTCTCTTAAATTTGAATGAAAAGAAAGTGGAGCCAGAACGCATTCACTTAAAGTCGCTAGTTTCACGCAATTACATGAATATGCATTGCATTCGAACTGGCTCCCCATTGCCTGAAAATAGCATGCCATTGCCCGAATTTGCATGTGGCAGTCTATCACACAATAACGTGAAACCACATGATTGCGTTCAGACTGACTTCTCATTGCACGAATGTGTGTGTAGTGGGTTATCATGCAATAACATTAAACCCCATGATTGCATTCAGATTGCCATTGGATTATACTTCCAATTCCCCTTGTCTGATAAACTCCTTAGTTGAGTTATGGACATTCAGTGCAAAAGAACACCAGATTCTTATCAGTAGAAACATGTTCTAGAAGGTATTGTGCAAGTGAAATGTAATGGTTGGTAGACATGGAACATTAGAGTGAGCTGAAGAACCTCAGAAAAATATTGTTGAGGTTTTTAAAGCTTTTAATACTTTTAGGTTTTCTGTGATAAAACACCTCCTGAAGAAGAGCAAATAATCCACCTGCTTTCCTAAATCTCAGCTTCTGTAAAGAGGAAAGCAAGGCAGAGGTGCTCTATAGCAGGTTTCTTTACTGCCCATGAAGCAGGGAAACATGACTCAACTAAGAGAGGTAGAGAGCTTTTGGCCCTCCAGCTGTTTTGGATTGGACAACTCCCTTCATATTTTGCTGGGAGCTTGGAAAAAGTACTTTTGAAAGTAAGTAATTGAAATTACAATTCAAACAGTAATTGTAAAACTTACTTTTGGGTACTTTAAAAAAAAAACAGAAATCAGAATGTGTCAAGCTGACTTAAGACAAATATTTAAGAAAAAAATATGTCTTTACTAGGGTGGCCACACTCCTGAATGATAAAAGTAAACCAGGGGTGAAACAGATGGCCAAAATAAAAAGTTTTCCAGCAGCTTTGAAGGGCGGGCATTTAGATAATACATGCCTCAAAAGCGACTGGAAACTGAACCGAAGCTGTGCTCCAGTGCTGAAAACTGGAGCAAACAGAAGCCAGGATAGTCTGACTCAAGGCAAAAAATGTGCATCTTCCCTGTTGCATATAAACACTTCGATGTGAGTATGGGGCTGTGGCAAAGCAAAGAAATGAAAGTGCGACATCTCAAATGGATGTAATTACAACATACACAAGCCAGACAGTCCAACAGGGGGCATGGGGTGAAGGGGGGGGGGGGGAAGGGGTCATGTAGGGGGATCTTCATGATTGTGCTTTGCCAATGTATCAGTCACACACCAATACACCAATGCCCTGAACTGGTGGAAGATCACATGTATGAATGTGGAGCCAATCATAGAAGCAGTCATGCAATGGGATCAGTGGATGTGGGAAGTACTTGGTTGCAGGTGGTGTGTTTGTGCAATGGTGCACATATATGATAAAGACTCAAGAAAAAAATCACCGAGTGGCACAGTGCAATGTGGCATGGAGTAGCATGGCTTGACATCATGCCATGTCATCAGCTCGTGCTTATTTGGCCCTCCTTGGGAGCAGGCCATGTGAGCAGCAGAGGTTCAGTCCACTTTTGTAAAAAGCAGGATAGAACCACTTTTTCCTGCCCGTTTGTTCTGCTTCTCAGGTAGTTACACTGCAAAAGAAGTCATTACACAGTGTGCTACAACCATGATGCAGCTTAGTTACATCTTTGTTTATGAAAACAAAAGTGGGTAAATGCACTTATTTTTGTAATAAGTTACTCCCAAGCTCTGCCCTTGATATTGGCTATGTTAAGTGGCGCTGATGAAAACTGTAGTGCAAAACATTTGGAGATTCCCTATGTTTGTTGCCTAAGGTCACTCAACCTGATCTTGGCTAGTGTGTCAGGTCTCCCCTCGGTCTGCTTCTTATAACCCCTCAGTAACCCCTGGGTGGTGGACACCCTGCCTGACCTCCTTGCAGCCACTACTAGTCAGGACCCACTATGGGCTTGTGTGTTGTCAGTCAGGCAGACTCCAAACTCCACATCTGGAGATGAAAAGAATAAGAAAAACTGGTCTGAATTCACAAAGAGGGCCTGTAGCTGGAATTTTTGCTGGTGCCATATTTAAGTACTGAATATAGAGTTTCCGCTCAGTTATTTCCTCAGCACTTTGCTAGCCCAGCATGAAACACACTATTAGGAACAGAGTTTATTGCAGTCTTGCAAACATTTATTGGGCAGTGCCTAACTTGGTGTCAAGTTATAGTAATACGGTGTTCCGGGAACTTCTTGGAGAATGTTAATGTTTCAGAGAAGGCTCCTGTGGGAATTCTTCGGTTACTGAACTGAAAGGCAACACTGTATATAGGATCTGAAGGTAAAAAGATAGACAAACCTACCGCTGGGCTTACCTAGCAGAAAAGTTCTGTTTGCTCAAGAAGAGGAACACTAGCGCTTACACAGTTTAGATCCTCCTGCTGGTTTATGTTTAAAACTATTTCCCCTCCTCTTAATTGGTGATCGATTTATGTTTCTTGAAGTGCAGAAATTTTATGGCTCTTTGCTCAAGTGTGATAGCAAGCAAGCAATCTGACGTGCTATATCTGTTCTTTCTTATCTGACAGGGGTGTAGCAATGGGGAGCAAAATAAGGGCTTCCCCACAATAAGAAGTCTGCACCCTGGAAAAAATGTCCCTTCAATCTCCATATTTCAAGCGTTGCAGTCATTTAAAAATTCAGTTGAGCATTTAAAGTTTAACCGTCCACAAAAAAGGAACAGACAGAATTTTGAAGGGAGTGAGAACACAGCAGATGTAAGTTCTAGGTGTAAATGATTATCAGTGGTTCACTCTGTGTAGTAATACAAATTTGGGAACTGAAAGGAAATTTCATTTCATTTGGTAGGAGAAAAATCATATGGGGCAAATGTCTTCATTTTGTTCCTCTCCCATAACTATACTCCTGCAATCTTCCATCTCCCCACCCACCCATGATTACACCTGTGTTTTGTGTCATTTTGAAGACTTAACAAATTTTATTTGACAAAAAATTTTGAGGGCTATAGCCACCACTGCCCTCACCACCACCATCATGCATTTACCACCTGCCTTTTCACCAAACAGTTCAGGACAGTGCACTTTGTTTTGTGACTTGTTATTGGAAGGTAAACCTGGGCTTAATTTGCAAGACTGATTGCAATAAATCTGAGAAAATCTTTTTGTAGAAGGGAAAATGTGTGAATCTCAATGAATACACATTCCTCTTATCAGAGGTTTCCAACCTTTTTGATTCATGGAGCCCTAAGGGCTCCACGGAGCACAGGTTGGGAATCACTGCCCCTTACCATCTAATTTGTTGCAAAGAGACTCTTGCTAAGAAAGAAAAGGACAAAGAAGTATTCAGTTGGAACACAATGCTTGCCACTGGGTCAGAATGATATTTGTTCTCTTTACTTTTGAAAAGATATTTATTAATTGGTTTCATTAGTTTCTAAAAATACTTAGGTTTAATATACTCCATATTATAAACATACTTAGAATAAAAGTCCATTTAGGGTTATTTCAAAGAACTCTACAGATGGTGCCAGACAACCCAGCTGGTAATATGTTCAACAGATGCAAGGCCATTGCCAAAAATTCCCATCCCTTCTTTTTGCCAACATAGTTGTTCACGGGAGTGTGCTTTGGCCAAAGACCGCTGGATGTGAGTAGGCTTATGTGGGCAGGGTTTAGAAAAGTTGTTTTGGGAGTGGCCAAATCCAGTTGTTAGTCCCATCTAGAGCAGATCCTTTGAAACAATGAAATTTTGATTTCAATTTAGCAAGTTCTCATTGATTCTGTGGGTCTATTCTAGATGAGACTTAACAACTGGACTTAGGCCCTAAGTCAAAAACTCCCAGCATTTTGCAGCCAGGATGGCCAGTGGTTATGCTGGTTGGAGAATTTTGAGCTTTGCAATTATGGTAATTAGTTTACCACAATTTGTCTTGATATAGGTTAAACAAATTATAGATTCTGTACATGGATTACTGCATGCAATTCTGGGCACCTCATTTTAAGAAGGATATAGACAAGTTGAAATGGGTTCAGAGAATCCATTTCAGAAAAGGACAGCAATGATGATAAACGTTATGGAGAACAAAACGTATGAGGAAAGGTTGAGAGAGTTGAGCATGTTTAGATTGGTGAAGAGAAGGCTGAGGGCTGATCATTACACTCTTTAAATATCTATAGATATCTATCTATATCTGTCACAGAGAGGAGGGTGCAGATTTGTCCTCTGCTGCCCCAGAGGATAGAACCAGACCTAATGATTTTATGTAGTTTTTGATTGGACCTTAGAACTAACTTCCTGATGGTAAAAACTGTTTGGCAGTGGATCCAACTGCCTAGAGAGGTGTTGGGGGTCTCTTTTCCCAGATATCTTCAAAAGCAGTAGGACAGCTACCTAAGGGGAATGCTTTAGCTGGTTCCTGTATTGATTGTTTATATATATATATATATATATATATATATATATATATATATAGTGAAGTTGGATCTGATGGTCTATGGGGCCTCTTCTGGCTTTATGATTCTATGATAAAGTGCTGAAAAGATCTTGGTCTGACCAAAGGAATGACCTAAAGCTGTGGAATTTACATGCTATTCCACATATACATCCCAAAGTTCAATATACTTGGCACATAATTTCTCAGGTTTTTTAACTCTTCCAAAACAAATTCTGATGTCTGGTCACTGAAATACTGTTTTGCTGCTGTTGTCACCTAATAAATAAAATAAATAAAATAAATAAAATAAAATCATTCAAAAATTTCCTTTCTATCGAACTCCTTTAAGGTTTGAAAATAGGAAATAGTCAGATGAAGCAAGATCTAGTGAGTAATGTGGATGGTCTTTGCATCCAAGCCCCAAATTCTTCAAAACATCCATTGTCTTGCCAGCCTTGTGAACAGGTATATTGTCCTGAAAAAAGAGAGCACCTTTCTACAACTTCCCTTGCTGTTTTTTGTTCAATGCCTTGTTTAATTGGCACAGCAAGTTAGGGCCAAAGCAGATGGGCAGAAGCCGCTCCCGGCCTGATTGCCCCAGGGCTGCGGTGAACATACACTGTGGCCTCAAGGGCACCTCCTGCAGTGACACCAAATAGGAGTGGAAAAGATCTGCTCCTTTTGGAGCTGGATTGCCCCCCCCCCAGCAGCCCTGGCATTACCTCTGGGCACTCTGGGGGCGTGCATCATGAAAATGACAGCCCCCCCCCCCCAGAGCGGCCAGAAGCCGCTCTTGTCTGCCCATCGACCTTAGAGTAGTATTCTGCATTGACTGTGAAGCCCTTCTGAAGATTGATGGCCATCAAAATATCTTCTTTAGAGCCCTGGCGGTGCAGTGGTTAAATGCCTTTACTGCATCCACTCACTCACAAACCATAATTTTGCGAGTTCAGTACCATGAAAGGCTCAAGCTCAACTCAGGCTTGCATTCTTCCGAGGTCGCTAAAATGAGTACCCAGTTTGTTGGGGGCAATTAGCTTACACTTTGCAAACCGCTTAGGGAGTGCTTAAGTGCACTGATAAGCGGTATAGAGATGTACTTGATATTGCTATGTTTATCCCAAAAAACTGTGGCCATGTCCTTTCCTACTGACCTTAGAGTCTTGAATTTCTTCATCTGTGGGGAATCTGAGTGCTACCACTTCAAGGATTGTTGTTTAGCCTCTGGATCATAGTCATGTAACCATGTTTCATTAACAGTGATGACTTGTTCCAAAAACTATCTAGTGATTACTCAAGATGCTGCAAACCAATTGGGAAGTATCCATTTGCTCTCATTTCTGGTCAGCATTCAAACATTTCATCACCCACTTGGTTGACAGCTTCTGCATACCCAACTGCTCATGAATTATAAACCAAAGGCACTCCTGGGATATCTCTACTGTCTCAACAATGGTTTTTAGCTGAGATTCACTGATCAACCAAAACCAAGTCATGAACATGCTCAGCAATTTCAGGAGTTGACACTGTTGAAGGCCTCCCAGATCTTACTACATCATCAGTCTCAAAATTTCCATGCTGAAAGTTGCCACACCACTTCTTCACAGTTATGACAGCTATTGTCACTCGGTGTTTGCATCATATACTCATGGGTTTCCTTTGGATTTTTTTTCTGCAGGAATAGGAATTTCATGACAGCCCAGAGTTTAGTGCTTGAAAATGTCATAATTTTTATTGATGTGGTTCTATCAATGATCTGAAAAAAATCCAGAGATTAGAACTATGATCTTGCAAACTGGCAGTTTACAATTCAAAAGAACACTCTTTCAAGGTACAGTGACAAAATTATTCATGGGTTTTGGGAAGTGGCTCAGGCTGAGAACTTTTCAGCACCTCCTCATACATTATTCGACATTTCAAAATGACTGGTGTGGTTGAGATCTTGCAACCTGAGCACAGACATTTAAATCTCCAAGTGATGTAAAAAACAAGAAAGCCTTTGATCACATCTCCGAAGACTGCATTCTTTTTTGCGTATCTTCTTAGTTTGGGGTATAAGTAGGATCTCTAGTCTTCAGAAACTGAAGTCTATCTAAAAATCTCTTTTCTCCAGATGGTATGCAGGTAAGCAATGTAAGGATATTATAACTTCTGCTACAGTTCATGTGAACAAAGAATAAAGAAGTGAGCCTTGAAACACAGCTAAACATTTTTTTTAACTTGGCATTTCCTAGCTATGTGGCTGGAGTAAATCACTAGAAAGTGGCAAAAAAAAATATCTGTAATGGAAACAGTATTATTCACCCTTGTGTTGAAAAACAGTTCTTCCATGTGAGAAACAAAGTACAAATCAAGTATATTACATTTTTAAAAGATGCACAATTTGGGGTTTGTAAATTAAATTAAGGCTGAATTCAGAGCTTAGAAACAGCTAGTTACAATTAGTTCCTTGCATTTATTTCTTTTCTCAGTAACCAAGATTTAATCACATTACATAGAGATTTCAAATTAGTTAGTGATGACTTAGCCCCATTCTGATGTAAGTAATGTTTAATTTCTTATATGGTTATGATATGATCTCACTGGGAGAAGAATAGCCTATGGTTCAAATGATGGCCCAGCTAGGCTGCATTTTGTATTGGTGCCTCACACTCTACTAAGGGAACAGCAAGATGGATGGAAGGAGAAGGCAACAATATTTAGTGTCATAGGTCAAGGGCATTTAGAGTTTTTGTTTAGAAAAATGTAACTAAAAGTTATTTGTTTCAGTTCTGCTACAGGTGAGAGCCAGCATGGTGTAGTGGTTTGAGTGTTGGACTATGACTGTGGAGACCAGAGTTTGAATCTATGCTTGGCCATGTAAAGCCATTGCATGACCTTGTGCAAATCACAGTCTCTCAGCCAGAGGCAATGACAAACTCCCTCTGAAAAAATATGTCAAGAAAACCTCATGATAGGTTCACCTTAGGGTCGCCATAAGTTGGAAATGACTTGAAGGCAGACAGTAACAACAATAAGATGAGAAAGCAAAGAATTGCCTGTAATTGTTATTATAATACTTAACTACTTGTAGGGTTTGGAGTTACCACCATAACTATGCAATTATTTAAAAAAGTAATTCCTTCAGTGCTCATTCAAGCTACAAAAATTAAAAGCAAGAAGCACAAAGTCACACAAACATACAACATGTACAATAAATAAAGCAGATTATTTTTCATTTCCTTATGTTTCATTCTTCAGCTTTTAGTATGATAAAGCTGATCCCAGACTACATTTACATTTTTACAGCACACATCTCTCTCAAGTACTCTGGTGTTTTAGTTTTCCTTTGAAAACTGCCGTTCACCTGGGCATGGACAGCATACAGGAGGTATACTGATAGCAAGGGAACTCAAGAAGACACTTGGTTTATTTTATATAAGTGTGAATTCACTGCAAAAGAGAGAGAGAGTGAGAGGAAGGAAGGAAGGAAGGAAGGAAGGAAGGAAGGAAGGAAGGAATTACAATTCACAGGAGAAAAACATGGACAAAAAGGATGTTCTCTAGACTTTCAAACAGAATAATTCAGAGACAAACCATGTGGCTTAGGGCAAGTCACATTCTCTTACTCTCTCTCTCTGGCTTTTCTTCACATTTTGGCAATGAGTAACAAACCCCTTAAATATTTTTTCAGCATTACTCACAGGAACTTTCATCTATATTCTACAACATATAAATCTGTCTTACACTGAGGCTGACCATAAGTGATACATCTAATGTGGTATTGTCAGATCTTACTGTCAGAGGTTACCAGCATTGAAAGGAATTTGTATTGACAATGGAACTGAAAGAGCCACCTAGTCCAATTTTCTGCTGTGGAGGTATACACAATTAAAGCATGTTGGTGAGAGATGATCACTCAAGCTCTTTTTAAAGACCACCAATGAAGGACGGTCCAGTACGTTTCAACTGTTACCATTAGGAATGTTTATGTGGAACCTCTTTTGCAATTTTAGGTAGAATCACTTATCTTTTGACAGTCACTAAACTATCTCATTTTAGCTCGCCCTAGACTCCAGCTAATGAGGGATCACAGAGTGAACAGGATGTCACTAGTGAGCTACATTTGTTGTTGTTGTGTGTCTTCAAGTTGTTTCCAATATATGACTACTTTATTATGGGGTTTTCTTAGCAAGATTTGTTCAGAGGAAGTTTTCCATAAAATTATTCTGTCCATGCAATAACATCACTGAGGGTAGAAGACCTTGTCTGCACTTCAGAAATAAAGCAGTTTGACACTACTTTTTTTATACTGCCATGCCTCAATGCTATGGAATTCTGGGATTTGTAGTTTTGTGAGATATTTAGCCACTTCTGTTAGGGAACTCTGGTGCTCCACCAAACTGCAATTCCCAGAATTCCACAGCATTGAGCAATGGCAGTTAAAGTGGTGTCAGATTGCATTATTTCTGCAATGCAGATCCAGCCAAATGAAGTCAACTGAATAAGAATGAAATGGTTCCTGGATTATTGACATCAATGACCAAACAAATCAGGAATCACATGGGGTAAGATGACATACTATACTATATGGCAAATCAGCAGAGAGGGAAAGGGAGGGGGAGGGGAAGGAGGAGAGAGAGAGAGAGAGAGAGAGAGAGAGAGAGAGAGAGAGAGAATGACCTGATCAAGAAGGCTTTAAACTAGTCTATGTTGTGGCCTCTACTTTTCAATGCAGATAATTATTCAATTGCCCATCTCCTTGCAACTATCCAGATGGGACTATTGTGTTACATTCATTTGGAAGATTATTAATAAAGATTTCAGAATATGTATGTTATGCTACTGAAAAGAACATCTTCCCTGTGGAAGAGTCCAAGTTGATATTGGCTTCTGAACTGTGTATTTAATCTAAAAAAATAATCCTTTATATGGAGCTCATGACACATTCTTTGTATTCATTCTATTTAGTTTGGTTTCAAGAACAATTCATAGAACTGTATTTTATCTCTACCAACGGACCTGTTTGATTAGCATTTTTCTGCATTTAGATTACCCTCAGGCTTTTGGGAATCATTTTGGAATTTCAGTTGGGATGTAATAGCGTTGTCTGCAGTTTTCCTCAACCCAGTGCCCTCCAGGTGATAATGGGAGTTGTAGTCCACCAAATTTGGCAGGTGCCAGATTGAAAACTGCTCCTTTCTGGACATTTTCTGGAATTTTTCATTTTTTTTTATTAGTCACCAAAGTCTAGAAATAAATATTACATATAATCTATGCAAAGCTGAGCAAGGAAAATATGTACAGGGATTCAATGACATATAAGAGGCATGTGAACAGAATCTATATTCTACCCAATAATAATAACAAAAGATTTCATGCAGCAGTAAAATAATTCAACTTTGCTACCACTAGGGGACAGACAATATCATATGAACACCATGATTTCCAGGATATTTTTGTTAACGTATCTGATAGGATTGCACTATGGAGGACAAATCCAAAACATTCTAGGTGAGAGAGGAAAATAGTCTTTAATTCACCCATATGATTTTGGAAACTTTTGCATCATAACGTTAAAGACAAATTGGATAGAATTGGCAACTGCAGTTATACATCAGGTGGTGACCAGATGCCTAAGAAACAGAAAACAGATGTGTATCTGAGGGCAAATATTCTAAGACAGGAAGAGATATTATATTTCTTTAAGGGGACTCTATTTAATAAGCTGGTTAAACTTGAGCGATCAATGGTTGATCATCAAATTTAACCAAAGATGAGAAAGGCTTAATGTGGAATCCACTGAATTAATATTTTATCTGAATTTTTGCCCTGTATGTATAAAAATACTCTTGAGTCAAGTTAACAAGATGCATGATGACCCTAAGGCCCAGGGTGTGATGTCAGAGGGAGTTTGCCTCTTTCTTGGGCTGAGAAAGTGTGACTTGCAGAAGGTCACCCAGTGGGTTTCCATAGTCAAGTGGGGAACTGAACCCTGGTCTCACAGTGCCCTAGTCCACCATCCAAAACATTCCACCATGCTGGATCTTTTCCTGATTAGAGTAGTACCATTGACATCATTTGGCTATACTGTACTTGTATGTCAACTCACCATTCAACAATTGATACACTGATTCTAGCTCTACAAATTTACTGATAAAACAAATAAAATTACTTTGTTTTTGAAATTTGCCTTTGTTCCAGCCTTCTCACCTAAAGTTGCAGCTACATTATTTGTAACTTCTTGCTTTCAAACTGTAGCCTAGTCTTAGCAAGGTATGCTTTGACTATAATGTTATCTTTGGTGGATGAGATACTATCACACACTCTATGGCCTGATTTAGATGGGCCTTTGCGCCACCCCCGTCACATGCTAGGGGTTGGCTGAGGAGGCACCATCCATACCGGCCTCACCGCTAGCACGTGACAGGGGCATCAAAATGGCAGTGCCCTGTACACACAGGCACCACCATTTTGACGTGACGAACACATAGCGACCACATGTCCCGTCGTGCTTACGACATTTTGAGTGCACCATTTGTGCACTCGGGCATCGCAAGTGTAACGCAAAAAGAACCCGCTTTTGCAGGTTCTTTTTCCGCCACCAGGAAGCCTCGCCATTTGGCAGCTGAAGCTTCCCACTGGCGGAAATAGAGGCAGCGTCAGACCGCCCTTTTTGGGCGGTTTGTATCCCACCTACAATACCCTTCCTCTGAAAAATCACAAAAAGCTCCAATTGGTCCAGTGCACTGTTAACTATGTTGATTTTGGGATCATGGCTTTGGGATAATAATACATTTATTTTAAAACAACTGCGCTGGTTACCACCAATATGTTTCTGCACTCAGTTTAAAGAATTGGTTATTACTTATGAAGACCTAAATGGCTTAGGGCCAAAGCACAGCCACAAAAACATTTTTTAGTTATCCTGTTATTTAAATCATGAGATTCCCTACTCAAATTCCTCCACTGGCTTCTAATGTTTGCACCTCTTTGTCTTACCCTTGAAGGAAGCAATAACATCATATCCTGGGATCATTATATCTCAGGAAATCACTTTCTTCCTCCATTTCTGCCATCTTAGCCATGGAAGACCCCTGGCGCATCGTCTTTCCCTGTACAATGTACAGTGTACATAAATGTGGTGCTGTTTCTTTTCCATTCTTCATACACAAGCTCAAAACCCCACTTTTTTCCTGCAAGACCTTAACTGGTTGTTGTTGTTGTTGTTGTTGATATTATTATTATTATTATTATTATTATTATTATTATTATTATCCTTTATTTATAAAGTGCTGTAAATTTACACAGCGCTGTACATACAATGTTTTTAATTGGACGGTTCCCTGCCCTCAGGCTTACAATCTAAAAAGACACGACACAAAAAGAGAAGGGAAAGGTGGTGGGGAAGGGG
>NC_056522.1:40703675-40817440 GCF_019175285.1 Sceloporus undulatus | reverse complement strand
ACAGGTGGTGGGGAAGGGGCCTCTCTAGTAGGATAATACATATAAAATACATAGCACAGAAGGAAATGATTCAATAAAACAGGCAACAAAGAACATCAATAGCAAGTGACAGTTATGTTGCCTGGGAACGCTGCCCTGAACAGGATGGTCTTCAACCTGTTTTAAGCTGGTTAAAGAGGTGATGGCTCTTGCTTGCGGGGGAAGAAGGTTCCAGGAGTGAGGGGCAGTGAGTGAAAAGGGGCGAATCTGAGATGGGGCAGAGGAAATCCTGGGCTGAGACAGCAGACCTTGACAACCAGAACGGAGGGGCCCGTGGAAGGTGAGGAGAAATAAGGTCTGATAAGTAGGAGGGGTCAGTCCATGGAGGGCTTTAAAGTCGACCAGGAGCTTATACTGAATGTGGAAAGGGGGGGAGCCAGTGAGGGATGCCAACACAGGAGAGATATGGTCAGAGCGGTGGGTGGAAGTGATAATGCGTGCAGCTGAATGCTGGCAGAGATTAAAGGATGAGGTGAGAAAAAGGAAGCCCGCCAGGAGGATGTTACAGTAATCAAGTCGTGAGACCACAGGGCATGGATCAGGATCTTGGCAGTAGAGGCAGAGAGATAAGGGTCGGATTTTAGCAATATTGTACAAAGAAATCTACAAGCCTTGGCTGTGGTCTGGATCTGAGGGATACACGACAAAGAAGAATCAAAGATAAAACCAAGAGCGGGCTTGCGGACTGGTTGAATAGAAATGTTGTCCACAGAGACAGAAAAGGAGTGTTGAAGGGTGGGCTTGAGGAAAGACAAGAAGCTCTGTCTTGGACATGTTAAGATTTATTCTCAGTTGCTGGCAAACTCACACACATCCATATCCATGGATGGACATGCATTCACAGATTCAATCATTCATCATGGCTTAAATAATATTATATTTAAAATTCAAAATAAATCTTGATTTTGTCATTTTATATAAGAGACATCATTAATGCTATTGTATATAATGTGAACTTGGGCATCCCTGGATTTTGGTATCCACGGGGTCTTGGAACCACTGGAAACCAAGTAGACCCCAAGTGGAATCTGTCAAAACCTAGGGCCCATTGTAAATGTATATGTGGATATTTCCTATTGATGATGGTTATGATATATGATGAAACTTGCAAGGTGCCTCATGAATGTATGATGCATGCTATTTGTTGTTATATGGCTTCAGGTTGACTCTGATTTAGAGCAATAGCATCATAGGGCTTTCTTGGCCAGAGTTCCTCACAGATGGTTGCCCTTAGGCTGAGAGAGTGTGAGTCACCCAAGGTCACTGAGAGGATTTCCATGGCCAAGCAGCAATTAAAACCCTGATCTCCCAAAGTCCTAGTCCAACATCAAAACACTATACCATGATAGCTATTTTCTGTGCACTATTCTGGATTTAGTCTATACTACACGTGTCACATTGATGTTCCTTCAACTACCTCTATCTGTTAGCATCACAACTGCTGTTTTCAGTTCCATGGAGACTTAGAGGCTAGTTTGGCCTCAAACTTTTTTTTTAAAGTTTGGCTTCAAACCTTTTTTTTTTTAAGTTTGCCTCACAAACTTGACATGTTTTGGCTTACCTTATGCTCTATTCCACAATGTTAATCCTGCAGTGCCAGCCTTTGAATACTGGCTATATAGTATGGTGGCCATCTCACAATTAAATATAGACTATTTCTCTGAGATATGCATGTGTCCAATATATGGCCTCATTCCCACTACCTTTTCAACCAGATCGCAAATCGTTTTGAACTGGTTTAATGACGATGGTTCTCACTTGAACCAAATCGCTGAAGCAATTCGGAGAGGTGGGCCATGCGCTAGCACCATTTAACCCACATCTTTTGACGCTGATTTTTTTCACATCTTTTTAGATAAATTGATTCTGCACGGGTTTAAACCAGATGTGGATCAGAACTGATTCAAATTGCCCTTGGCTGGCTAGAGTGGGTCCATTTTGAATCATTTTTGAACCACGAGTTATTTTATTTTGCAGCAGAAAATGTGATTGGGGCAAATGTGTGTGAACCATCTTCTGCTGCCAAATCAATTCATTGATTTGGATCACAAAGCGATATATTTGTAAGTGGGAATGCGGCCTACTTGTGTGCATATGTGATATTGTTCTGTAAGAAATGCAGTGTTTGCCCTTGCCAAGGACATATTTTAATGCTTTTATTTTATCTATGTCCCAGGAAATAATTCTTGAGCCATATGATGGGTATTTATTTGCATCTGTGTAAGGGAATGAACCCTGGGTAAAAGTATGCTTTGAAGGAGGCGGTTCTTTGTGCATGGCTAATGGACATGTGTTGTTTAGGACTTTGAATAAAGAGCAGGCCATTAACATGCATCATTTGAGTAGGCCAAAGAACATAAATTGAAAGGATGTAATGGGTTATTCAGAGATATTAGCCACACTCCTTTGTTTGAAAAATAACTAATTGTGCAAATACTTTGCTGATCACCAAATCTATTGGCAGAATTATTGTGTCTTTAATTTTTTAACAGGGGGAAAACAAAAGCTGGCCAATAATTAAGTTGGATATTTATGTCAATTCCAATAAATCGAGCACTCATCAGGTCTCTAGACATACAAAGAACCCACACCCATGTTGGGTAGGACTTTGAAGAGTCTCACATGAGGGCTATTTACAGTTTAATAGTGCTATTCTAATGTTATTAAACAAGAATGATACAGTGGTGTATTTAAAACACTTACTTTCACACTGGTCACAATAACGGGGCATTAATGATTCATGAGCAGTAAAAAAGTGCTTTTACATTCACAACGTTGGCAGAAAGGTTTGTGTTTAGCAAGAGAAAAATGAGTCTTCTCTCCCTTGAGGAACTCTCCTGTGACTCACAAGCACAACACTGAACTACAAACCCCAAAATGCAACACAAGGCGACCGCAGTAAAGTGGAGTCGCACTCTTTTAATGGTGTTAGTGCGATAATCTACTCTCTGATTACCTTTCACATGTTTGCAATAGCGCTAAGAATAATTATCGGCAAGCCATTGACCGTTTTTTTTTTGTCATCGGAGGTGTTCCACTAGCATAATGATTCCATGACGTTACAAGAATGGTAGGTGATGACTTGTGGAAAATCTTTCCCTGATAACACATAGTGATGGTAGCAATGCCTTTCCGGTGTTCTTTACCCCCGTGTGATAATCTTCTTTGATGTGTGAGGTAGGTACTTTTAAGTCAGTGACAGAAAATGTCAAAGAGAAGTAAGGCGGGTTATACACCACCAATAAAGTATGTGCGAAGCGTGTACTAGGGTTAGGGAGGTGCGGTGTTTCCACACCTCCCTAATCCCAATACGCGCTCTGCGCGTAAAAATGACGGCGGCCGTTCCAGACGGCCGCCGCCATGAGGACGTCATGGCCACGCCGCCTCTATATGGAGGCAGCGCGGACGTGACGTCCTCGCTCCGCGCCGGGCGCCTAGTGCTCCATTTCGGAGCCCTTCCTGGTTTGCGGCGCTGCTTTGTGTCGCTGGGCGCAGCCGTCAGACGGCTCGCCCAGCGAAGCAAGGGAGAAGGGCCAAGCGGCCCCTTTCTCCTTCTCCCTCCACCGCGGGTGTGTCCTTGGGCTTGAAGCCCCAAGACACCCTTTTCAGGCGTTTGCCGCTTCCCTGCAGCCTGACGAAAAGCGGTGGATCCAGGGCCTCACGCGCGGCAGCTGAGGCCCCAATACACCGGGGAAAGGGGTGCGGTACAGACCGCCCCAAATGGGCGGTCTGTAACCCGCTTTGTATATCTGTCTCTTCCAACTCTATGTTAGGCCTATAAAGTGACTATCACTGTTCTGGGTCCTGAGTGGCCACATGTGGATCATGGGCTGTAATGTACCTATCTGGCCAGCTCTTACTACCTCCTCTTTCTACAGGTACCAGATTGTTGGGGATTTTTCTATTTTAAAATATTTTATTCGATTTAAAAATTTAAATATAAAAATGGGAGGGGGAGGCAAAGGGAGACAAGAGGAGGATGAACAATAAAATAAATGAAAATAAATTTCTACACAAAAATAGCTCTTTTCTGCATTGAAAATGCTGTTTTCTACATGAAACATAGTGTGTGCAAATTTTGCACAGTTCAAGTGCAGAACTGTGAACAGTCAACAAACACTTCAATTTTGAAGGCTTTACTGTAGCTGAAAGAAAATTATTAAAATTATTAAAATTACTTGTTGCTTCCTTTGATAACACAGTTATCTAGTACTTCATCTCTAGTTTAGGTGTGATGAAGGGATGGGGACGAGGCAGGTGATATTGTGGAAGCCCTCGTACTTTTCCTCTTCATCCATTTAACTCTTGTGTGGTAATTTGTTAAAAGAATGTGATTGCATGTATTCTTCTCTCAGTCCATATACATTTTTGCAATACCCATCCTCTAAAAAGATAAAAAACTCAATTTTGTTGCATTTCTCTGAGTGTAACCTGCATTTTCCTCTAAACTGTTGTTTCAAGTTTGTCTTCTCATACTGAAATCCATATACATTTTGAAAGTTTTTTCCTAATCTACACTTTTTTGCACAATTTTTTCTAATCTGGTATTCCACAATTTAGTATATCCACAATGTATGAGGACTCTTTTTCCAGGTTAATAAAGTCGCCCAATGTCAGCCATGACGTTTTGCTGCCTTGAGGCAAGGCCAGATAATGACTCGTCTTCTACCTATAGAAGCTGATCCTACTAGCAGGTTGTTGTTGAGTTGTTGTTATGAAATTATTCATTTATTATACCCCACCTTTTTCCCAGTTTGGGACACAAAGCAGTTTATAACAGTTAAAATAAAATAGTTACTAATTCACATTGTACAAATGTTAAAAAGCAATAAAATCATCATAAAATTAAAACCAGTTAAAAACACCAACACCAACACCAACAAGAATCCAGTACATTATACAGGCCAATTTATTAATTAATTAATAATTAATTAATTATGCAGGGCCTGCTGAAATAAAAAGTGTTTTACCTGGGTGTATAAAACAACCAGGAGGTGCCAATCTAGTCTCTCTTGGAGGAAGTTTCAGAGTTGGGGAAACCAGTGAGAAGGCGCTCCTAGTGTGACTAGAGCTCGGGAAAATTACTTTTTTGAACTAAAAGTCCTAGAATGCCCCAGCCACCGGGAGCTGTAGGTCTCAAAAGTACATTTTCCACACTCTGATTTCCATGTTGGTGGTGGCATCATGGTCTCCTGTGGGCAGATGGCTAGCATAGGAATGCAAAGCAGGCCACACATCTTTCCTCCAATCCTCACTATACACTCCTCATCCCGTAACCATTAGTCTACATAATACTAGGACCAATCCTCTTTGTGGCTAAATGGAGGATCCTCCTGCCAAGGTTAAAGCAAACATCATGAGCAGATATATGGTAAAATGTGTGACAGAATGGGTGGTACGACATTCCTGATCATGTGACCTAAAGAAAAATGACCCCAAATCTTTATATTTTAAAAAAGAAATTGCTCACTAAAAACCTACCATACTCTGTGCATACTATTACAGTTGCCTGCCCTCCCCCATATCCACAGATCTTTTATGAAATGAATGAAATGAAATTTTATTTATAATACCGCCTTTCCCATGATCACGGCGGTTTACAACAAATAAAATTATATACAATGCAATTTACAAGCAGCATAAAGCAACTAATTACAAACAAAGTAAAAAATACAACAATGGCATAGCATTACAATTCAAGCACAGCATAATAACAAACAACAATGCACTTCACTACAGACAGCAATACAATTCAATACAAGATAAAATCTATACTGTCTCAGAACAAACCAATATACATAACAGCAATAACATATCCAAACAGATAAGCCCAGCATTACTAACCAAACTAACCAAACCCCACCCTCCAAAAAACGCTGCTCCAGCGGCGGAGAGAAGTCCTCTTGGGCCGCTGCGATGGAGGAGGGCGAGCGGCGCGTCTCTGTGGGGAGGCCGGGAGCCGGCTTTATGGGGCCGCTCTCACCGGCCCCGCCCCTCCAAAAACGCTGCTCCAGCGGCGGAGGGAGTCCTCTTGGGCCGCTGCCCTGATGAGGAGGGCGAGTGGCGCGCGTCTCTGGTGGATTCAACCTCCCACAGCTTGAAAATATTCCAAAAATTATAAATTCAAAACAACAACAACAAAAAACCCCACCTTGATCTTGCCATTTTATATAATGGACACCATTTTACTATGCAACTGTATTTAATAGAACTTGAGCATAATGGAATTTGGTATCCACAGCGGTCCTGGAACAACCCCCAGCAATACCAAGGGCTCACTATCACGTACTCTGATCCATTAACTGCCATGGCTGCATCTGTGGAATTGGGGATTTTCATTTTAGGGAAGTATTTATAATACTCAGCCAACATATCCTAAAGGCATCAGACCCTGTCTGATCTTGAGGCTAAGCAGGGTCAGCCCAAGTTAGTACTTGATGGGAGACTAGCAATTATGCAATGGCAAAACCACTCGAGGGGTCCTTGCCTAGGAAAATCTATGAAATTCATGGGGTTACCATATGTCAACAGGTAACTCGAAAGCGGACACACACATGCGTTTAGAATCTCAGTCAGAGAGCTCTAGGGCAAACTACAAAGCCCAGATTTTATGGATGCAGCCATGGCAGTTCAAGTGGTTCAGATGCTCTAATGTGTGTAGTGTGAAAGAGCCCCAGTATGAACATTCACATTACAATGGAGACTGAGACATTCCTTTCAGTCCAATCACCCCATCCAGATCTCAAGTCCCACTCAATAGAAAAGATCATCTCATCATCATCACATCATCATCATCATCATCATCATCATCATCATCTCATCTATAGAGCAGCATAGGCTTTACAGGTTTACAGAGGCACAAACAATCCAAAATACAAATAAAAGCCTATGACGTACAATCTAAAAGCCATTTTACATTATTCCCACCCTTATTTTACTATTCTACCTAATTCAACCTTGCAATTGTAATTTGTTTGTGCATTATTTTGTTTATAAGTCACCTTTTTCATAATACTTTGGACCCAAGGCACCGCATAATATGATTAAAGAAACAGATACAGCTAGAACACAATATGTTATAATATAAAATACAATTAAACAGAAGATCATGTTAAGAAACCAAATTAAAAGCAATTTAAAAGCAATTTAGTACATCTATCAGCTTACCTTCTCTTTTTCCCATCCACCCACATCTCCCAATCCAAAAAGTATATTCTTTTATGTTTGTAACAATTGCTTTCCCCCAGAAAACCCCAGAAGTAATAAACAAAGTCCTCTTAAAGCTTCAAATGGCTAGCATTCTGTAATCTTGTTCCACACATTCCCTTACCTATTGAAGGTGCTGGGCATGTTTGTTTTATTGGGACTGCTGGTGTTTAATGAGAGTTTTTTAGGGAAACATTGTATTGTTATGTAGAAAACAATTCTCTCACAAAATCAGGTCCTTTCTCTGAGGCCTGATCCCTCCCTTTCCCCTCAATGACCTCCCTAAGATGAAAGAGGACTGCAAACGCCTTTCTAGGAGCAAGGATTTCTTTTACAGGAGCCAGACTAACATGCTGTAGGGGGAACGTAAGAATCTATGACAAATCTTGTAGTACTGTTTTGTGGTTAACCAGGAAACGTGCTATGAGTCAAGCCTTTGGAAAGAGTTGTAATTAAAGACAAATGCTATGACATAATCATTTACACGCAGCAGAGAGATTTTAGATTAAATCTGCCCTGACCCATTGCTCAGAAGTGTTATCTGGGATTTGGGAGAGTCACCCGTTTATTTACATTCTAATTTGGCCCACATGTTTTATTATAATAAGAGCCTGCCTTTGCTCTGAGGAACCGCTCCAGAGTCCAGTCCAATTTTTGTTAATGAGCTCAGCTGACCCAGATCTGTTCCAGTGAGAAACCTGTAAAAATATGGGCTCTGGCATTTAGGTTCTTCCAGTAACTAGCTCCTAAATCTCTTTCTGTCAAGGTGAGGTCAGTCTGCCTGCATCATTCTAGATAAACAAAGCTGGAAATGAAGCTCTTGCATTTAACAAGACCAATTGTTTCATCAGGCGCATCTGTTTTCAGAGGCTTCTCTGTATCAGCTTCAGTTTCTTGTGTGGAGATTTGCTTTGGAATGTGGAACATAGGAAGGTGCCTTAGTCAGACTCAGATCATTGGACTATCGATGGCGGGTTACGAACCGCCGGGTTGCGGCAGTCTCCCGCCGCCACTGCTTGCAGAGCCCGGGAGCTGCAGCTGCCACACAGCGGCTCCCAGACACTCCGAGGAAGGAGCGCGGAAATCGCACTCTCCTGGGCCCTGGGAAGTGGCACCGCAAAGCACAAGGTGCTCTTTTGCGGCGTCACTTCCACCGCGACACGTCTGGACGCTATGCGTCCAAGATGTCAAAATGGCGGCGACTGTGTGTGAACTTCCGCCGCCATTTTTGGCGCACAGAGCACGTACTAGGGTTAGGAGATGCGGAAGCACGCCCCCTTCCTAACCCTAGTATGCGCTCCGCGCGTACTTTCTGGCGGTTTGTAACCCGCCTAACTGAATGTTGTCAATTCTGACTGGAAGTGGCTCCCAAAGATTCAAGCATGATTTTACCCCAATGCCAAAGACTCTCTCTAGGTTAAGTGGTGGTCATAGTGAGGTGCCTTTGACAAAACCCCTCCAACCAGCTTTGCGGGCCACCCAAGGGTTTATGGGGCCTGCATAAGTGTGATGTTGGGGGCCCACTGCTGCCTCCTACAAGTACCCATGCATGTCTGTGTAATGTGGGGCCACATGTGAACATGCCTTATAATTAATATGGATTCCAGTGTGTGTATGCGTGTGCGTGCATCTTTTTTTGTTCTGCGCCTCTAAAACTCCTCCTGAACACGATCAAGCAAATTGGATTCAAAAGATTCCAGCGTAGTTGAGTCCCCTCCAGGAATTATCAATCAGGAGTATAGGAATGATCAACTCAGAAAAGATTAAGATTGTTATTATATCTGAGCCTTCTAGAAGAAACAATGGCTATACATGTGGCTGTCCAGTGCATATTTGTTGGGATAAAGTTCTGCTGAAACCCATACAAACGATTTCCAAGTGGACATTGTTTGCAAACAACTTCATAGTCAAAGCTGATGAATGTAAGAGAAAGGGCTTTCCCGCATCTGCCTTCCCCCATCTGTTGTGATGGCTTAACTGGAGATTACAGCAGAAGGTAGACGTTCCTGTCTCTATGGTCTTATGAAAGGTATATATGATTTTATAGTTGTTTAGATGGGAGATTCAGGCAGAGAGATTCACTACTTGATTGGACTCTATAGCTGTCAGCAACTGAATCCACTCCCTCATTCCCTTAACCAGATTTTAAAAACACTTATCTTCTGTTCCAAATTTTACAGGAAAACCCAGAATACTCCATAGTGGGTCTGGGTGTTTGTCTACACAGTCTACACTGCTGTGTTACCTGTGCCCCTTCTACTGGTGTGAGTCACTCCTCCTGAGGTCACAATGGGGTGCCTATCATGTGATCATGCTGGGTACCTTGTTTCTGACTCCTACCAGTGGTGGCACTGGGGAACACAGTGGAGATGCAGTGTAACAGATGTCCTGGCGTCACTATGGAGTGTGGAGGTAATGGGGAGAATCCAGGACTGCACCAGGGCCAGAACTCCTGGGAGAAGACCAGAGATCTGGCTGGTGAGATGAATCTTTTCACAGGTGGGGAATGTGGCATAAGCCACATCCATCCTCCAACCATTTTTTGTGGCTCCGCAAGTCCCTCTCTGATTTTCTTCACAGCATCTGGAGCTCACAGTTTTACAGTGGTGGCAAATCTATGACAAATGCCAGAAGTGACACTCATAGCCCTCCTGTGGCACACATGCCATTGCCTCAGCACAGAGTTTTGCCAGAGTTTTGTTACTAGAAAGTCAGAGGGACATGGCACTTGCAATATTGAGTGGGTTTTGGGTTGCAGTTGGGGCACTCGTCTCTAAACGTTTGCCATATCGGAAAGAAAATCATCCCAAATGCCTCAAACTGACTGAAAACATGGCAATTGACTGATCCTCCAATTCCCCACAGTCTCCAAAACTTTTTAAAAATGTGTAAAATCAGCTGAAATACAAGAAGTAAATTCTTATTTGGCTGAAAATTCATGGCATGGCCGACACCAGGACATAAAACTGGTCCTTGATACTATTGCTTCTCGTTTTGAGAAAACCTGGAGGAAAGATTGGTGGGTTGGTCTGGTGCTGGTTGTGTGTTTCGGCGTGGGCGCTTGTGGTTCGTTGGATGCGGGGGTGGATGGCCGGGGCCGGGGGGGCCATTCGTGGGGCCGGCATGGTCGCGCGCGTCCGTGGTTGCGCAGTCTTGGTGTGGGTGGGGTGGGGCTGTGCGCGTACCGTTCAGGGAGGCGGGGTTGGTTTTCCAGCTTAAGCTTTCTTGGAGTTGGGGGCGTGGGGGTCTGGGGGTGGGGTTGGCGTCTAAAACTATTTCCACACCATTCCCATCCACCCCTCTAACCTACCCTACCTAACCCCATCTACACAAAAAATAAATTTCCAACAAAAAAACAAAAAACAAATCAATTTATCAAACACAAACATACATCCAAACAACAAACCCCCCCCCAAAAAACACACCCACCAACATACCTCATAATAAGAGTTAGCCCCTAGGCCTAGGTTTTGGAGTGGTTTCTGGGAACGTATGTTGTATACCCCTGTTTTGAGTTCCCTGCCTCCTGTCCCCCCTTTGCTATGGGCTGGGACTTCATTCTGAACAAACAAGTGCTTGGCAGCTAGAGATGGAATAATGTGTACGTTGTTTCGTTCCAGGCCAAAATATTGGTTTTCGGACAAGTCAGAGCTCTCTTATCAGGAAGAATAAACAAACCCACTCGTTATTTATTTTATGTAATTTTGCCCCAGTATCCAATGTCCAAAGTCTTTATCTAGGAGTGTTTATAGTGGTCGAAAAGTATTTGTGCAACAATCATTTTCTGCAAAGAAGTGAAAATGTGGTTTTCCACTGTACAGTATCACTGATCTGTGCACAAATACGCCCATTTTTGCCCAGAAAATAGGAATTTACGTCAAGAGAGACATGTTTTCTCTAAGAATATTTCCTGTGTATTCATGTGACTTATCAGTACATTTGAATATGATGACCCTACTGCAGAGGAATATTCTTTCTTCTGTAGCGAAAATTAAACTATTTTATATGAAGTGACTATATGCAATGATGAATAATCACGGATTTATACTACAGGCAGCACTCAGATGCTCAAGCACTGAGGGATCACAGCCAGAAGCTTATTTGGACAGGAACGGTGGTGTGATGACAACAGAAACACAGAGGAGCTCCAAATATAGCCTTGTTTCTAGTGGCAGCTCATTATGTACCGTCGCAACCACCTAGGCAAGCCTGGAAAGCAGCTGTGCAAGAGCCCGACAGTGACCACGCCAAAGTAATGTGCGGACGGGTTGATATTATTATTATTATTATTATTATTATTATTATTATTATTATCCTTTATTTATAAAGTGCTGTAAATTTACACAGCGCTGTACATACAATGTTTTTAATTGGACGGTTCCCTGCCCTCAGGCTTACAATCTAAAAAGACACGACACAAAAAGAGAAGGGAAAGGTGGTGGGGAAGGGGCCTCTCTAGTAGGATAATACATATAAAATACATAGCAATACAGGAAATGTTTCAATAAAACAGGCAACAAAGAATATCAAATAGCAAGTGACAGTTATGTAATGCCTGGGAACGCTGCCCTGAACAGGATGGTCTTCAACTCTGTTTTGAAGCTGGTTAAAGAGGTGATGGCTCTTGCTTGAGGGGGAAGAAGGTTCCAGGAGTAAGGGGCAGTGAGTGAAAAGGGGCGAATCTGAGATGGGGCAGAGGAAATCCTGGGCTGAGACAGCAGACCTTGACAACCAGAACGGAGGGCCCGAGTGGGAAGGTGAGGAGAAATAAGGTCTGATAAGTAAGGAGGGGCCAGTCCATGGA
Organism: Sceloporus undulatus; assembly: GCF_019175285.1. Lineage (NCBI taxonomy): Eukaryota > Metazoa > Chordata > Lepidosauria > Squamata > Phrynosomatidae > Sceloporus > Sceloporus undulatus. The sequence continues at coordinate 40,805,391 of NC_056522.1, read as the reverse complement.
GGGCTTTAAATGTCGACAGCAGGAGCTTATACTGAATGCGGAAAGGGAGGGGGAGCCAGTGAAGGGATGCCAACACAGGAGAGATATGGTCAGAGCAGTGGGCGGATGTGATAATGCGTGCAGCTGAATGCTGGACAGAGATTAAAGGACGGAGGTGAGAAAAAGGAAGCCCAGCCAGGAGGATGTTACAGTAATCAAGTCGTGAGACCACTAGGGCATGGATCAGGATCTTGGCAGTAGAGGCAGAGAGATAAGGTCGGATTTTAGCAATATTGTACAAAGAGAATCTACAAGCCTTGGCTGTGGTCTGGATCTGAGGGATACACGACAAAGAAGAATCAAAGATAAAACCAAGACTGCGGGCTTGCTGGACTGGTTGAATAGAAATGTTGTCCACAGAGACAGAAAAGGAGTGTTGAAGGGTGGGCTTAGGAGGAAAGACAAGTTAAGATTTGGACATGTTAAGATTTATTCTCAGTTGCTGGCAAACTCACACACATCCATATCCATGGATGGATACTGCATTCACAGATTCAATCATTCATCATGGCTTAAATATATATATATTTAAAATTCAAAAAGTAAATCTTGATTTTGTCATTTTATATAAGAGACATCATTTAATGCTATTGTATATAATGTGAACTTGGGCATCCCTGGATTTTGGTATCCACGGGGTGTCTTGGAACCACTGGAAACCAAGTAGACCCCAAGTGGAATCTGTCAAAACCTAGGGCCCATTGTAAATGTATAGTGTGGATATTTTTCTATTGATGATGGTTATGATATTGATGAAACTTGCAAGGTGCCTCATGAATGTATGATGCATGCTATTTGTTGTTATATGGCTTCAGGTTGACTCTGATTTAGAGCAATAGCATCATAGGGCTTTCTTGGCCAGAGTTCCTCACAGATGGTTTGCCCTTAGGCTGAGAGAGTGTGAGTCACCCAAGGTCACTGAGAGGATTTCCATGGCCAAGCAGCAATTAAAACCCTGATCTCCCAAAGTCCTAGTCCAACATTCAAAACACTATACCATGATAGCTATTTCTGTGCACTATTCTGGATTTAGTCTATACATACACTGTGTCACATTGATGTTCCTTTCAACTACCTCTACTCTGTTCAGCATCACAACTGCTGTTTTCAGTTCCATGGAGACTTAGAGGCTAAGTTTGGCTTCAAACTTTTTTTTTAAAAGTTTGGCTTCAAACCTTTTTTTTTTTTAAAGTTTGGCCTCAAACTTGACATGTTTTGGCTTACCTTATGCTCTTATTCCACAATGTTAATCCTGCAGTGCCAGCCTTTGAATACTGCTATATAGTATGGTGGCCATACTCACAATTAAATATAGACTATTTCTCTGAGATATGCATGTGTCCCAATACTATGGCCTCATTCCCACTACCTTTTCAACCAGATCGCAAATCGTTTTGAACTGGTTTAAATGACGATGGTTCTCACTTGAACCAAATCGCTGAAGCAATTCGGAGAGGTGGGCCATGCGCTAGACCCATTTAACCCGCATCTTTTTGACGCTGATTTTTTTCACATCTTTTTAGATAAATTGATTCTGCACAGGTTTAAACCAGATGTGGATCAGAACTGATTTAAATTTGCCCTTTGGCTGGCTAGAGTGGGTCCATTTTGAATCAATTTTTGAACCACGAGTTATTTTATTTTGCAGCAAGAAAATGTGATTGGGGCAAATGTAGTGTGAACCACCTTCTGCTGCCAAATCAATTCATTGATTTGGATCACAAAGCGATATATTTGTAAGTGGGAATGCGGCCTACTTGTGTGCATATGTGTATATTGTTCTGTAAGAAAATGCAGTGTTTGCCCTTGCCAAAGGACATATTTTATGCTTTTATTTTATCTATGTCCCAGGAAATAATTCTTGAGCCATATGATGGTTATTTATTTGCATCTGTGTAAGGGAATGAATCCTGGGTAAAAGTATGCTTTGAAGGAGGCAGTTCTTTGTGCATGGCTAATGGACATGTGTTGTTTAGGACTTTGAATAAAGAGCAGGCCATTAACATTGCATCATTTGAGTAGGCAAAAGAACATAAATTGAAAGGATGTAATGGGTTATTCAGATAATATTAGCCACACCTCCTTTGTTTAGAAAATAAACTAAACTGTGCAAATACTTTGCTGATCACCAAATCTATTGGCAGAATTATTGTGTCTTTAATTTTGTACAGAGGGGAAAACAAAAGCTGGCAATAATTAAGTTGTGAATATTTTATGTCAATTCCAATAAATCGAGCACTCATCAAGGTCTCTAGACTATACAAAGAACCACACACCCATGTTGGGTAGGACTTTGAAGAGTCTCACATGAGGGCTATTTACAGTTTAATAGTGCTATTCTAATGTTATTAACCAAGAATGATACAGTGGTGATATTAAAACACTTACTTTCACACTGGTCACAATAACGGGGCATTAATGATTCATGAGCAGTAAAAAAGTGCTTTTACATTCCACACGTTGGCAGAAGGGTTGTGTTAGCAGAGAGAAAAATGAGTCTTCTCTCCCTCTTGAGGAACTCTCCTGTGACTCACAAGCACAACACTGAACTACAAACCCCAAAATGCAACACAAGGCAGACCGCAGTTAAAGTGGAGTCGCACTCTTTTAATGAGTGTAGTGCGATAATCTACTCTCTGATTACATTTCACATGTTTGCAATAGCGCTAATGAATAATTATCGGCAAGCCATTGACCGTTTTGTTTTTTTTTTTGGTCATCAGGAGGTGTTCCACTAGCATAATGATTCCATGACGTTACAAGAATGGTAGGTGGATGACATTGTGTGAAAATCTTTCCCTGATAACACAATCGTGATGGTAGCAATGCCCTTCTCTAGTGTTTCTTACCCCCGTGTGATAATCTTCTTTGATGTGTGAGGTAGGTGCTCTTTAAGTCAGTGACAGAAAATGTCAGAAGAGAAGTAAGGCGGGTTATACACCGCCATTAAAGTATGTGCGAAGCGTGTACTAGGGTTAGGGAGGTGCGGTGTTTCCACACCTCCCTAACCCCAATACGTGCTCTGCGCGTAAAAAATGATGGCGGCCGTTCCAGACGGCCGCCGCCATGAGGACGTCATGGCCACGCCGCCTCTATACGAGGCAGTGCGGATGTGATGTCCTCGCTCCGCGCCAGGGCGCCTAGTGCTCCATTTCGGAGCTCCTTCCTGGTTTGCGGCGCTGCTTTGTGTTGCTGGGCGCAGCCGTCAGACGGCTGCGCCCAGCGAAGCAAGGGAGAAAGGGGCCAAGCGGCCCCTTTCTCCTTCTCCCTGCCACCGCGGGGTGTCCTTGGGGCTTGAAGCCCCAAGGACACCCCTTTTCAGGCGTTTTGCCGCTTCCCTGCAGCCTGAAAAGCAGTGGATCAGGGCCTCAGCGGCGGCAGCTGAGGCCCCAATACACCGGGGAAAGGGGCGGGTACAGACCGCCCCAAATGGGCGGTCTGTAACCCGCTTTAGTATATCTGTCTCTTCCAACTCTATGTTAGGCCTATAAAGTGACTATCACTGTTCTAGGGTCCTAGAGTGGCCACATGTGGATCATGGGCTGTATGTACCTATCTGGCCAGCTCTTACTACCTCCTCTTTCTACAGCTACCAAGATTGTTGGGGATTTTTCTATTTTAAAATATTTTTATTCGATTTAAAAATATATAAATATAAAAATGGGAGGGGGAGGCAAAGAGGAGACAAGAGGAGGATGAACAATAAAATAAATGAAAATAATATTTCTACACAAAAATAGCTCTTTTCTGCATTGAAAATGCTGTTTTCTACATGAAAACAGTGTGTGCAAATTTTGCACAGTTCAAGTGCAGAACTGTGAACAGTCAACAAACACTTCAATTTTGAAGGCTTTACTGTAGCTGAAAGAAAATTATTAAAATTATTAAAATTACTTGTTGCTTCCTTTGATAACACAGTTATCTAGTACTTTCATCTCTAGTTTAGTGTGGATGAAGGGAATGGGGACAGAGGCAGGTGATATTGTGGAAGCCCTACTCCTCTTCTATCCATTTAACCTCTTTGTGGTGGCTAATTTGTTAAAAGAATGCTGATTGCATGTATTCTTCTCTCAGTCCATATACATTTTTGCAGAATACCATCCTCTTAAACAGATATAAAAACTCAATTTTGTTGCATTTCTCTGAGTGTAACCTGCATTTTCCTCTAAACTGTTGTTTCAAGTTTGTCTTCTCATACTGAAATCCATATACATTTTTGAAAGTTTTTTCCTAATCTACACTTTTTTGCACAATTTTTTCTAATCTGGTATTCCACAATTTAGTAACCCACAATGTATGAGGACTCTTTTTTCCAGGTTAATAAAGTCGCCCAATGTCAGCCATGAACGTTTTGCTGCCTTGAGGCAAAGGCCAAGATAATGACTCGTCTTTTACATATAGAAGCTGATCCTACTAGCAGGTTGTTGTTGTAGTTGTTGTTATGAAATTATTCATTTATTTATACCCCACCTTTTTCCCAGTTTGGGACACAAAGCAGTTTATAACAGTTAAAATAAAAGTAGTTACTAATTCACATTGTACAAATGTTAAAAAGCAATAAAATCATCATAAAATTAAAACCAGTTAAAAACACCAACACCAACAAAGAAAGTCCAGTACATTATACAAGGCCAATTTTAATTAATTAATTAATTAATTAATTATGCAGGGCCTGCTGAAATAAAAAGTGTTTTACCTGGGTAGTAAAACAACCAGGAGGGTGCCAATCTAGTCTCTCTTGGAAGGAAGTTTCAGAGCCTTGGGGAAACCAGTGAGAAGGCGCTCCTAGTGTGACTAGAGCTCGGGAAAATTACTTTTTTGAACTAAAAGTCCTAGAATGCCCCAGCCACAGGGAGCTGTAGGTCTCAAAAGTACATTTTCCACACTCTGATTTCCATGTTGGTGGTGGCATCATGGTCTCCTGTGGGCAGATGGCTAGCATAGGGAATGCAAAGCAGGCCACACATCTTTCCTCCAACTCATCACTATCACTCCTCATCCCTTAACCATTAGTCTACATAATACTAGGACCAATCCTCTTTGTGGCTAAATGGAGGATCCTCCTGCCAAGGTGTAAAGCAAACATCATGAGCAGATATATGGTAAAATGTGTGACAGAATGGGTGTACGACATTCCTGTATCATGTGACCTAAAGAAAATGACCCCAAATCTTTATATTTTAAAACAGAAATTGCTCAATAAAACCTACCATACTCTGTGCTATACTATTACAGTTGCCTCCCCCCCCCCATATCCACAGATATTTTATCCACGGATTCAACCCTCCACAGCTTGAAAATATTCCAAAAATATATAAATTCAAAACAACAACAACAAAAAACCCCACCTTGATCTTGCCATTTTATATAATGGACACCATTGTACTATGCAACTGTATTTAATAGAACTTGAGCATCAATGGAATTTGGTATCCACAGCGGTCCTGGAACCAAACCCCAGCAATACCAAGGGCTCACTATATACAGTACAGTACTCTGATTCCATTAACTGCCATGGCTGCATCCTGTGGAATTGGGGATTTTCATTTTAGGGAGGAATATTTATAATACTCAGGCCAACATATCCTAAAGGCATCAGACCCTGTCTGATCTTGGAGGCTAAGCAGGGTCAGCCCAAGTTAGCACTTAGATGGGAGACTAGCAATTAATGCAAATGGCAAAACCACTTCTGAGGGGTCCTTGCCTAGGAAAATCCTATGAAATTCATGGGGTTACCATATGTCAACAAGTAACTCGAAAGCGCACACACATGCGTTTAGAATACTCAGTCAGAGAGCTCTAGGGACAAACTACAAAGCCCAGGATTTTATAGGATGCAGCCATGGCAGTTCAAGTGGTATCAGAATGCTCTAATTGTGTAGTGTGAAAGAGACCCAGTATGAACATTCACATTACAATGGAGACTGAGACATTCCCTTTCAATCCAATCACCCCATCCAGATCTCAAGTCCCCACTCATATAGTAAAGATCATCATCATCATCATCATCATCATCATCATCATCATCATCATCATCTATAGAGCAGCATAGGCCTTACACAGTGTTTTACAGAGCAAAACAATCCAAAATACAAATAAAAGCCTATGACGTACAATCTAAAAGCCCATTTTACATTATTCCCACCCCTTATTTTACTATTCTACCTAATTCAACCTTGCAATTGTAATTTGTTTGTGCATTTATTTGTTTAATAAGTCACCTTTTTCATAATACTTGGACCCAAGGCACTGCATAATATGATTAAAGAAACAGATACAGCTAAGAACACAATATGTTATAATAGTAAAATACAATTAAACAGAAGATCATGTTAAGAAAACCAAATTAAAAGCAATTTAAAAGCAATTTAAGTACATCTATCAGCTTACCCTTCTCTTTTTCCCATCCACCCACATCTCCCAATCCAAAAAAGTATATTCTTTTAAATGTTTTGTAACAATTGCTTTCCCCCAGAAAACCTCCCAGAAGTAATAAACCCAAAGTCTCTATAAAGCCTTCAAAATGGCTAGCATTCTTAATCTTGTCCACACATTCCTCTTACTATTGCAAGGTGCTGGGCATGTTTGTTTTATTGGGACTGCTGGTGTTTAATGAGAGTTCCTTTAGGGAAACATTGTCATTGTTATGTAGAAAACAATTCTCTCACAAAATCAGGTCCTTTCTCTGAGGCCTGATCTCCTCCCTTTCCCCTCAATTACCTCCCTAAGATGAAAGAGGACTGCAAACGCCTTTCTAGGGAGCAAGGATTTTCTTTTACAGGAGCCAAGACTTAACAATGCTGTAGGGGGAACGTAAGAATCTATATGACAAATCTTGTAGTACATGTTTTTGTGGTTAACCAGGAAACGTGCTATGAGTCAAGCCTTTGGAAAGAGTTTAGTAATTAAAGACAAATGCTATGACATAATCATTTACACGCAGCAGAGAGATTTTTAGATTAAATCTGCCCTGACCCATTGCTCAGCAAGTGTTATCTGGGATTCTGGAGAGTCACCCGTTTATTTACATTCTAATTTGGCCCACATGTTTTATTATAAATAAGAGCCTGCCTTTGCTCTGAGGAACCTGCTCCAGAGTCCAGTCCAATTTTTGTTAATGAGCTCAGCTGACCCAGATCTGTTCCAGTGGAGAAACCTGTAAAATAATGGGCTCTGGCATTTAGGTTCTTTCCAGTAACTAGCTCCTAAATCTCTTTCTGTCAAGGTGAGGTCAGTCTGCATGCATCATTCTAGATAAACAAAGCTGGAAATGAAGCTCTTGCATTTAACAAGACCAATTGTTTCATCAGGCGCATCTGTTTATAGAGGCTTCTCTGTATCAGCCTCATGTTTCTTGTGATGGAAGATTTGCTTTGGAATGTGGAACATAGGAAGGTGCCTTAGTCAGACTCAGATCATTGGACTATCGATGGCGGGTTACGAACCTCCGGGTTGCGGCAGTCTCCCGCCGCCACCGCTTGCAGCGTCCGGGAGCCGCAGCTGCCACACAGCCGGGCTCCCAGACACTCCGAGGAAGGAGCGCGGAAATCGCACTCCTTCCTGGGCCCTGGAAGTGGCACCGCAAAGCGCAAGGTGCGCTTTTGCGGCGTCACTTCCGCCGCGACACGTCTGGACGCTATGCGTCCAAGATGTCAAAATGGCGCCGACTGTGTGGAACTTCCGCCGCCATTTTGTGCGCACAGAGCACGTACTAGGGTTAGGAGATGAGGAAGCACCACCCCTTCCTAACCCTAGTATGCGCTCCGCGCGTACTTTCTGGCGGTTTGTAACCCGCCTAACTGAATGTTGTCAATTCTGACTGGAAGTGGCTCCCCAAAGATTCAAGCATGATTTTTACCCCTAATGCCAAGACTATCTCTAGGTTAAGTGGTGGTCATAGTGAAGTGTGCCTTTGACAAAACCCCTCCAACCAGCTTTGCAGGGCCACCCAGAGAGTTTATGGGGCCTGCATAAGTGTGATGTTGGGGGCCCACTGCTGCCTCCTACAAGTACCCATGCATGTCTGTGTAATGATGAGGGCCACATGTGAACATGCTTATAATTAATATGGATTCCAGTGTGTGTATGCGTGTGCGTGCATCTTTTTTTGTTCTATGCGCCTCTAAAACTCCTCCTGAAACGATCAAGCAAAATTGGATTCAAAAGATTCCATCGTAGTTGAGTCCCCTCCAGGAATTATCAATCAGGAGTATAGTGAATGATCAAACACAGAAAAGATTAAGATTGTTATTATATCTGAGCCTTCCTAGAAGAAACAATGGCTATACATGTGGCTGTCCAGTGCATATTTGTTTGGGATAAAGTTCTGCTGAACCCATACAAAGGATTTCCAAGTGGACATTGTGGTTGCAAACAACTTCATAGTCAAAGCTGATTGAATGATAAGAGAAAGGGCTTTCCCGCATCTGCCTTCCCCCATCTGTTGTGATGGCTTAACTGGAGATTACAGCAGAAGGTAGACGTTCCTGTCTCTAATGGTCTTAGGAAAGGTATATATGATTTTATAGTTGTTTAGATGGGGAGATTCAGGCAGAGAGAATTCACTACTTGATTGGACTCTATAGGCTTGTCAGCACTGAATCCACTCCCTCATTCCCTTTAACCAGATTTAAAAAAACTTATCTTCTGTTCCAAATTTTACAGGAAAACCCAGAATACTCCATAGTGGGTCTGGGTGTTTGTCTACACATGTCTACACTGCTGTGTTACCTGGTGCCCCTTCTACTGGTGTGAGTCACTCCCTCTGAGGTCACAATGGGGTGCCTATTCATGTGATCAATGCTGGGTACCTTGTTTCTGACTCCTACCAGTGGTGACACTGGGGAACACAGTGGAGATGCATGTGTAGACAGATGTCTGGCGTCACTATGGAGTGTGGAGGTAATGGGGAGAATCCAGGACTGCACCAGGGCCAGAACTCCTGGGAGAAGACCAGAGAATTCTGGCTGGTGTAGATGAATCTTCTTTCACAGGTGGGGAATGTGCATAAGCCACATCCATCCTCCAACCATTTTTTGTGGCTCCGCAAGTCCCTCTCTGATTTTCTTCACAGCATCTGGATGCTCACAGTTTTACAGTGGTGGCAAATCTATGACACAAATGCCAGAAGTGACACTCATAGCCCTCTCTGTGGGCACACATGCCATTGCCTCAGCACAGAGTTTGCCAGAGTTTGTTACTAGAAAGTCAGAGGGACATGGCACTTTGCAATATTTGAGTGGGTTTTGGGTTGCAGTTTGGGCACTCGATCTCTAAAACGTTTGCCATCATCGGAAAGAAAATCATCCCAAATGCCTCAAACTGACTGAAAACATGGCAATTGACTGATCCTCCAATTCCCCACAGTCTCTCAAAACTTTTTTAAAAATGTGTAAAATCAGCTGAAAATACAAGAAGTTAAATTCTTTACTTTTGGCTGAAAATTCAGTGGCATGGCCGACCACCAGGACATAAAACTGGTCCTTGATACTATTGCTTCTCCCTGTTTGAGAAAATCTGGAGGACATATGGTGACAAGGAGTTAGCCCTAGCCTAGGTTTGGAGTGGTTTTGGGACCTCTGTTTTCTACCCACTGTTTTGAGTTCCATGCCTGTCCCCCTTGCTATGGCTGGACTCCTTCTTGACAACAAGTGCTTGGCAGCTAGAGATGGAAATAATGTTTACAGTTGTTTGTTCCCAGGCCAAAAGATTGGTTTTCTGACAGTCAAGAGCTCTTGTCAGGAAGAATAACAAACCACAGAGTTTATTTATTTACTGTAATTTTCTCCAGCTATCCAATGTCACAAAGTCTTATATAGGAGTTATAGTGCATAGAAAAAGTACTTTTGTGCAACAATCCATTTTCTGCACAGAAAATGGGTTCACTGTACAGTCATCACTGATCTGTGCACAATACGCCCATTTTCTGCACAGAAAATAGGATTTACGTCAAGAGAGCACATGTTTTTCTCTGAAGAATATTTCCTGTGTAATAGGGCACTTATTCAGGACATTTGAATATGGATGACAATACTGCAGAGGAATATTCTTTTTTTCTGTAGCAGAAAATTAAACTATTTTAATGAAGTGTACTCATATGCAATGATGAAATAATCACGGATTTATACCCTTACAGGCAGCACTCAGATGCTCAAGCATGACTGGGACACAGCCAGAGCTGTATTGGAAGGAAAGTTGTTGTGATTACAACATAAACACAGAGGGAGCTCCAAATATAGCCTTTGTTTTCAGTGGCAGCTGCATTTATGTCACCCTTCTCAACCACCTATTAATCCTGACAGGCAGCCTGTTGAAAGATCCCTACAGTGAGCCACTCCAAAGTAATTTGCTACTTCAGAGGTTGTGATTTACATTTTACATATTTGAGGGTAAAAGACAAGAAATCAATAAAGCGATACAGTGCAACTTTCCCAACTGTGCGGGTTCAGTTCCGAGGGCCCTGGCAGATGGCAAAAAACATGGATGGTTGCACCTCATATTATTCAGTGGCAGCAATGTGCGCACAGACACATCAGGGTGTCCAAGTAATACACATGCCACCATTGAATAATATGGGCTGTGTACTCTGCAGACCATCAAATCCACAGATCACCAGCCCACAGATACAGAGGGTCCACTGTTCAACTTATTTATTTATTTCCATTTGTATGCCACCTTTCTCTTTTAACTTTTAACTTTAATTAAAAAAATTCCAGGACCTCTGCTTTCTCCTCCCACTGAGCCTTGCCCCACTCACACCATTACTTCAACATTTAAAATGGACACAGGTGAACATTATAGCCTGTTTATGCACAAAGGCAGATGTTGCTGGAGCAATGGTGTTATCCCCTGTTAGGGTGTCACCTGGTGTGGCCCATACCTCAGTACCTCTTAGTGACGCCCCTGGGAGAGGAGCATGTTGAGAGGAACCTCCTGCCCTTGATGTTCTCCTTCACCATTGCAATCTATTTGCTCATCTTCTCTTTCTGTCTAGAGTATGCTCGTGAAAAAGTACAGACAGTGGTCCACATGATGGGGCAGTTGCCTGCAGCTGCCTATTGGCTGATTGACTCCCTGCTTGGCAAGCAAGTATAGGAGGAGGAGGAGAAAGAGGAAGAGCAGCAGCAGCAGCTACTGACAACAGTGCTGTCCAGAAGGTAGACTCACATAGGCTGCATCCAGATGGCAGAAATAATCCGGTTTGGCACCACTTTAGCTGCTATAGCTCAATGCTATGAAATTCTGAGAACAGTAGTTTTGTGAGACATTTAGCCTTCTCTGTCAATGAGCTCTGGTACCACAACAAACTACAATCCCCATAATTCCATAGCATTGAGCCATGGTAGTTAAAGTGATGTCAAACCGGATTATTGCTGCAATGTAGATGCAGCCTTAGAGAGGAGGACATTGACAGTGTCTGGACTTGAGCTTGGGAAAGTTACTTTTAATACCCCCCCCCCCCCCCGTGTTTTGGATTATAAATGCCAGTTTCCCATGAACTGTTGGTCTAACATTCTCCACACTGCATGTTGCATTGGTTGAACGTTTTCAACTAATCTTGAAAGTGGGGATGCAGCCCTCCAGCAGTTCTTGGACTGCAGCTCCCAGCGGCCCTATCCAGAAAAGCCAGTAGTGCAAAATGCTGGGAGTTGAAGTTCACCAACATCTGGAGGGGCACACAATTCTCATCCCAATTGTAAAGACAGCCCCACACTGAATGAATGCAGCTAGTGTGCCTGGATTTCACTGATAACACAGAGGGTGGACAAATTACATTTTTGGATGAACATTTCTAGAATCCCTCATCAAGTATGATCATTGGTAAAGCTGGTGAGGGATTCTGGGAGTAGTAGCCCAAAACGTGTTTCCTGACCTGGTAGGTGACCCTCCAGAGCAGGGATAGGCAACCTTTTTGAGCCGGGGGCCGGGTTGCTGTCCCTCAGACAACTGGGGGGGCCGAAGCCAAAAAATAAATAATTAAATATTTTTTTAAAAAAAAAAATTAAATATATAAATAAACCAGGACAAATGTAGGACAAAATTTTCAAATGGAAGACACTTTTTTTTAAAAAAATGGAGGACACGCGAAAAAAATTGCTGATTTTTTAAAAAACGTTAATATAAATGCATGTTTCTGAGGCTTCTATAGACAATTGCCCCCCAAAGGCACTGGTGGCAATCGGTGGTAGGACCAGACCAGGAGCCGGTCCCAAGGCCTTGCCGGGCCACATCCGGCCCGCGGGCCGCAGGTTGCCTACCCCTGCTCCAGAGCCTGGAATTGACTGTGGCTGTGATAGGGAAACCCCCCTCCCCCCATTGTTCTCTTCCGGTAGGCCTTCCCCGATTGATAATGTCCAGAACCAATTGAATCCCCTTCCTTTTATTATTTTTCTTAGTTGTGGTTTGTTTTTTTAATTTTGATGTATTGTTATGTACTTTTTAACCATCTTTTACTGTTTCATTTTATAGTTGGGAGGGAGGGTTGGGTCGAGGTCTTGTGGGGCTTGTTGTATATTGTATTAACTTTGCTGTTATCTGCCTTAATCCTCAAAGTGGAAGAGGCAGGTTATAAATGAATTATTATTATTATTATTATTATTATTATTATTATTATTAATTCTTCATATCTAAACATCCTGGGTATGCAGGGTTTTACCCAGTATCTGCAATTATCGCAGGGTAATGTATGAATAACAGTTCTGGTGCAGTGCCTAACCAGAACTACTGCAGAGAAATCTCATTGGCCAGGTTCTTACACCTTGTCCATAGTGACATCATGGGGATTCCCTTCTGACTCAGAGCAGTCTAGATTGTGTTTATGATTATTGCCAATGTGAACTTTGAATTCAGAGAGCAATATGATCCAGAACCAGGGGATTAAAAAGCACAAGGAAAAACCACTCCGTTCCCTCTATCCCCATAGAAAAGTTAATGTCAGCAGCTGAGCTAACTGGAAGGAAAGTGGCATCAGCCAAAATCTTGGCTGTCTCGTTGAAAAATTTATCTGCTTATGATGACAGGAAACCTGAATCAGAGATACGTTTGCCATTAGTAATTGTTTGGCGCTAATGTGTAATGCAATACAGATCTCTTCTATCTATGGCAATATTCACCTTTTCCATAAGTCTGCTGAGGCCCAAGATTTACAAGTGAATGAGCTTGAAATGATGATATGTAGATGATGCCCGTTGCCCTGTGTGTTGCCTTTTTGGTGTATGTAATAACTCAACCCTCACAGGGATTATGCTCTCTGGCTGTCTGAAGGCAGGTTATCTGTTGAAATACTTATTCTTTTATGAGGGTGAATCCAGAGTGCATTGTGTAATGTATAATAAAATTACAAGGGGGAGGAAGGAGGGAGGGAGGAAAAGATAACACAGTAAAATATACTCCAATGACTTCACCATTCAGTAATGGCTCCTACCAAATAACAGCCCTGTAGTTTTATCTTTCAAAAACCGAGATTGTGTTAATGCTCTAAAATTAAATCTCTTGTGAAGTTATCTGGAATTTCTCAACAACTTTAAAAGGGGGATTATTTTTTCATCCAAGGTCATGCCTCAAGAATTTGTAGGAATTCCGCCTGGAAAGTAATAATCAGTGGAAACTGGCAGTCAAAGCTAATTTATACTACTCTTCCAGATAAAAAATTCCTTCCATCTTAGACCTGCATTTTAAAAGAAAGAAAGAAAGAAAGAAAGAAAGAAAGAAAGAAAGAAAGAAAGGCTATTATCACTCTTGAGAGAATACATCAGTGAGGGGGGAAATTAGGAATTATTTTAGAAAAATCAATGCTGCATCTGTAGCATCTATTTTAAAATCATTTTTGAATGCTTCAGAAATGAACCAACTGGGCTGGGAAATGGGAATGGCAAGAATTGTGCACAGCCTGGAAAACTCACCTTTTTGGGACTGTGCCAGCTGGGGGATTCTGGGACTTGTAGTTTAAACAAATAACTTTACTAAGCACTGAAACTATGTTTGAGAAAAAGGAACGAACACTAGGTCAAACCCAATGTGACTTTATAAAGTAAGGTTCACAAGCAAACATTATTTGTTGTTGTTATTGTATGCCTTCAAGTCATTTCCAATTTATGGCGAGATTTTCTTGGCACAGGGTTTTCTTGGCAGAATTTATTCAGGGTTTGCCTTTGCTTTCCTCTGAGGCCCAAACAGTGTGACTTGGACAAAATCATCCATTTAGTTTGCATGGCTGAATAGGGATGTAAACCCTGGTCTCCAGAACTGTAGTCTTACACTCAAATCACTACACCATGCTGGCTCTCGCAAGCAAACACAGGACCATGAAATATCATGCTTATCTGACAGTCTGTACACTGAAAGTGTGTTTGTTTTGCCACTCATTTTTAAAAGTTTCCCAAAGTTGTTTTACTTTGTCCACATGGAGTTGGTTCACTTAGTTTTATCCCAGTGTATCTATTGGACCTAAACTGAGTGGGGCCTAAATGAATGAGGCCCTTCAGATCATTATACCCCACATAGCTCACTGAGAGATGGAGAGATTTTTCCCAAGCATAATCCTCTTCACAGAAAGCTTTCCATTGTGCATTAGAAAAGGTAGGGTGCAAGGTAGAGTGGAAAACATGACAGGCGGTTCTTGCATGGCACGGGGTTGGATGGGATCACCCTTGAGGTCTCTTCCAACTCTAAGATTCTGTGATGCTAACAGACAGGCATTGTGTGGCTTCTTTTGCAAGTGGACTAAACATGGCACAGATTTCTATTAAATTTTCACATGCTAGTTCATATCTATACATGTACATTTCACAATAGTTACTTTAATTTAAATAGAAATGCTATACACCTCACAACAGTAGGAAAGACTGACTAGCTGACCTGTGTACTGCTTTGCCTTCTTCAGGCACTAATTCATAGCACAGAATTATAGTGACATGGCTCCACTTTAACTGCCACTGTTCTGTCCGATACCAGAATTGCACAGGATAGTAGAACCATGGAAGTTGAAATGGAATTAATAATTGTGCTGTAATTCTTTAGTGTGAATGGGCCCCAGGTTCTTTATCTTTATACTGAAGTTGGACAAACCTTCAGAAGAAGGATACCTTAAAACAGAGAACTCTCATTACCTTCAGAAAGTCGATTTTCCTCTGTAGAGCAGGACACATAACTACTCTAGTTGGCGGTGAAAGAGTTAAGCAGCTGCTTTCCTGCTCTTGGCTCCTAATGTAGTGTTGCCTCCACAGTTGCTTTTGGTGATATATATACACATCTGATATATATGTAAAAAGCCAAGGGAAAAATACACACAAATGAACATCAGATGTAGTTGGGGCCTTAAACCGCTCTCTTCTATTTGCTACTGTCTCTCCCCTGTGCATGTTTGTCAAGATATATGTATTTGTACTTTCCCCTGACAGTATCCCCCACTGTATTTTTGATGAAAGTCTACTTTTAATACTAGGAGCTTTCAGAAAGCAGGTAATTCTTTAGGAGTGAAAACAGAAGACTGATTTGCTTCCAATTGTGAGCTCATTCCTGGGTCACCATCGAGAGCACAGAGGGCAGAAGGATCCAAAATCAACAACTCCTAAAATTCTCCCTCCCCCTTTTTGTTATAGGGTTCCACATTTTGGATAAAGTGATATCTGCATGCTTATGTCAGCAGTTTGAAAAGCTATACTTTCCCCAAGAAGTCTTTTCAGAAGGTGCCTTTGGATGGCACACTGGCATCATGGTACAATCTGAAGGGGAAGAGTTACCTGAATACAGATTCACACCACCATGTTCTGTGAGACATTTGCATCCTGTAATTATTCAGGAGGATGAGAAGGAATGACCATTATGAATAATTTGCTGCTAACAAAATTATGGGCTCAAGTGAGCCAGAAAATACTCTGTAGGAACTCAAAGGTACATTGTTGTTTTATGTCAAGATCACTGTGAACAGCACCTAACATCAGTGTATCTCTTATAACTTTGTTATCCATTGCTGTAATATTATTGATCACACATAATGAAGGAGGGAAAGGGTGGATTCATTGAATGTACTCATTTTTATCTTGCTTTCCAATCTAGAGCTGAGGGTGGCAAAGGAAGTCCTTTGCCTATGGCAGCAAAATGTCCTGGGTCAGCCCTGGGCAGTAGACATGCTCTTTCCCATTTTATAGTCATAACAAACTTGTAGGGATGCCCAGTGAAGAGACAGGGAGTGGCACAAAGTTATTCAGCAGGTCACTGAACTCCAGTGTTCTCAGTATGTGTCCAGCACTTGGAAAAATTAACTTGGGAAGCTATAACTCCAGAATCTGCCAGTTAGTGTAGTCAGCAGGCATTCTCACTGGGCAATTCTGGGAGTTGTAATCCGCCCTACACCCTCTGCACAACTTTTCCAGGCTATCTTTGAGTCTAACATGCTAACAACTACATCACACCAGTTCTGTCTAATTTGTTTGGGGAAATTGCTGGAGGTAGTGAATGAAAATCATCTGAAGAAACCCGGCGGGTTGAGGATGTAGCTGCTTTTTCAATTTAAAAGCAGTTTAAAACAAACAGGTTAATTAATATGGTGAAGGGATTGGTGACAGAGGGCTCCAGATTAACTCAGCTGAAGTATGAATATAATCTCATATCTGTGCTACAAGGCTGGATCTGAATTTGATGGTGGGATGGTGTTGCATGGTACAGAATAACAGATTTTATATCAAGTGGTTCTCTAATTTGTTATTGTTGGAGAAGCTATATACAGTAAAGGCTGTTTGACTGTTTAGTCTTATTTCTTTATGTAACCCAATTCATCCATACTACATTTTTTTTAAAAAAAATTGTAGATATAATAGATTCATTGGGTTAAGTCCAGACTTAGTTAAGCCTAGAGCAGAACCAGTGAAATCAGTGGGACACATTAGTAACATCTGACATATTTAAAATTGATTTCCATAGATGATCTACTCTAAGCATTATCTGGTCTGGAACCAACCAATTTATGATATGGAAGAGAGCAGGGATGGGTAATATGTCACTCTTCAGATGTTTCTGGACTAGGACTTTACTCGCACTGTCTCCCCACTGGCTGTGCTTACAAACAGCATCTGGAGGGTCACACTTTCCCCATTTGTAGTTGAATCATAGCTTTGAACCCTCATCTCAATTTTTTTTAAGAAGCAAACTTTCACAGAGCTGTCTGGGGGAAAACAGTCAAGGAGCATATGGGACCAAAGCATCTCAAGATCACATATAGACTAATGGGATATGAGCTGGCAGTGACTTGCCAAGAAAGGGTAGTGGTAGGTAAGCAATGTTGATTTTGTATTCAGTTGCTGTAAAAAGACAAATTCTGTGTTAGACATTATTAGAAAACAAGCTGAAAATAAAATTGCCAATAGCATACTACTCGTATACAAGTAAATGGTGTGACCACATTTGGAATATTGTGTACAGTTCTAGTCACTACACCCCAAACAGGATATTGTAGAACTGGAAAGGTGTGTGTGTGTGTGTGGGGGGTAGTGCTGGAAAAGAGGTCTATGGATGCCATGTACTTGTGTAAAAATAAAAAAAGAATAAATCTTAAAGCAAATCAATCCTGAACTCTCACTAGATGCAAAGATGACAAAAGTGAGGCTGTTTTATTGTGGACCTATCATGACAGAACATGACTAATTAGAGAAAACAATAATACTTGGCAAAGTGGTAAGCAGCAGGAAAGAAGGAGAGTCAGTAAATAGGATGTTGGACTTGATTAATCTGACCCAGCATAGTGTCTTTCGTGTATTCATGTTAAGACTGTAAAATGATTTTATCAATACAAATAAACCCAAATAATTAATATATTTCTCATGGCCTTTGGCTAGAAGGATGCCATTTATTAGGCTGTATGTTACATATATCTTACAAGGTTGCAGTGAAGAAACAAAAGTGAGAAATTCTACTTAATGTTCTGCTGCTATTGCATTCTTTGACAAATAGGAAAATCCTCTGAGCAGAAACATGAGCCAATGATACAAGACACTATTTTTCTTACGAACCAGGCAGGCAATTGGCAAATGACTAAGCAGTATGGACATATTGATAAAAACTAAGAGGAGAGCATTTTTCTTTATAAAAAATGAAGCTTGTTTGTTTTGTTTTATAGAGATTGTCTCTTCTCTGAAGTATCTGTCTACTGTGTCCACTGGCTCCTTCAAAAATACCCCCCCTTTCTAAAAATAAATAAATAAAATGAAATGAGGTACTTGCCATTTTTTCAAAGCCATCATCCTTCTATTCTCCATAAAGTTCAGCTTGTGCAAATATGTATTTGTCTACATATTTATTTAAGAGCCAACCTTTCCCATAAATTTTACTCCTCCTGGGCAGCTTTCCCAAGAATAAAATGGACAATATGAATAGTTTATCTTGGTCACTTCATTCCTTCAGGAAGTATATCTCCAGGAAAAGACAGGCAGATGTCAATGAAAACAGAGTGGCAACCTTAAAACAAGGGAGGTGGAGTGGAGATGTTTCATTACCATGATTTCCTTTCTGTTTTTGCATTTCATATGAGCACTTGGATGGATTACAATATGCAATATGTAAGTAGATAACCCCTGCTTCTCAAGGTGGAACTTTTAAATACAGTCCATCATCAACATGAGGATTGTTGCCATAGCTGAAAAACATCCCTCCATACACTCCAGCTTTGTCACAATTGCTTCAGCATTTGTCTGTGAAGAATAGATTTCCTACAGCCAACCACACAGCCATGTGTGAGCACAGCCAAACCTGAAGGCAGTGATGTTTGCCTGGAGAAGTTGACAGGTTGACAAATTTACTGGCTTTTTGGCACTGAAGAAAATGGCAAGATGAATGTCAGGATATTAATGGAGGCCAGATTTATTTGCTGAGTTAGTCATGGGTGCTTGTAGTTTTCACAACATGATGCTTTTTATTGATTTGTTTGCTCAGTCCTCCTCACACAGGATGAAACTGAAACAAAGAATGCCACATAAGGACTTTGTTCTTCAGGAGATACATGTTTGGTTGTTCTACAATGAAAACCCCATCACAAAATTATCGAGTTGGAAGGGACTGCAAAGGTCACCTAGTCCAAACCCTTTTCTTGTAGGAATTCACAAATATATTTCTGTTTAAAGACCTCCAAAGAAGAAGAGTTCACTCTCCAAGACAGTCCATTTGACTGCAGAACAACATTTCTTCTCAAATGTACTTCTTAATGTTTAGATGGAATCTTTTTTTTAAAAAATGAAACGGTCAACATTGAACATCATTGACTCTGAAGCAGCAGAAAAAAGGCTCATTCCATTTTGTACATGACATTTCTTCAGATACTTAATGATGGCTATCATGCCACCTCTCATTCTTCAAGTTAAACATACCCAGGTCCTTCAGTCATTCTTCATAAGGCTTTGATTCTAGAGCTTTCATTATCTTGGCTGCCCTCCTCCAGACCATCAGGACCATTGCAGAAGTGAAGGAAGCAGCATGGCTGTTGTACAATGGCTACCATGAGGAACAATATGAGACTTTGCAGACAAGTGCCCTTGCACAATGACAGTGCAAATTCAGCATGATCTGCCATGAAGTTGTGTGTTCTTGGATGGTAAGTAACTATTTCTCAGTAACTTCAGTGTGACACTTAATTCATTGGGTTGTAGAAATAACAGCTGTTTATTTCTCATTGCTAAGGGGAGAATAACCAGGCATGCTGAGAGAGACATAATCATTGCACAATGCCAATATGCAGCAGAAACCTGGTACAGAGCAATCACCATGTAACTATGTGAGTATAGATTTATATCTTGCAAGAGTAATGTAGGAGCTTGGTCTGGGAATATATCAGAGATAATCTGTTGACACATAGGCCAGGATACTATTAGTAGCCGGCAGTGGCATAACCCTTGGTTACTGATAGATGTTGTGCAGGAAATTGAAATACATTGTTGTGTTAGTCTGTTTCAGTGTGAAATGACCTAAATATATCCTGTAGCACATTTGAGACTGAGAAAAAGACATTTCTACCATAAACATCCATGGACTCTGGTCCAGGTCATCAGATGCATGCAAGGAATTGTCCTTGTGCTACTTTCTTGGGCAGTGCTCCCTCCCTGGTGCAGGGCAGCTTAGTGGCACAGGAGTGCATCCAATTAACGGGCAAGGGGGCACTAAAGCACTGCCCAAATGCAGCTGGGCAATCAAGAAAAATGGATAGCTCTTGCCCTCCTGGACTTCCACCATGATTAATACAACCTTTTCAATGTAGTGTAATGCATAAAGTGTAATGCTGCAGGTTCAGGAAGACAACATCTGTTCCATTTCCCTGACTGGCCAACTTAAATCAGAGGGACCTGGACACTGTGCGACCTCTTTGGCCACTAATTGGGCATGGGTTTGCATCTGATGCCATCACACTGTGTTGTGTAGCTGGGGAACCTGGAAGTCCAATTCAGGAAATTCTGGGAGAGCTGTACTCTGCACCAGTATTACTGTTGGATTTCAGCCAACAGCTATAAAAGAATGAGAAATTGTAACCGCAGGCTTATTTCAGCACACTAGTCAACTTGTTTAGTTTACATATTGTTTAATAAAATATGTTTGTTTCAGCATCCCTGTTTATTTATCCTAGCTAGCAAGGGCTTTGTCAAAGCAGCAAAAGAAAAAACATGTTACGAACCAGTGGCAGCAAATTTCTAATAAGAGGTTGAAAAGTACACTAGTATCCTCTTGACTCCTGAGGAATGGACTCAAGTGGAGAGGGGTCAACAGCCCTCTGCTCAGAGGCCTTCACGTGCCATGTTCTGCAGCATTAACCCTTCCTTGATTGTTTTGAGTACTTTCTTTAAGGTTTGCTTGATCTGACTTGGATCCTACCTTTCTCTCAAAACTGGAACTCAAGGTGGCTCACAAGAAGGATGGGGGGGGGCATTACAAATAAAAACAAAAAAAGCAACCATATTAATACACAACTGGCAAACTTAAGTAAGACCAATATGTGGAATATTGTGTCCAGTTCTGGACACCACTAATCATGAAGGATATTGAGAAGTTGGAGCATATCTAGAGGATAGCAACCAAAAGGGTGAAAGGTCTGAAAGCGTGGCTTAGGGAGCTGGGTATGGGTAGCCTGGAGAAGAGAAAGTGAAGAGGTGACATGATTGCCGTATTTGAAAGGATGTCATATTGGAGAAGGAGCAAGCTTGTTTTTTTGCTGCTCTAGGGACTAGGATGTGGAGCAATGGATTCAAACTAAAGGAAAAAAATTCCACTCAACATAGAATCATAGAATCATAGAGTTGGAAGAGACTGCATGGGCCATTAAGTCCAACCCCTGCCATGCAGGAAATCTAAATCAAAGCATACCTGACAGATGGCCATCCAGCCTCTGTTTACAGACCTCTAAGAAAGGAGACTCCACTACACTCTGAGGGAGTTTGTTCCACCATTGAACAGCCCTTACTGTCAGGAAGTTCCTCCTAATGTTGAGGTGGAATCTCTTCCCAATGGTAAGAGATGTTAAACAGTGGAATATGCTGCCTTGGAGTATGGAATCTCTTTGTTTAGAGGTCTTGAAATAGAGGCTGGATGGCCATCTGCCAGGAGTTCTTTATGTATTCCTTCAGGGAAAAGAAGGTTAAGAGGTGATATGATAGCCCTGTTTAAATATTTGAAGGGATGTCATATTGAGGAGGGAGCAAGATTGTTTTCTGCTGCTCCAGAGACTAGGACCCGGAGCAATGGATGCAAGCTACAGGAAAAGAGGTTCCACCTCAACATTAGGAAGAACTTCTTGACATTAAGGGCTGTTTGACAGTGGAACAAACTCCCTCGGAGTGTAGTGGGGTCTCGTTCCTTAGAGGTCTTTAAACAGAGGCTGGATGGCCATCTGTTCAGGATGCTTTGATTTCGATTTCCTGCATGGCAGGAGGTTAGACTACATGGCCCTTGTAGTCTCTTCCAGATCTATGGTTATACTGATTTACAGCAACAGCAAGTTCTAGTCATCACCATCATAGCATCAGGACAACTGGTTCAGGTGGTTCTGCTAGTTGGTTGTCCCTTCTAGGAATCTTTTTTAGCCCCCTCTCCTCCTATGTAGCCTCAGATTCAGGAACCTCCACTTGTCCCACCACTATGGTACCAAAATTACTACTAGCCTTGAACCACCATAGCCTTTGTGTGTCAAAACACAACCACCACAGTAACACTATTGTAGTATTCCTGAAGACATATTTGTAGAAGATCAGCAAATGACTAAAGATTACCAGATACATACAGAAGCTTATGGTTAGAGAATTTCAAGGTTGTTATTTATCTAACTAATCAAAATCCTAATTGATTTTGATTCATCTCACTAACTCCTTAATATTTTCAAATCACTCCAACTGAGAGAACCAGCTGATGTAGTGGTTTGAGTGTTAGACTATGTCTCTGGGTTCAAATACCTACTCAGCCAAGAAATCCGTTGTGTGATCTTGGGCAAGTCATATTCTTTCAGCCTCAGATGAAAGCAAAGGCAATCTCTCCCTAAACAAATCTTGCAAAAAAACAAAAACAACAACAAAAAAACCAAAAAACCCAAACAAACCAACAACAACAACAACAAAACCATTGCAGATTTGCATTAGGGTTGCCATAAGTTAGAAACAACTTGAAGGCACATAACAACACCACAAATCCTGGCTGAACCTAACTCACCTAAATGACCCAAAAGACAAACTCCTTACATGTCCGTGGGCAGAGGTGATTTGCACCACTGCTCTGTCATGGACGGACCATTTCCTGGTCAAAGTGGGACTGAAGGCTACTAGCCAGATCCCCCTTGGGGGTGGAGGAGCTATTAAAATGGTCTGACCTCGAAAGCTGATGGAACCCAAAAGATTCTAAGCAGCTCTAGAGGGTCTTATGGTTGGGAATGACGGCTATTCTGTTGAAGTCTTGGTTAATACCTGGAATAATGATCTTACCAAGGCCATAGACACTATTGCTCCCGAGCGTCCTTTCCAGCCCGCTTCAAGTAGAAAACCATGGTACACGGAAAATCTTCTTCAAATGAAGTGGACTGCACAACAACTACAGCGCCGCTGACAGAAATATCAACGTTTGTCTGACAAGAAACACCATAGGAACTTTTTGGATTCCTATGGAGTGGCAATGGATGCAGCAAAGAATTCTTTCTATGCTGAACATATTGCGTCTGCAGAGTCTCATCCAGCAGAGCTGTTCAGGGTGGTTAAAGAGTTAACCCAATTGTCTCCCACCCTGAACTTTTTATTGGAATCAACTAAAGCCTGCTGTGATGCTTTTAATGCCTTTTTTTTTGCAGATAAAATCTCTCAGATAAGGGTCGATCTGGATGCGGGCATTATAAAAGAAACAGAAAGAGAGGTGTCTAGTGACTCTGTGGACTATGTTAGACTGGATCATTTTGAGTTTTTAACTACCGATGAAGTGGACAAGATTCTTGGAAGTGTAAGGAAGATGACATGCCATCTCGATCCTTGTCCATCATGGTTGACCGCCCAGGGAGGGGATGCAATAAAAACATTATTACAATCTATAACCAATGCATCCTTTAGGGAGGGAATATTTCCATCAAAATTAAAGCAAGCAGTAGTTAGACCGCTTTTTAAAAAACCCTCCCTTGATCCCCTGGTGAGAAACAATTATAGACCAGTCTCCCTTTTACCATTCTTGGGCAAAGTGATTGAGAGGGCGGCTGCCTTCCAACTCCAGGTTGTCTTGGGTGTTTATCACACTATACTCTTATTTAATTCTGCCTGAGAATTCTAAATACCCCTCCTTAAAACTGCAAATCCCAGAATGCAACAGGAGGCAGCTAGAGGAGTCAAAGTAGAATAGTAGTACTATAAGAGTATAGTGTGATAAACACCTTGGATGAAGCCGATTATCTGGACCCATTTCAAACTAGCTTCAGGGCAGGATATGGAGTTGAGATTGTCATGGTCGCCTTAGTCAGTGATCTCCGTCTGGGCATCAACAGGGGAAGTGTGACCCTGTTGGTGCTATTGGACATCTCAGAGGCATTCGATACCATTGACCATGGTATCCTTCTGGAATGCCTGAGGGAGTTAGGTATTGGAGGCACTGCAATTCAGTGGCTCCATTCCTACCTCTCAGGCAGATTCCAGATGGTGAGGCTGGGGGATAGCTGCTCTTCTAAAAGAGAGCTAACATCTGGCGTCCCTCAGGACGCCAGTCTGTCCCCCATGCTGTTTAACGTTTACATGAAGCTGCTGGGTGAGATCATCTGGAGATACAGGGTGCGGTGTTATCAGTACACTGATGATACCCAAATCTATTTGTGTATGCCTCTGACTGCCGCAGTGACTAAGGATGGCACCTGTTCTCTGGATGCCTGTCTTGTGTCGATAAGGGGCTGGATGTGAGACAATAAATTCAAATTGAATCCAGAGAAAACAGAGGTACTTGCAATAGATACCCCACGTCTGGGAACGGAGATTTGCAAGTCAGTCCTGGACAGGGTCACACTTCCCCTAAAGGACGAAGTTCGCAGTTTCGGAGTACTCCTGGACTCGTCCCTACAGTTGTCATCTCAAATAGATGGCAGGACTTCAGTTGATATGCCAACTGTATCCCTACCTGGACCAAAAGGACTTCTGTAATGTGCTCTACTTGGGGCTACCCTTATACCAAGTTCAAAAGCTTCAATTGGTTCAAAATGCGGCAGCCAGATTGGTCACCGGTACATCTAGGTTTGACCATATAACAACTGTGTTAAAATCTCTTCACTGGCTGCCAATCAGCTTCTGGGCATAGTACAAGGTGTTGGTTATCACCTTTAAAACCCTACATGGTTCAGGCCCGAGTTACTTGCGAGAACGCCTCTTCCTACACAATCCACCCCACACACTCAGAACATCTGGGAAGTATTTACTGGAATATCATAATGCTAGATTAAGGACAACTTCCCATAGGGTATTCACTGCTGTGTCTCCTAAATTGTGGAATGGTCTACCGAAAGAAATCTGTCTTATTACCACTTTAGATGCCTTTAAGAAGGCACTTAAGATGGATTTCTTCTGGTGGGCTTATCCACCGGATTCTGTATAAGAGATTATGACAAAATGCTCCACTCCTGACTATGATCGTTTGATTATCTGATGACTCTGCCATTTTATAGAACTAATAGGAATGTTTGTATTTGTATTGTATTATTTTACTGATGTAATCCCGCCTTGATCCATATAATATAAATAAAAACTACATGTCCCATTTCTCACTTTGCTCTTCCTGGTCATCTAACTAACTAACTCTAACATAAAAAATATCCAGGGGTAGTTGTGTTGGCTATACAGCAAAGTACAACAACTTCCAAAATCCACAAAACAGAGATACTTTATTGAACAAATCAGAATGCACAGAATGCATTATGTATGCTTTCAAAGCTCCACTGGCTCTTGTGATGAACTGACTCAAAAACCAGCCAATCAGAAGCCAGAGACTCTAAGCCAGTTGGGTGCTGGCTGAGGAGTTTGAAGATTCCGCTTGGCAGTTGGTTTTAGTCAGTTAGGGTTTGGAATCTTGAGGGATGAAGCTGGTGTTGAGTTGGCGAACAGTAGAGTCCAAGAGAGGACTGTTCCAGAAGTTCCTGAGGGAACAGCATTTTGTTAGAGTGGGGTGTTGATCATAGACCAAGAAAGGGTCTGATAGGTCAAGAGAGGGAAAGTATTAGTTTGGGAGTCTAGAGAAGAGAGACTCAGTGTAGCCAGACTCTGAAAGAGGGGTTTCGGTTACCTAATTTCCCGAGGGATATTATAGCCTGTGTGGCTGAGTTATTAACTGAGATTTAAGAACAAACCTGTATATATATGTAACCAAGAAAGACACAGTAACAACTTCGTGTCCAAGTTACCTTTTTCCATTCTGTTTTAAAATAAAACATCTTTCGGCCTCTGAGGGAGAGAGAAGGCTGGCCCAGTACCATCAGGGGCTGGCCTGAAGAAGGAGGCTCCTCCCTCCCTAACTGTCATCTTTCGGCCACTGAGGGAGAGAGAAGGCTGGCCCAGTACCATCAGGGGCTAGCCTGAAGAAGGAGGCTCCGCCTCCTAACTGTCATCTTTCGGCCTCTGAGGGAGAGAGAGAGGCTGGCCCAGTACCATCAGGGGCTAGCCTGAAGAAGGAGCTCCTCCCTCCCTAACTGTCATCTTTCGGCCTCTGAGGGAGAGAGAGAAGGCTGGCCCAGTACCATCAGGGGCTAGCCTGAAGAAGGAGGCTCCTCCCTCCCTAACTGTCATCTTTCGGCCTCTGAGGGAGAGAGAGAAGGCTGGCCCAGTACCATCAGGGGCTAGCCTGAAGAAGGAGGCTCCTCCCTCCCTAACTGTCATCTTTCGGCCTCTGAGGAGAGAGAGAAGCTGGCCCAGTTCCATCAGGGGCTAGCCTGAAGAAGGAGCTCCTCCCACCCTAATGTCATCTTTCGGCCTCTGAGGAGAGAGAGAAGGCTGCCCAGTACCATCAGGGGCTAGCCTGAAGAAGGAGCTCCTCCCTCCCTGTCATCTTTCGTGCTGAGGAGAGAGAAAGGCTGGCCCAGTCCATCAGGGGCTAGCCTGAAGAAGGAGGCTCCTCCCTCCCTAACTGTCATCTTTCGGACTCTGAGGGAGAGAGAGAAGCTGGCCCAGTACATCAGGGGCTAGCCTGAAGAAGGAGGCTCTCCCTCCCTAACTGTCATCTTTTGGCCTCTGAGGGAGAGAGAGAAGGCTGGCCCAGTACCATCAGGGGCTAGCCTGAAGACAGAGGCTCCTCCCTCCCTAACTCTCATCATTCGGCCTCTGAGGGAGAGAGAGAAGGCTGGCCCAGTACCATCAGGGGCTAGCCTGAAGAAGGAGGCTCCTCCCTCCCTAACTGTCATCTTTCGGACTCTGAGGGAGAGAGAGAAGGCTGGCCCAGTACCATCAGGGGCTAGCCTGAAGAAGAAGAGCCCTCCCTCCGGTCCATCTGCCTTGGTCCAGGCCTCAGAGGGAGAGAAGAATGCTGGACCTGATTCCCTCCCCCCCTCACCATTCCCTTCTCTTTTTGTGTTGTGTCTTTTAGATTGTAAGCCTGTGGGCAGGGAACTGTCTGTTATCCCCTCTATTGTAAACCACTCGGATTCCCAGTGATTGGGCGATATATAAATAAAACCTATTATTATTATTTTTATTATTATTATTATTATTAAAATAAACTTTTATTCTTGTTTGAATATCCACTTGGCCTGTGTTTTGAAATCAAACCATGCTACTGATCTTTAGAAATGCAGGGGTGTTGGGCCATCATAGGAGAGTATTCTTGGGGCCCTTCACATGAATTAGGTGGGAGCAGGGTCTGAAGAGCCAGTGTCAAGGTGAAGGATGGGCAGAGACCTTCACATAAATTGGTGGCAGCGCCGGGATACAAAAAATCCGGTAGCCGGAGGTGTGCTGAAGTTAAGGGGTCTGAGTGGAAATACCAGATACCCGATAGTAGGTTTAAACTGAAAGAAAGCGAAACCTACAGTTTAAAATCTAGGTGTTAGATTCAGAGGAGTGATCTCTGAGGTAAAACTAAAAAGGGTAATTTGTAGGAGATCACTTGAAAACTGACAACCCTAGATAGGACTAGTCTCTGAGGTAAACATACTGGGTATTGGTAAGAGACTAATACAACAAGCAAAAACACACTTTGTGATTCCTGAGGTAAACGTCAGTGGTAAATGTAAGGAATCACTAATCTGATTTGAGGGGCAAGTGGAGCCTCTATGCATAGTTGAGACCCAGTTAAATAGACGTGATTCCTGAGGTAAAAATTCGTGATAACGTAGGGAATCACCAGTCTGACTTTAAATCCAAGTGGATTCTTTTGACTCAGTTGAGGCATAGTAAAATAAGAGTATTTCCTGAGGTAAAAGTTTGAGGTAATTCTAAGGAAATACTATCAACAATGCCTCCTAAAAAAGTTAAACCTCCAGCAGGTCCAGAAATGGTGGAGTAGGAAGTCGGAAAAGAAATGGTGGCTAGTGTTGACACCATAATTTCTGAACCTCAGGAGAGTGTAGAGATTTGGAAAATTAAACTTGAAATGGCCAAGATAGAAAATGAGAGGCTTTTAAGAGAGAAAGAGATGGATCATCAGCTTCGGATGAAGAGTTTAGAACAGGGAATCCCTCAAACTCAGATGATGGCTGAGGTAAACAGAATACCTCACATTGACATGAAATGGTTTCCACGATATTATAAAGGGGACAATATTGAGTCCTTCTTTATTAACTTTAAGAGAACTTGTGAAGAATTAAACATAAAAGAAGAAGAAAGGATGAGCTATGTGAGGTCACAAATTAGTGGTGGTCTGACAGAAATTTATGTAGAAATGAGGCCAGATAAGGCCCAAAATTACAATCTGTTTAAGGACATAGTAAAACAGAAATTTGGACTAACTCCAGAGCACCGCAGAAGAGAATTTCGTGTGATTAAAAGAAAACGTGATGAAACGTATACCCAGATGGGATGCAGATTGGATTATTTGTTAAAAAGTTGGATTGAGGGGTCTAAAATAACAACAAAGGACGAGTTACAAAGTCTGATAGGCTTGGAAAAGTTTGATAATGTCATTCCCCAGGAATATAGGTGGCTGGTTCAGGACTGATAACCTAAAACCGTAGCTGAAGCAGCCAAGATAATAGATACATTGGCCTTAATCAGAGGGAATGATTGGAAAATGACAAGGACTGAGGGAAAATCTCCAGAAAATGAAAAAAGAAATCCCAAAATTTGGCATACCTCCAAAGAGAGGAATAACAATGGTAAAAATTTTCAACCTTGGCAGCAAAAAAACCAAAACAAACGAACACCTGAAGCTGAGAGAAAAAGGGTTACAACGAGAGAATATGACCCTGAAGCTTATAAAAAAGGCAGTTGGTCTAAAGAACAGTCAAAATTCAATCCAAAAAAATGTTACGAATGTGGAAAATTGGGTCACCTCAGATATAACTGTCCAACAATATTTAATGAAGATTCAAGATCAAAAATAAAATCGGCTTATTGTATAAAATCAGTTGGGCCAGACATACAAGAATGTTGCCAAAGAGAACAGACTGAGGCGGCAGTTGCCATAGAAACGGCAGTTGGAACAGTAACTGACAGTAAAAGGATTCCTTCTCCGAGACCTTGCCTATTTGTAACAAATTTACCTCAAGGGTTAATAATAATAATAATAATAATAATAATAACAACGATTTATTTATATCGCGCCCAATCACAAAGAATCAGGGCGGCTTACAACAGTAAAAAATACATAGCAAATAACAATGACAATCAAATAACATGGCAAATCACACTAGCAATAAATAGCAAAAACAAAATACATAGCAGCTCACAACAATAATAAAAATAACAGTAACAGATACAATAGGAAATTAATTTTCATTCCTAACCCCCCTGGTCTCGATCCTGAAAAAGAATATTAAACAACTTCAACTGTTGCCTTGGTGGAAAAAGGCACAGGCAGCCTCCCAGTTTGGCTTGGAGCTGGCTGGTGGTGTTGAAGGCAGGGCAGATGAAGCCTCAGAGAGCCTTGGTCCTGCTCCATGTCCAAGCTCCTTGCCTCAGCTCGCAGTGTTGCCAATGTCATCATGACTTTCACACGAAAACCAGGACTTTTCAGAGCTTTTCGTGTGATTTTGGTGCCTGGCTCTATTTCAGTGCATTTTTGGTGACTTTTGCCTATTTCAGCTCCAGCCCTGACTCTGAGAGCGAGGCTGGCTACAGAGCAACCAACCCTTTGGAGTGTCACACATTAACAGTTTTCAGCCAATCAGAGAGAGGACTGGAGAGTGGTCGCCGCCCCCCGCCCTCAGGAAGCCTCTCTCTCTCTCTTAGCCCCCGACTTCCTCTTAAGTCTAGCTTTCTTAGACTTAAGCGTACTTCCTCAGATGCATGGGAACTGTAGTTCATTGTGGCACCAGGGCTCTTTCTCACAAAACTACAATTCCCAGGGTTCCCTAGCACTGAGCCAGGGCAGTTAAAGCGGTCTCAAACTGGATTATTTCTGCAGTATGGATTGGACCTTGAGCATTTTTAATAACGAAGGTCCAAAACACTGCAGAAATAATCCAGTTTGTGACCGCTTTAACTCTCCTGGCTCAGTGCTAGGGAATCCTGGGAATTGTAGTTTGTTGTGGCACCAGAGCTCTTTTTGATAAAGAAGGCTCAATGTCTCACAAAACTACACTTCCCAGGGTTCCCTAGCACTGAGCCAGGGCAGTTAAAGCAGTCTCAAACTGGATTATTTCTGCAGTGTGTCTTGGACCCAACTCAGGTTGCATCTTCACTCCAGACTCCAGAGACAATCCAGTTTCATACCATTTACTGCCATGGCCCAGAGCTATGAAATCCTGGGAATTGTAGTTTGTTGTCACACCAGAGTTTGCTGAGAGAGAAGGTTAAATGCCTCCGAACACTAGAATTCCCAGGATTCCCTAGCACTGAGCCATGGCAATTAAAAGGGTGTCAAACTGGATTTATTTCTGCAGTGTGGTTGCATCTGAACACATTTCTATTTGGCACAAAGCTTCCTGAACCCCCTTCATGTCAAAATAAATATCTTAAAAGGACTGAAAGATTCTTTGTTTGGTTCAATGGTGATTTTGAGAGTTGAAATAAGTTACAATTATTTTTATTCAATTATGTTTATGTTTATTTGCAAAACATCCGCCATTTTAACATTATGGGAATTTTCCAGGAATTGTGACTGAATATTCCGTGTGATGTGGGGGGATTCAGTGTGTTTTGGACAAACATTTTGGGAAATTATCTTCGAGGCTTGTTGGCAACACTGCTCAGCTGTTGCCTTGGTGGAAAAAGGCACAGGCAGCCTCCCAGTTTGGCTTGGTTTGGCTAGGTACAGATGAACATAGATAATTGTTACAAATAAATAAGAACTGGGTGTGGGGTTTTCGTGACTCAGGGGCTGAGGTGTGTACAGTTAAATCGCACTTAATACAACCTTAAGATTGGTGCCCCAAAGAGAAAATGATCTTAAAGGGTTTAGGGGGCCCTGCCTGTAAGGCACCAGTAGGCAAGGTAGATATTTCATTCAGAGGACATAACTTGCTGTGGAAATTCACAGTATGGGATGACATTCCATTTCCATGCTAAATGAAAATGACCTAGATAGATATTTTAAGTTTGTGTGTGTGGTCACCAGACAACAAGGAAAAGAAAAATCTTTAGAACTGGTCAGTCCAAAGTCTGAAGAAAACCAAGACAAAGCAGTGGTTATTCCCAAACCTGACTGTCCCACTGACATGGGATCCACCAGCCACACTGCTTATAGCTCAAGTATGGACACATCTTTTCCCTTGTTGGACTACAGCTCCCAGATTCCGAGTTAGGAGTTGAACTTCAGTATTCAGGATTTGCAAGGTCTAAGGTTGACAGCCATATCAGATCAGGCCAAGAATTGCGTATGAACATCCTGGGTCCAATACAACCCACTTTTTAAATGTCAAATGGAAGCTTTCTATTTTTACTAATAGAATTTTTTAAACAGCATTACTGCCAAGTAAATAATTCTAAAGCAAGTAATAAATATAGGCAAGACAAATCCTTTTTCAGAAGCATATATGAGGCCACACATTTCAGCAAGCCATCCAAAGTAGTGCCCCAAAGCATTTTAGCTTTTACCCTAAACTGACTAGAAAACACCCATAAATCAAACAGGCACCACCTATTATATACTTCCCTTCTGCTATAAATGGAAAAAGTGATATCACAATGAGGCTCCTACACATGAATGAAGTGTATTGAAATAGCCCCATGTGAAACCACTTGGGCCAGGGGTTCCACATGACATCACTAAAAAGATACAAGACAGATTTCTTGTTGATACAGCCACTATTTACTTTCACTTGCAAGAGGTATCAGACAACCTTTAAGGCTTGCCTCATAGATCTTTTTTTGAAAAAAATGTTTACCTTCTCAGGCAATTACTTCATGTGTGAAAAAATGACTTCATATATATATATATATATATATATATATATATATATATATATATATATGGGGTGAACACACATATGTTAAGTTGATTGGCATGCCTTTTATAAAAACATTGAATCAAAATAAGACGAAAAGATGTGACTGATTGGGAATGAATGCCAAATATTATTGATAGTAAGAATTTCTGTTCTACTTGGCTTTTCCAAGAACATTGGAAACTGCCTTATAGTGAATCAGACCAATGGTCCATTAAGATCAATATTGCCTACATTGACTGACAGCAGCAATCAAGGGCTCTCTTCCCATTCCCTGGAGATGCCAAGGGCAGAATCTGGGACCTTTATAAAACCTGAGACCTTTGCAAAACACATGTCTCTTTGTGTGACTGCACCCTCTGGATCATAGGCAGCCCCTGTGGAGCATTTATGTGACCCCCCCTCACCCATGGTCCCCCCCCCCCACAGGCAGCTGCATCCCTGCAGTTTTTCCCAAATTGGGGGAGGGTCACACAAATCGGGGAAAGGTGCTTGCCCAGAAATGGTCAAAAGTCATTCCTGGAGTGGCAAGTGTCTGCACACCCTTCCCCCAATGAAGAGATGATATGATTGCCTTGTTTAAATATTTTGAAGGTATGTCATATTGAGGATGGAACAAGCTTATTTTGTGTGGCTCCAGAGACCAGGACATGGAGCAATGGATGCAAACTACAAGAAAAGAAATCCCACCTCAACATTAGGGAGACCTTCCTGACAGTTTAGCTGTTTGACAGTGGAACACACTCACTCAGTGTGATGGAGTCTTCTTTTTAGAGGTTTTTAAACAGAGGCTGGATGGTCATCTGTCAGGGTCTTGAATATAGGTGAAACTCCATTTTTGCAAGGGGGGGGGTCTGTAACGGATCCCAGTGAAAAAGGAGGGGGGACTGTATTTCAAGGGCAATACACATGTAATGCCTCTAGTCCCCTTGTGTTGTAGCCTTGCTTTTTGTTATGTGCCTTTGAGCTGACTCTGACTTATGGTGACCTTATCATAGATTTGTATTAGCCGTTTATATTCAAATGATGATTACTGTTGCCTTTCTCTGAGACTGGTGGAGTATGATCTTCCCAAGGTCAGCCAGTAGTCCTAGTCCATCATTCAAACTACTACACCACACTGGCCATGTTAAACACATTTGGCATAACAACAGAAGGATTTCCTTACGCAGTGCTCAATTATCTGGAGCTTGGGAAATTGTGGCCCAAAATGTAGTTGTTTGGATTGCGTGGAAGGTTCCAATAGGGTTAAATTGTATGCTGGCTCACAGATCCAGGATGAGCATTGCATATTTGTTTATTCAGCCTCTTGAAATCAACCTGGATATGTTTGAGACACCTCAGAAAGGACTGTGTCAGTATTATAAGGGCTGCAGCTGGTACAGTTTCATAGAAGGGCTGGGTTATGCCCAAGAAAGTTAGCAGGAAAAACAGCTAACATTTTATATACATGGGGCAGAGCTCCATATGTGTAAAGTCTGTCCACAGCTAGTAACTTTCTAATTTGACTCTGACTTACACATTAGGTTTCTTGTATTTACTCCAAGATTATAAAGCAGTTTGTGGTCTGAGTAGCAGCAGTGGGGATGGGACTGGAGCAAGTGGGCAGCAACCAGAAAGAAAACAATCACTAACCCCAGGTGTACTCCAGGGTTTTTATTATTTACTGGATCAAGGCTCTATATATTTGGTTTAGCTGAAATGCACATGAGCAGTCCTGTTTCACTTTATATATGCAAAGAATATATAACCATAAAGTGAATCTTTGCACAAGGAACAGTGGTGATAGCCTTAGAATTCAGAGTGGTTACTCTTTGATTGCAAACCTGTTTGATCCTCATTTTATTTGAATTTGAAGTTCAAGAGGCTTATACAGTGGTGCCTCGGGTTACGAAATTAATTCGTAACGCGGCCGCTTTCGTAACCCGAAAAGCCTTTGTAAGCCGAATTGCCATAGGCGCTAATGGGGAAAAGCCGCGATTCCGTGCGAAAAAGCCGAAAAAAGCACCAAAAGTTTTTTCGTAACCCGAAAAAACATTCGTAACCCGAAACAATAATTCCCTATGGGATTTTTTCGTATCCCGAAAATTTCGTAACCTGGGTATTTCGTATCCCGAGGTACCACTGTATAGGAATTTATCCCATGTGGGTTTTAAACTGCAATCTTAGCAAGAGAATAGCATCTTTGGTAATACCTATCACAAAATGTCGCCTCTGACCCGTTGCTCCTGTGCCTCCATAGCATTGTTAGAGGGCATCTCTTCATTAATTGGAACACCTATCTCTAAGTAGCCAATCACACTGCCACACCACTACTCTACAGGTATGATAAATCGCTCCCATGGCAGTCCTGATATTGGACAGTCATGTGGTGGCAGTCTCAAACTCTCAGCCTTAGAAGAAAATGATAAACGTCTTCCGAATAAATTTTGCCAAGAAAACCCTAGGATAAAGTTGCTGAAAGTCATAGGTGACTTGAATGTACTCAGCAAAAACAACAGTGTATTGTTACAGAAAACCATTTAAGAAATAGTCATTTCCCGGACCACACTAGGCACACAAGGACATAGGAAGGACTGGGCATACAAGGGCAGAGGAAGCTAGTGGAGCAGAGATATGAGTAAGGCAGTGCTCTTCAGTATGTAGACAGAGACAGTAGAACAACATTTCATTACTGGCTAAGTTACATATGAGAGTGTGGCAGACTGCAATGATGTGCAGTTTGGAGTATGCAGTTAAATAACCATGGTAAGTCACCACTTGGTAAACACTCATCTAAATTCATCCGCAGTCTGTCCAAACCTGCTGATTGAATCAAATTGTCAACTCAAGAGGAAAAATTATTCTAGTGGCTGCATTTGAGCAATCTCCAAATCCAGCATCTCCTACTAGCGGGCAACGTAGGTGTCTGTAAGGAAAATATTGCGACGTAACTTTATTTTAGGTTCAGAAGTGGAAAACTTTTTAAAGCTTCATAGCATACAGCAGCGCCATTCAGGATTTGCCAGCATTTCCATTATGAACCGCAACTTTCAAGAGCTTTTAACTCAGCTCTAAAAATGGGTTTTCAGATCAAATTTGAAATAGGGCCTATCCTCGTGGATTTATTCCTTCCCAATTTTCTTTTTCTTCATTTCTTGAGAGATGACAAAATTCAGATAAGGTCATCAAAAGAGGAAAATATCAGATAAGGTAATCAAAAGATGCCTATTGATTGGTGTGCCACTTTCTACACTCTGAATAATGGCCTACTATATGTAGAACACATACCAAAACAAAATTGAATAAGGTCTTGGGAGTGGGAAACCTGTAAACCTCCAGATACTGATGGAATATAATTCCCATAATCCCAGACCATGCTGACAGGGACTAAAGCTAACTGGAGTTATAACATCTTGAGGGTGATATATTCCCCAACTCTGGAAAAGATAGATGTCTCCCAGAGGCTCCACCACACACTTCTGTGGCTAAGGGGAGCCAGGAGCTACAGATTACCTAAAAACCTTTGTGAGATGCTCCATCCTTCTAGAGATAAAACATCTGTTGCTACTTGACCATGGTTGTTAGGCAACACACCACAGCTGGCAGGGCATTTCTCTCCTGGAAACTCCAAAGGGCAGTAGTGGAAATAGCTCTCCTCTCAGTAGCAGCAACATCTAAGGCAGGGATGGGCAAAGTGTAGTCCTTCAGATATTGCTGAACTACAACACCCAACATTCCACACCAGTGGATATGCTGACGTGCTCATGGGAATTGTGACCCAACTTCTGATGCACAATATTTTGCCTATCCTTCACTAAACCCCTGAGTGGTCGACACTGTCATCACCTTTATCCCTATAAATCATCTTCAGAAGTCACTACTTCCTAAAGATATAATTCTTTACTAATTTTCTTCCCAAAGGAAACAATAATGAATTTTAGTCATTTTCCTCCTGCTTTAAGAATGTCTTTGAAATTCAGAACTTAGGACTTATTCTGTGCAAAAAACATCCATGGCATTTTGTTTGTGTGTGTGAGAGAGAGAATTTTCCCCACAGAAAACATTTCTGTGATTTCTGCACAGAAAATGTTGTTTCATGAACATAAAATACTGTTTTCTGCACAAAAAGACCATCTGTGAATTTTTGTACAGAATTAGCCCACAAATACAGCACTTTCATCACAAAAAAGGCATATTCTGTGCAGAAAATATTTCTTTACAAAAATACTGTTGCACAAAAATGTTTCCTGCACAGGAAATGTTGTTTTCTGTTATAAAACAACTATGTGCAACTTTTGCATAGAGTAAGTCCCAAACTGAGTATTTGCATTAGACCAGATTCCTCTCAACACTAGATAAATATGGTTTGTGACCATTGAAAAATATTTTTGAACATTATTTCCATGCCTACTACTTCTATGTAAATAAATTTATTACATGTGTTACAATACATTATTTTTTACTTTCAACTGCTTTGGGTACCCATCATGGAATAAGGTGGGCTATAAATAAGGTAATTAAGTACCCCTGTCTGCATTTTATCATCCCAGCAGACCTGTGAGATAGATGAAATATGAGGTAGTAATTTAACCAAGGCCATCCAGAAATGCTGAGTGAAGATTTAAATCTGGATTTCTTCAGTTTTTATTCTACACTCTGACTGCCAGTTTTTGGACTAAATTAGAGGTTTCCTATGATAGCTCTTAACAAATATTTGTCGCAGAAGAGGGCAACAAGAATATGCTCCCAAAATTAAGAATGAAATGGTGGCTACTGCTGTGGAATTTAGGCTGGTCTAGATATTGGATTGCAGTTGAAGGAGACACTGTTCCAACAGTGATGTGCTATACCAATAATAACTGTACATCAATTACATAATCACAAAAAGTCAACATGGGTTTCAGAGAAACAAGTCATGCCAGACAAACCTGATCTCTCTCTCTCTCTCTCTCTCTCTCTTTTTTTTTTTACAAAATTACCAGTTTGGTAGATGAAGGGAATGCTGTGGATATAGTATACAGTGGTACCTCGGGATACGAAATACCCAGGTTACGAAATTTTCGGGATACGAAAAAATCCCATAGGAAAACATTGTTCCGGGTTACGAATGTTTTTTCGGGTTACGAAAAAACTTTTGGTGCTTTTTTTCGGCTTTTTCGCACGGAATCGCGGCTTTTCCCCATTAGCGCCTATGGCAATTCGGCTTACGAAGGCTTTTCGGGTTACGAACGGTGCCACGGAACGAATTAATTTCGTAACCCGAGGCACCACTGTACCTTGATTTCAGTAAAGCCTTTGAAAAAGTTCCCCATGACATTCTTGCAAACAAGCTTATAGAATGTGGGCTAGATAAGGCAACTGTGACATGGATTTGTAACTGGTTGACCAGCCGAACCCAAAGGGTGCTCAACAATGGCTCCTTTTCATCCTGGAGAGAAGTGACCAGTGGGGTCCCACAGGGCTCTGTCCTGGGCCCAGTGCTATTCAACATCTTTATCAATGACTTGGAGAACAAAATTGGGGGCATACTTATCAAATTTGCAGATGACACCAAATTAGGTGGAGTAGCTAATACCCAAGAGGACAGGATCAAAATTCAGAGTGACCTGAACAGATTAGAAAGCTGGGCCAAAGCTAACAAAATGAATTTCAATATGGAGAAATGTAAGGTACTGCACTTAAGGAGGAAAAATGAAATGCACAGATATAGGATAGGGGACACCTGGCTGAATGAAACTATGGCGCCTTACAGACGGGCCTAAGCAGCGCCGTCATTGCGCCAGGAATATGCGCGAGGGGCAGCACTTCCGGACGCGCATATTCCGTACGGCAAGATGGCAGCGCCCTATACAGACGGGCACTGCCAACTTGACGTAACGGACGCGCAGCATCCGGACGTCTAAACCCAGAAGAGACGTCGCGAGTGCGCGCTTTGGCACTTGTGACGTCTCTTCCGGGTTGCTGGAAGGAGTGCGATTTTCGTGTTCCTTTTTTACAGTGCGGGGGAGTCGCGCGGTTTGGCTGCAGTGGCTTCCCCGCGCTGCAACCGGCAGCGGCCCAAGACCGCCCCTTTTGGGCGGTCTGTAAAGGGCCTATGTGTGAAAGGGATTTAGGAGTCCAAGTAGACCACAAGTTGAACATGAGTCAGCAGTGCGATGTGGCAGCTAAAAAGGCCAATGCAATTTTAGGCTGCATCAATAGAAGTATAGCGTCTAGATCAAGTGAAGTAATAATGCCACTCAATTCTGCTTTGGTCAGGCCTCACCTGGAATACTGTGTCCAGGTCTGGGCACCACAATCCAAAAAGGATGTTGAGAAACTGGAGCGTGTCCAAAGGAGGTCAACTAAGATGGTGAAGGGTCTGGAAACCGTGCCCTATGAGGAACGACTTAGGGAGCTGGGGATGTTTAGGCTGGATAAGAGAAGGTTGATATGATAGCCCTGTTAAATATTTGAAGGAATGTCATATTGAGGAGGGAACAAGCTTGTTTTCTGCTGCTCCAGAGACTAAAATGCGGAACAATGGATGCAAACTGCAGGAAAAGAGATTCCACCTCAACATTACGAGGAACTTCCTGACAGTAAGAGTTATTCGACAGTGGAACACACTCCCTCGGAGACTGGTGAAGTTTCCTTCCCTGGAGGTCTTTAAACAGAGGCTTGATGGCCATCTGTCAGGGATGTGTTGATTGAGATTTCCTGCATGACGGGGTTGGACTGGATGGCCCTTGAGGTCTCTTCCAACTCTACGATTCTATGATTCTAAGAGCAAAATCTGTGTTCCCTCACAGGAGTAATGCGGCAAATTCCCTCTTTCCCTGTAGAGTTGCCATGATGCAGCAAGTTCCATTTAGCCTTTAGAAAGAGAAAAGGGCACTGTAATGCAGATTTATGTTATAAAGCACCTCCCACAAATAGAGCAGAACAGGCCTGGATCCCAGGCTGGTAATATAGCAGACTAGACTGGGGTTGAGAAATCTGTGACCTCAGTGTTGGTGATTTACAGCAGATTTGTCAGGCATTATTCAAAATGTAATAACAGTGGTGGACTTTCGAAACTACTAATTATTGAAAGGGGCACCAGCCTTTAAAAAAAACAAAAAAGTGTTTATTTCAATAATTAGTAGTTTCGAAATTATTGAAATAAACACTTTTTTGTTTTTTTAAAGGCTGGTGCCCCTTTAAAATATAATAATAATAATAATAATAATAATAATAATAATAATAATAATAATAATAATAATAATATATTATTATTATTATTTGTATCCCACCTCCAGTAGAAAATGTATTGGGTAACAACAAAATGGAAATCAAGATAGCTCACTTTTAAAATACAGCATTATGCAAGCACAACAAAGGAAAGAAATGGTTGAAACTTCTGTCTTCAGTAGAGTTGGCCAACTGAGAATGTTCATCCTGCATTTGTTCTCTTGGTGATGGAAATACAACATGGTAATAATCTTCTGCACTGATCAATGAGGAATTTGCAAACCAGACCAAAGCAGAACCTGTCCTGTTTTTTGTGAAAATATTCGTGAAATATATGATTCTGTGTCCATGCACATGACAGTCATGTGCACACATGAACAAATACAAAAAAAAAACAAAAAAAAAAAGCATGCGGATGGAAAATACGAGAGCAGGGAAATGAGATCATAATTTTTTTCAAAATCCCCAAAGTTATATCAGATGCTCTGAGGAGGTCTCTGGTCCCCAGAATGGGTCTGGGTTAATCAAAAATGGGTGAAGCCAATAACACAAGATGTAATTGTCACTCTTGGACTCATAGAATTTCTTTTAATGTGTTCCAGATGAGTGGATTCTGTTTTCTCCCATTCTGGGTCTTCATAGGTAATGGCTTCATCTCTTGCAATGCATCAGTAATGATTGTTATTACTTCATCATTTGAAAGAACCTGAAAAATGACTAGTTTCCAATGTTAAAAAAAGAGCTATTTACATATTTACCTACCAAGATCATTACAAATGAAGTCCTGTAGTCCTGACGACAGGATCACAAATTCTTCTCCTACCACATGAAGAATATTAGAAATGTCAGTCGTCTGGCATTAATCAAACACACTTTCAGAACATTTGTTTTCACAGGGAGGAAAGGCTTGCCATTCTAACGATAGTCTTGCCAGCTCTTTAGAAGCTTCCATTATTCTGCTTACAGAAGCATCATCCTTTAAGAAAAAATGAGGTGAGATTGAGCCAAAGATGATTTCATTACACATTTACAGAAGGTTTGCCCATTATCTTTTCTTTTTTACTTTTTGTCAGCACAAATGCATTTCAGCCTTTGGAATAATTCCGGTTATCATCACTGTATCATCAGTGCTGCTCTGACTTCTGGAAGTTAAGTCACACTAAATTATATAACACAAACAAGAGCACATCATAAAGAAACCCATACATGGTAACAATTGTATCTTCCATGTCACTCTGCTTTGATGGAAACAAACTCAGGAACAACACAATCAGGTTTTGGCTATGCTCTGAGGTACAAGTGGGACCTGCATCAAAACATTGCACTGGGGGCTGCTCCTGTTCTATGTTCCAAGGACCCAAGAATGCCTTTGTCCAGGATACTCAAATCCATTCCATACCAAACAATGATTGCTCTGTTGTTCCTGAGTTGCACTTAAACTTTCTTTAACCCTCATCACCTGGATTTTCACCTCCTAAAAACAAATTTTTTTTTGAATAAGTTGTGATATTGAATAAATTGTAGGATATTTCTTGACCCCAAACATAATGCCAGTGTATTATCAACTAGGAGTGAGGTTAGTACTGTGGATAAAGTTTCAATGTGTTTTCTGGATCTACTGAGAATTCCCAAGTCTTCAACTAGCCTACTGACATCCAGAGTGTTGAATGGCATTACA
Source organism: Sceloporus undulatus (assembly GCF_019175285.1). NCBI lineage: Eukaryota > Metazoa > Chordata > Lepidosauria > Squamata > Phrynosomatidae > Sceloporus > Sceloporus undulatus. The sequence continues at coordinate 40,764,478 of NC_056522.1, read as the reverse complement.
TTCCTCTGAAGGCATAGGCTTACCGTGTGAGTGTACTCCTAGATTTAGCCTTGAGCCTGAAGGTTCTGTACCTTGGATCAAACATTGATAAGGACGGAGACTAAAAGTCAAGAAATAAGATTAGGAATGAAAAGGGCAGCCATGAAACTAGTTAAGATCAAAGTGTAAAGATATACAACAGAGCACTAAAATCTGAATTGTCCAAACCATTATATTTGCCAACACCAAGAGAGTTAAGAAAGCTGCTAGAAAGAAAATAAACTCATCTGAGATATGGTGCAGAAGAGTGCTAAGAATACAACAGACAGACAAAAAAGCATGCAAAGCGATCTTGCAGCTTCTTTGAGACTAACTGAAAGATGGAAGTTGGTAGCATGAATTTTGTAGACTTGATCCTACTTCCTCAGATGCACAACATACATCTAAGGAAGTAGGCTAAAGTCTATGAAAGCTCATGCTACTAATTTCTTTCAGTTAGTCTCAAAGGTGCTGCAAGATCTTTTTGCATGAACTCTCCCTGAAAGCCAAAATGATGAAATTGACTCTGTTGTCTGCTTTATGCCATGCTTTCTCCTATCAATTGAACAGCCTCTCTGCCCAGAAACCTTGTTCGCTGTTTCCCCCAAACCTCTTTTCTTTGTCATTCCCTTTTTTCATGCCTGCTCTCTTTTCCTCGTATTTCTACTCCCCAAGTCTTCCTATTCCACATGATACAATTAATCACAGCTGAGGAAGGTGAGTGACCCTTCTATAGTATGTGGTGATGAACAATATCTTAGATGCTTTTAAAATGGGATTGGAAAAATTAATGCAACGTAGTGGTTAATAGTCAAGAAAACTGTAAAGAAGTGAGAGGTTAGAGGCAGTCAACTATTACAGGACACCAGTTAATGGTAAGCAACAATGATATTGGGCTATGGCTTCCATAACCAGCTTTTGGACTTTCCAGAGACAACTGGTTGGCCTTTGTGACAAACCTGATCCATTATGAGAACGTTACATTTTGGATAACCAGTCCTTTCTCTCCACAATACATTAGGAACTGCTATCCAAAGCAGTTATCTGTTCATTAATTGTAACATTTTTTTTCTTTTTAAAAATGCAGATTCTTTACAGTGGAAGATTAAAACAAAATACAACCACCCAATTCACATTTTGTTTACAAGTAGAACAGAAAACATTTACAAAGCCCAGGAGAATTCAAGCCCAATTTGAAGTCATTTTCATTTGCTTGCTGAATTATGTACTTCACCAACGCAAGTGGAAGTTCCAGAAGGTATCATGAAATAGACTGCTTAAGCCTACCCATTTGTTTCATTATGTCTTGCCAAATGGCCTTCAACTCTGTAGACCAAGATGAAAAGCTACATGATATATAGTACTGGTTTGTAAAAAGTCCCCAAGAAAAATTACTTTTGGTTTAAAGAAGACTGGCTAATTGCTGTTATTGTTACCAAGAGGCAGTGTGCTTGTGTCCTGTGCTTTGCCATAAGAAACATGGGTTCAACAGATTCTCAGAACAGAAAATCTACTTATTAAAATATATTCAGACATAATGGGAGAAATCCAGATTTTGTTTGAGGACTGTCACACTGACATTAATAAAACATATGCAATCACTTTAACATTCAGTGATTTCATTGGGTTTAGTCTAAAAATGGGGTGCGGATCCAGCACAACGAATATTCACAACTTTATTTAAATGCTATATAATCATCAGAAGTATATTTACTTAGAAATCCTTATTGTATTTAATGAGAGCCTACTGAAGTGTACATTACATAACAGATATAAGCCACAATTCAAAATAGTTCGAAACTACCTCAGTATGTGAAAAGAGAAATTAAGCTTGTAATTCTTAAAGGGCAGCCTTTTACCCAGGTTGCATAAAAATCAGTTTCTAAAAGTGATGGGAATTTCAATATTTGTTTACAATAGTGCAGGATGTATGTCTTTTGAAATGAGGTGGGGGTGGAGGAGAGCAGGCAGGCATATGTGCGCATGCGCGCGCACACACACATTCCTGAGTGTTCCAACATGGACCCAACTCTAGAAGATAAACATACCAACGACCAAATCCTACTGAACTTGCTTCTGAATAAATATATTCAGGATTAGGAGGGAAAGAAATGTGTTGCATTCACATTTCCCTATAAAAACATCCATTTCGTGCCTGTAGAGACTGCCAACAGGATGAAGCACATCTTGCCTCAGAAATCAATATGAAATTCTGGAGGATCGCAATGTGTGTGGCAAAGAAAAAATGGGCACAAATTATGTGTGATTTGAGAAATGTGCACAACTAAAACATATACATCTGAAAAATGAACTCAGAGGCATGTAAGTCAACAAGAAACATGCATACATTTGGAAAAAAAAAACATATGCCCCCAAATTTTCATGAATTTCAGATGTGGGAAGAAAAATGTATTGGAACATAATACAGTACTGGTTTAAGGCAAGAATGTCCATAAGATTCTGAGAAATGCAACAAAAGGGTTTTACATCCCTAACTCAGGGTCAAACATATTCCCTGACAAGTGATCTTTCTATGTAACTGTAACTGAACAATCTAATACCTCAAAGTAATATGTGATATTTGTCCCAGAACTAATCACATCAAGTTCCAACATTTCCTTTCGGCTGATAAGATCTGTTTTATATTGTTTTATATACATATAAGCTCCCAAAGCAAGTATAAACTAGAATATATAGACTGTCCCAACACACACTTTTTCCTCAGTGCAATGAACTGGACATGTTAATGATTGATAATACTTTTTAATGCTATTTAATATAAACAAACAAGTCTTGGAAAATTTAAGGAATAAACTTGATCAAATTTACAGTACTTTATACTTACTAGAGTTTTTAATATTATCATTGATTTATTTTTTAGTGAAAGTGTGTTTCAACCAATAGAAAATAACCATATTAAAAGACTGAGTGTTTTGTAAAACCCAGAAATATCCATGTGAATTATTACTTATGTATATCTGATAAGAACTTTTCATTATTGTTCATTATTCAGGATTCTTCTGGTAATTTCTTCAAAATCCATGTTTGCAGTTTTTTCTAACTCACTTTTGTTCAGTTCATGATAAATGTTTGGTAAACTCAAAAAAAGTAGTTGCTACACCCAGAGATTTTAACATCTTGTTGGTTTCTTCACCCCAAGAATACAGAACTAGTTCATCAGCAGTTCCATGACATTGAAATAATTCTGGGAGTTCTCGTCCATCCTTCTTCAGTGCCTAGTGCAGAGAAGACATCTTTTTTATAACCAATCTTTAAACAAACAGGTAACTAATAAAAACAAGAGAAAGTCAGCATTTTACATTGAATACCCAACTACTCACCTAGATCAGCATTACAGTACATATAACAAACATATCCTAAAGACACCTGACCCTGTCTGATCTTGGAATTAAGCAGGGTCGGCCCAGGTTAGTACTTAGTTGGGAGATGGCCAACAAATACCAGGTGCTGTAGGCTATATTTCAAAAGAAGGAACTGGTAAAACTACTTCCTACGTATTCCAGGAGATGCAAAAGACTGCAGCAATTACAAGGCCATTATGCTCAACATTCTGCAGCAGAGATTCCTACCATAAATGGAGTGAGACATTCCAGTGTTGCAAGATGGATTCAAAAAAGGAAGAAGCACTAGGGATCACATTGTAAATATATGTTGGTTAATGGAGTGCACCAGAGAATTCAAAAAGAAAATAAATATGCACTTTATAGATTATAGTAATAATAATAATAATAATAATAATAATAATAATAAGAATAAAATTTATTTCTATACCGCCCTTCTAGAAATCAGGGCAGTGTACAACAGCAATCCAACAATCAAACATATTAAAATACATTAAAAACATTACAATAAAAACAAGCAAACCATGCCAGCTCAACCAGCTGACGAGGAGGGGAGAGAGAGTATACTGGGGGGTAGAATCAGAGGTAGGCCCACTCGAAAAGATGTCTTCAACCCCTTCTTAAATTGGGTCAGGGAGGTGGCCGAGCAGAGCTCGGCGGGCAGCGAGTTCCAGAGGTTGGGGGCCGAGGTGGTAAAGGCCCTCCTGTGGTAGTAACTAATCTGACCTCTGGAACTCTTAATAATTGCTGCCCAGTTGATCTGAGGTTGCGGGGCGATTGTACGGAGAGAGGCGGTCCTCCAAGTACCCTGGGCCCAAGCCATTTAGGGCTTTATAGGAATAACCAACACCTTGTATTGCGCCCGGAAGCGAATAGGCAGCCAATGAAGTCTTTAAGCACAGGTGTTATGTGACTGGCCCTGGAAGTACCGGTGACCATTCGGCCCATATTCTGCACTAATTGCAGCTTCCGGGTATGGACAAGGGTTGCCATGTAGAGCGCATTGCAGAAGTCCAATCGAGAGGTTACCAAAGCGGGTACTACAGTTCAAGGTCCCTCCGGTCCAGGTAGGGACGCAGCTGGCGTATCAGCCGAAGCTGATAACAGGTGCTCCTGACCGTCGCATCCACCTGAGAAGTAAGATGGAGCGATGAGTCAATAAGCACCCCCAGACTGCGTACTGAGTCCTTCACAGGAAAGCGTGATCCTGTTCAGGACAGGTGGAACCACCGCCATCCCCGGGCCAGGAGAACCTATCGCGAGCACTTCCGTTTTCTCTGGATTCAGGCTGAGTCTGTTTTCCCTCATCCAGCCCATTACTGATTCCAGACAAGTCACGAGAGGAGAGATGCCATCCCTGGTCACTGCATCAGTCGGAGACATAGAGAAAATTATTTGGGTGTCATTAGCGTACTGATAAACCCGCGCCCCATGACTCTGGATGATCTCTCCCAGCGGTTTCATGTAAATGTTAAAAAGCATGGGAGACAGAATGGCTCCTTGAGGAACCCCAGATGTAAGGGCCCTCTTGTCGGAGCACACGTCCCCCAGCTGCACCATCTGGAACCTCCCGGAGAGGTAGGATCGGAACCACTGGAGCGCAGTGCCCCCAATTCCCACCTCTACCAGGCGCTCCAGAAGGATACCATGGTCTATGGTATCGAAAGCTGCTGAAATGTCCAAGAGCACTAACAGGGACACGCTACCCCTGTCCATGCCCAGACGGAGATCATCGACCAAGGCGACCATGGCAGTCTCAACCCTGTAAAGCCTTTGACTACACAGAGATCATGAAGTTATGGAATGCTCTGAAAAAAATCGGAGTGTCACTATACTTGATTGTCTTAAGAAACTTCTACTCAGGACAAGAAGCTACTGTCAGAGCAGAATAAGAAGAAACAGAGCCGTTCCCAATCGGCAAAGGAGGGTGTACAGTGGACCCTTGCTATCCGCTGGAGTTTGGTTCCATGACCCCCTAAGGATACCAAAATCCATGGATAGTCAACCCATTAAACACAGTGGCACAATAAGACAGTGCCCCTTGTAATAAATGGAAAAATCAAAGTTTGTTTTTTGGAATTTATATATTTTTAAAATATTTTAAACCATGGATGCTTGAATCCATGGATTAAAAAAACCCTGGATATGGAGGGCTGACTGTATTCTATCACCCTACTTGTTCAACCTGTATGCAGAAAATACCATAAACAGAGCAGGTTCAAACTTAGAGGAAGGTAAGGTGAAGGTTGGAGGAAGGAATATCAACAATCAAAGATATGCAGATGACAACATACTACTAGCAGAAAGGAATAAAGACTTGGAACAATTACTAAAGAAAGTCAAAGAGGAAAGTGCTAATGTTAAAGCTGAACATTGAGAAAATAAGAATAACGACTACGGAAAATTTACATGAATTCAGATGACAAAGAAATAGTAAAGCTAAAAGAGTTCCCCTGAGTACCTTAGATCAATCACTGATCAGAACAGAGATTGAAGTCAAGAAATCAAAAGACTGAGGTCCAAAACATACTGCAGAAATAATCCAGTTTGAGACCATTTTAACTGCCCTGGCTCAGTGCTAGGGAATACAGCGAATGGTGGGAGATGTAAAAGAAGAAGAGGTACTTTTTCACACACTGTATAAGCCTACAGTTTGCTCCTAAAAGATACAGTGATGGCCATCAACTTAGATTGTTTTAAAAGGGAATCATCAAATTAATAAGAGCACAAAGATATTCGTTGTTACCAGGCATGAGTGCTGTTTACTATGTCCAACAATGAAGGATATATGTCTGTGTCCCTTGCTGGGAGAGTGCTATTGCTCCTCATTATCTCTGGCTTCTAAGATTCCCCATGGACATTTGGTTGTCCACTGCAGGAAACAGTATGTGGAACTAGACAGGTGTGTGGGCTGATTCAACAGAGCTCTTCTGCTATCCTTATGCTGGCTACATGAGGATTTTGAGACAGGACATAAAAGAGAGGCAAAAGAACTAAACAGAAGATGAATTTCTGGGGAAGTTTAGCCTGGAGAAGAGAAGGTTAAGAGGTGATATGATAGACCTGTTTAAATATTTGAAGGGATGTCATATTGAGGAGGGAGCAAGCTTGTTTTCTGCTACTCCAGAGACTAGGACCTGGAGCAATGGATGCAAGCTCCAGGAAAAGAGATTCCACCTCAACATTAGGAGAAACTTCCTGACAGTAAGGGCTGTTCGACAGTGGAACACACTCCCTCGGAGTGTAGTGGAGTCTCCTTCCTTGGAGGTTGTTAAGCAGAGGCTGGATGGCCATCTGTTGGGGGATGCTTTCATTGAGATTTCCTGCATTGCAGGGGGTTGGACTGGATGGTCCTTGTGGTCTCTTCCAACTCTTTGATTCTATGAAGATGGAAAAGGAGAGAGTAGATGGCATTTAGATTAGAAACTTGTGTTATCTTATACAAGTCATTAATTTAATTTAACTTACAGTAATTTAATTTATACCCTGCCATTCCCCCAATATGGGACCAGAGTCAGCTCACAAATGTGAGACAAAACAAAATTAGCTGTATGATAGCACAAAAGCTTTTTTAAAAAACAATTAAACAATCAATTTAAAATATTAATTTACAAGTATTGAAAGGCAGTTTAATAATAATGACAAAATGCCAATGAAAATAAAGCACACCCCAATTAAAAGACCTTCCACGTCTGCATGGAAAGCTACAAGATGTAATCAATTAGGACAGGATCATTTGTTTTTTCCAAGGAGATGTAACAGTGATCAACTCATGTTTTGGCATTTTGGGCAACCCATGTTTCCTAAAGAATGACAAGTGTGAACTTTTTTTAAAATAAGAAACAGTCCTTACAGGCAATCTCAAACATATACCCTCCTCACCAGAAATAACTGGGCAGAAGGAAAAAAGTGGGCTCCAAAAATCTGCTATCAGTTATATTAAATATTGCAATTTGGTTGTCTGTTACAACATACAGGGTTTATTTTTATCCATGGATTCAACCATCCACCGTTTGATAGTATTAAAAAAATAAATTTCAAAAAGCAAACTTTGATTTTTGCCATTTTATAGAAAGGACACCATTTTACTATGCCAGTGTATTTAATAAGACTTGAGCATCCATGGATGTTGGTATCCATGCGGGGTCCTGGAACCAAACCTGTGGATGACAAGGACCCACTGTACCTTCATAAGCTTCTGAACTAGGTTGATTAACATGGTGGTTGCAGGAATGGCTTAGGTCCAGGCAATATGAAACAACACATTTCCATGTACAAGCCTCTCTGAGTCTTAAGACCCCTGGGGGAGGACTTTCTCTCTGTCCCACCTTTGTCACAGGCCTGTCTGGTGAGAATTTGTCAGAAGGCTTTCTTGGTGCTGTTCTCAGCCCATGGAATTGCCTTCCACGGGAGGCTAGGCTAGCCCCCTGTCTGCTCTCCTTCCATAGCAAGATAAAAACCTTTTCATTTCAACAGGCATTTGATGATTAATTGGTTGTGCAGATGGGCCTTTTAATAAGGTTTGTGTACTACATTCTTATCTTTATTTTATTCTTAAATGACTTATACTGTTTTAAACTATTGATGGTTTTATTACGATGACAAATGTAACTATCTTTTAAAAGCTTTTTTACTTTATGATATTGAACTGAAACATGGCTGAACACTTTTGTAAACCAATTTGGGTCCCAGGTCCAGAGAAAGGCATGATAAACAAACAAACAAACAAACAAACAATAATCAAATAAAAATATGCTTCATAGCATCCATCACAACATTCTGAGACTTTTAAATATCGAAAAATAAGGCAGACAAAGCTGCCTAACACCCACCTGATAAACAGAAGAGTTCTTATTAAGGAAGCTTGAAAGAGCAAACACTCCAGCCACATCTTGGTGATATCTATAGGCTAAATGCATCGCCATGCCTCCACCCATTGAAAATCCACCTATGGAATTTTAAAAGAAAAAAAACACACACACCAGAAGATAAAGAGCATACTGAATCCAAATGTTTAGAACATTTGCTAACTGCTGTCTATTTTCTAGCATAGACATAAGGGTATACTTACAGCAGCTTTAAGAAAGCTGCAGATTTAAGCAAGCTGTAGAGGATAGAACATTTTCTAGCTTAGAAATAACTTTGCCAAATATCAGTAAAGGCCACTGCACCCTGTTTGCAGATTTATACTTAAGAAGACCCAGAACTCTTTTAAAATAAAAATAAAAATAAATTTGTAGTCATTTTAAGCTTGTTTTGCAATTTAAAACATTGCTTTTAAACCACTAGCTCACTAGATAGCAAACCACGCGTAATGTTTGTTTTCCTGGAAGTTAGTGTCAGAAGAATTAGCATGACACTTTTTCTCCATCTAAGCTTCAGTATGTTGTTTGGATTTTACTTAAGCAAGGAATTTGGCAGCTTCATATTCTTCTTACTCTAAAGCAGGAGAGTATGCCACTTCTTCCTTGAGTCAGACTATCAGTGCCTTCCTCCTGCCTCTTGCCTGAGGCTCAGTGGAAGAGCAGACCTTGCTTGCAAGTGGGTCATAGTTCAATCAATGGAGTCTCTCGGAGTTTTCCTATTCCTAAGAAGCAGATGATAGGAAAGATTTCTTCTTGAGATCCCACAGAGTTGCTGCCCATCAAAGCAGATACTACAAAGAGGCTGGGTAATATGGACAAACAATATGGAGTCTGAGCTGCTGTAAGATATACTCTTATCTACATTTTGAGACAGCACTTTGGTATAGACTTTAGCATATAATGAAGCACTCTTAGTGCTTTTGCTTAGTCTTACAATCACAAATTAAAAAACTGATTAAAACCTGCTCCATCTTCTCTAGGACTGAGAATTATGTGGTCTGGAGATGTTCTTGGCCTGCAACAAACAGCACTCAGTACCATAACATAAGGAGAGCCACACAATTCCCGTCCCTGATTCCTAAAATTCACTTTTATTTGACCACCACCAGCCTACTTTAAAACAATTCTGGGTGCACTCCCAAACCAATTTCACATTTTCAAAGGGGGTTTCAGAGTGTTCCTCGTTTTACTCTTAAACTACATTGGTGACAGGCGCACATACAGTAACAGTGGAAAAAAAAAAGAATGAGGGTATGTGTGTCGTATGGGAGAGGGAAAGGACCAGGGGGCATGCATGATCTCATAGCTCTTGATTACTCATCTCTGGATTTCATTTCAAGCCTGGGCCAAGCCAAAAACTCATTTATTTCATGAGAAGATCTATCCTTCTCTGGGTTTATCATTGTAATTCTACGATGATGCATAGTTAATTATGGACAGATGGCTGTAGGTACACAGAAAACACATCTTTCCAGCACTCCTTTATTTACATAAAACTGAGTTAGTACTAACAGTCATCTGATTTTACTCTTCTCCAATTGTTATTAATTTGAGATTTAGGTAATTAATTTATACTCTTCACCTAGAATTTCATGATCCTATTCTCAAAATATTTATTCTACTGAAGAAGGGCAACAAAGCTTAAAATGCCCTGAGGATTCTGAACAAATGTTTTAAAAGAAAAAAAAAGGTTCAGCCCATATATTAAACTTCAGGCTGCAGTGCAAATCTCCAAGACAATGACAAATTAGATAGGATAACACAACACACACAAAACACACACATTCAAATTATATATACAGTTGTATTTTGTATCCATGGACTTAACCATCCACAGGTTGAAAATAGTTTTTAAAATATATATATACTACACATTCCAAAAGTAAACATTGATTTTGCCGTTTTGTATAAGGACACCATTTTACTACATCACTGTATACAATGGGACTTCAACTTCCATGGATTTTGGTGTCCACGGGGGTTCCTGGAACCAAACCCCAGTGGATACCAAGGGCCCATTATATAGGCCAGTAATACTGAAACAGAAAAACCACAAAGATTAATTGTTCATCTATGAAAATATAGTCAGATTAGCAGTTGCATTGCAATTTTTAAAGATATAAATTACCATCAGCCACAAGCTTGAAAGTACACCGTTCTTGGTAAAAGAAATGTCTTAAATCACACACAAGCCCTTTGCTTATTTCATTGTGCAAGTCAGTGAATTATGTCATCACCCCATAGCTCATATATATGTATTGGAAAAGATATTTTCTGTATAAATAGGCATATATTGACTCCTAGACACTAGTGCATATTGTGCATAGATAAAATTAAATATGTTTTGGTGTTTCAAAATGCAGGAGGAAAATGGGACACACTGAAAACTCATTACTAATTTGTAAATGATTTAATCTCTCTCTGTCTTTTTTTTTTTTTTTTTTTTGGCATATACTTAGTCATTAGCTGGCAAAGCAACCTGCCATTACTCACCACCCGGGTCTGATAATGCAGCCACCTTCTGTGAGGAATGCATTAAGCAATGGGGCTCTTGAAAGTGAGGGAAAACTAGAGCTCGGAAAACTTACTTTTTTGGAAAACAGAACCTTCCTGGCACCACAGGCCAAAACAACTAACTTTTCCACACTTTGAGGAAAACCAAAGGCAGATTTGATGAATATTGGTTTTCAGGAAGAAAACTACAGTTCATTCTGCACTAACTTTGAATCTGATTGTGTATAGCCAGGGCGGGGACCTTGTAAAGATTTCTAATGTAAAGATTTCTAACTAAATACCAAAGTTAGAATTGCCCATGCCATCACATTTCCCATTTCTATGTATGGTTGTGAAAGCTGTAGGAAAAAAATCAACTAATTTGAGATGTGGTGCTGGGGAAGAGTATTACGGACTGCTAAAAAGACCAATGGATGGCTCCTAGACCAGATCAGGTCTGAACGCTCCTTGGAAGCAAAGATGACTAAATGGAAGTTGTATTTTGGCCATATCACGAGAAGAAAGGACACACTTCAAAAGACTCTATGGCCATGAGGCTGAATGAGATGAGAAAGGTGGCTGAGGTTAGGGTGACCTGGAGGTCTCTCATATAGAGTCACCATGGGCCAAGGTCAACCCAATGGCAATTAACAACAATGAAGTGCCAGAAAAAGAAAGAAAGGGAAGAAGATACCACAATTTCAAGTTGTATGGATGGTGGAAGGAGAAAGAGTGCCATGTAGTTGCCAATTATGGGTGTGGGGAATGCATTGCAGCCTGTGATGTGTTGCTCACCCATATTGTACGTTGGCCCGTTCTGGACGGGCGTAAAGTACGTATCCAGTATGTACTAGGGTTAGGGGCGTCACTTCCTGATGCCCCTCACCCTAGTATGTACTGGGTATGTACAAAATGGCTGCGCCCGTTCCACACGGGTGCCGCCATTTTGACGTAGTGGTCACGTAGTGTCCGCACATCGCACGGCAGAAGTGACACCGCGAGTGTGCCATTGGGCACTTGCGGTGCCACTTCCGGAGCACAGAAAGAAGCGCCATTTTCGGGCTTCTTTTTGCTCTGCAAGGGAGCTGCACGGTACAGAAGCTGCGGCTCCCTCGCAGAGCAACCGGCGGCGGCAGCAGACCGCCGCTTTCAGGCGGTCTGTAACGCGCCATAGTCAGGCTATTTAAATCTTACAGAAGCAACTAGGACTCTGTGCCAAGCCAATGCTTGCTGTTGGTAATGGACTGGATGACGCTACAGGAAAATAAACTGAAACTTAATCCAGTCAAGACAGAGATGCTACCGATCAGCTATAAGGCAGATCACAGAATAGGGATTCAGCCTGTATTGGATAGGGTTACATTTACACTCCCCCTGAAATCTGGTTCAAAGCTTGAGTGTGCTCCTGGACTTAGATCTGAGTCTGGATGCCCAGGTTTCACAGTGGCCAGGAGTGCATTTGTACAGCTAAAACTCATGCACCAGCTGCACCCATTCCTTAAGATGTAGATCTGGCTAAAGTGACACATAATTACATCCTCTTTGGATTACTGTAATGCACTTTACTTGGGGCTGCCTTTGGAAACTGTTTGGAAATTTAAATGGGTTCAAAATGCTAGGCTGCTAACTGGGGCAGGTTACAGGGAGCACATAACCCATCCAGCTGAAACAATTCTACTGGCTGCTGAGCAAAATTCAGTGTTAGTTTTGATGTTTAAAGACTTATATGGCTTGGGTCCAGATTATGTGAAAAACTGCAGATTCCCATTAAAGCCTGCCTGTGCTCTAAGATCTATAGGTGAATGCTTTCTCACAGTCCCACCACTGTCCCAACACATCTGGTAAGGACATGAGAGAAAGCCTTCTTGGTGGCTGCTCCCAAGTTTAGGAACTCCCTTTCCTGGGAGGTCCAGCTGGTCTCCTCCCTGCTGTCTTTCCTTCAGCAGCTAGACCTTTTTATTTAAGCAGGCATTTGTGTCAGCAGATAAGAGTTTTTAATGGGGAAGGGGTGTAGGGTTTTTCTTTTGTTTTAAATTTCTTTTTAAATGCTGTTTTGTGTTTATAATGTGCATTTTAAAATCAAGTTAGTTTAATTGTATTTTAACTTTTGTATTAAATAGGTTTTTTTAATTGTGTTTTAAAGGTTGTACACTGCCTTGTGTCCAGATAGCTCTGTGGCACAAATCACATAGCCCATGGGCTGCACACTATCCCCAGTACTGTTTCTGTGGACCCCAGGTCTCTCCTGGACCAGCCTGCACTGAAAAAGAAAACCTTTTAAGACTTAAAAATGGAAACAGGGGTTCTGGGAAACCTCCAAGATTGGCAATTCTTCTTCAAAACAAGGCATAGGGATCACCTCCATCTTGCTTTGTCCCCAACATCCCCAAATAAATTTGATAAAACTAGAATCAAAATTTTAATAACTTTTCCAGGCTTTTATGACTTGTGGCAAATCTCAGTGGCAGAGAATCAGCTTCCAAGGTTATTAACAACATGATTAATCAACATGGATAGATGGTGATCTTGGGCTGCCCAATAACTATGGAACACTTTCCTCTTCGCTTAGCATAACAATCTCATTTGTTTAGGTGTCAGGAAAAACTTTTTTAATTTATCCAAGTATTGCAATCAATTGTACAGCTCCAACTGTGCAGGTTTAAATCTCTTTTAAAGTTTCATTTGGCCTTTTTTCTGCTTTTTGTATTTGTTTTGTATTTTAAATCTGATATGATGAAGGGCAGTCTAACAATATTTTCAACCAAGTTATACTGGTAGTAGTGCAGATTCTAATGTTTTGAAAGTTAAATACCTACAGTGACAAACTGTTTGATAATGAAGAGAAGATACAACTTTATGAGGGGAAGCAAGATTGGGGCATGCAGTGCCATGGAAACAGACTGGCAGCTTGCCCAGATTTTTTTTTCCATTCAATTCCTTCTGTTTTCAGTTATTGACAATATTCACTTTCTTCAATTTGTACAGTGCTGTATTTCTTCACTTCCCATTTATATATAGGAGAGAGTGAACATGCCAATATTTTAAGAATTGAGCAACTTTCATGTTTTTTCTCTCGTGGTTCAGTAGAGATGGAAGAAGGCTAGCAATAAACAGAAGAGTGGTTGCATGTCTCATGTTATTATAATGAAACAAGGGGTCAAAAAGCATGCCTGTATTTCTTGGCATACTGTTGAGCCTATGGCTCTGTCACAGAAAGTTTATTTTCACTGGCTGTTCATAAAAGTGACTACAGGTGGCAAGGACCAATTGGCTTGGATCAGGATATTTGTGGCCTACCAAACTAGAAGGAGAAAGAGTGAAACAGAAAAAATGACCTTGAAAAATGGACAAGAAGAAATAATAAGGATTTGCCACAGGTAGAAAATATATATATATATATATATATATAGAGAGAGAGAGAGAGAGAGAGTGTTACAGTTATACTCTGCCACTTAGTACATCAAAGAGATGATCAATAGAGTCTGAACCTGCAGGAGAGGCAAAAACAGCCTTTTAGTACATATACATGATGTATGCTGTTGACACATACCCAAATGAACAAGCCAGATAGATCTTTTCAAAGTGAGGTTATCAGTGATTCTTTGAGCTGGAACAGACCGGCTCTAAAAGCTGCCGTCTGGATGCCTTGGGGCTGTGACGTGTGTTTGCCACAGCCCCAATCTGTCTTCAGAACGGGTGGATTCAAGCAGCCCTTTCCGCCCATCTGTTTCGCCCTTAGTGTAAGGCTGCATCTGCACTGCAGAAATAATCCAGTTTGACACCACATTAACTGCTGTGACTGAATGCCATGGTATTTGGGGAACTATAGTTTTCTGAGACAGTCTTCTCTGTCAGAGGGCTCTGGTGCCACAATAAACTACAGTTCCCAGAATTCCACAGTACTGAGCCATGGGAGTTAAAGTGGTGTCAAATTGAATTATTTCTGCAGTGCAGATGTAGCCTAAGACTGACTGGAGGAGAGCCTTTAAATCTATAGCATAGATTTACAAGGGTTTTCTACATGGCTGTTCCCAGACACTGAATGTCCTCCCCAGGGAGGCTAGCCTGCCTCCCTCCTTGTTGTGTGGCAAAAATTACTGTATTCAGTCAGAGAATTTGCAATTGACCTGACTTGCAACAAATGTGGCTTTTAAGTAGATGGGTGCTGTCTCTTGCTTTTTCTGCTTGTTTTAACATGATGTTTTCTCTTTCTCGTTTTTTAGCTTTTCATTTGATTTTATTGGCAGATACACCAAGTTCCCATTCATGGCACAAAGGTGGGATTTTCCTAAGAATATAAATAAAACTTTATGCGAGTGCAACAGCACTTTCACCTCTCCCCCTTAGCCCTCTGTTATGCCAATATACAGGTCCAGAGCCAACTTTCAGATATACTAGGGTTGGGAAAGAATAGTATATCACTTCCCATGTACCTGGAATGCAACAGCATGGCTTTTGGAGGAGCAAGCTCAAAGCTGACTGTTAACCCCTCACACTTGCCCAACAGACTATCCTGAGCATTTGGTACGAAACAAAATGGTCTCACACAACATGCCAAATATTGCAGGAGTATATCTGCTGAAAAGTGTGGCTGATGTCTGCTTTTCCTCTTCTGTGGCCACTATGGATCTTGAGACGGCCAGCAGCTCCCAAGAATTCTTCCTGTATTTGGCGGTTTCCAGAAGATCTGAGCTCTTGCATGAACCCAGAAGTCTTGTAAGAGTCTCTCTTCTCATGATACTTGAGGTATTCTTATACAGGCCTGCCTCATGTGCCCCAGCCAGTCTTAAACAGGCAACGGACTATGCTGTATTGCTGCTTTTAAAATCTGGCAATCCTACACTGAGGTATGTGTGCAGGAAATGAACTATATTTGCATTAGTTTAACATGTGTTTAAAACATTATTTTAAAAGGAACAAACAAACAAAATAAGTGCTTAGAATCTGGTAGGTCACTGAAAGGGGGGGGAAAGGGACAATAATAAATTATTACTTTCAATAATCATTGGTTTAACAATAGTGTTAATCATCAGATTGATAATTATCCCATTGCCTCCACACTGGGCCAGACTGATGCTTATGTGTCATAGTTCATATGGTATTTTAAACACAGGACACACGTAATGCATTAGGGTTTTTTTTTCCTTTGAAAAAATGGTATGGAAATTCACCTGCACCTTTGAAACAGCTCAAAAGAAAGTTTTGTGAAAGTTTTGTTTGGGCAATCACCAGTTAGCTTGGGCATCTTTGCAGAGCAGCACTGTTCCAAGCAGAAATATATTTCTAAAAAGTGACTTCACAGACAGAAAATATTTCCATAATAGCCCACCCCAAACTCTGTTATATTAGGACAAAGTACAGTGAACTTTGTGCTGATGTCGTCCTAGCCTGTCCAATGGTTAGAAGGATCTTAACATGCTTCTCGGTTCCAGCAGAAGGTTTAAAAAAACATGAAAACCAGATTAAACAATCTCTGCTAAACCTTGGAGCTGGGACAATGAGCTACCAAGGCAAAGAAAATAAGGAGCTTCAAGGAGCAGGACATGCTCAGACCTAGAAATAGGCACAAAGAGCCCTGGCTCCATCACTCGGGATCTTCCTGGCTTCTGAATAAGATTTTAGAAGTTCCCACATGAAAAACAAATTTTAACCATCTTGGATTATTCATTGTTGTGCCTGCAGTACCTAGTTAGCTCCAATATGGTGGAAGCATTTTTCCCATACAGGGGAGGAGGGAGAGCATGCCAACTCCAGTGCATCATATATTTAAATCCCACATATGAAGAAAAAGCAATAACATCCTACTAACAAGTGCGTGTAGTATAATAGATACTTCAGCAAATTTTACACATGGCATATGCTTTCCGCTGACTCATGCAAGGGAAAAGTGGCCTTATCTATAGCAGATGTTAATGGCCACAATGTTACTGTTATTGAACAGTTCCCATTTATTTCATATTGAGCTTTGCAAAGCACAGCCTACCAATATTTAAACAGTGGCAGCATTGCTCCATTTGTCACTAAGCTTCTGAACTCAAGTAAGATGCAAATGAAAATTATGTTGATTAATGCTGTGACAGAGTGCATTCCTACCCTAGACTACTATTTCTTACTCCTCACAGAATAATAATAATAATAATAATAATAATAATAATAATAATAATGTTTATTTATATTTCCCGCCTCTCTCATGGATCGAGGTGGGATTACATCAATAAAATAATACAATACAGATACAATCAATAAAACATTAATACTGAATTGACCAACATTCCTATTAGTTATCTAAAATAGTAGACAATGGTCTTCACAATAAAACTCCAATCCTGCAAATCCCATAAGAACAAATTTTGCATTTAATTAGAATTTAATTTTTGTATTTAATGCATTTCATAGTCCTTTCTAGGCAGCAATTTTTCCCAAGGCAGCTAATAATATAAGACATAAAACCCTCTATCAATATAATCAATTCATAAAATCATCAATCAATTTAAACCAAATGTAAGAATGCAACAGTGAAAATGAGCTGAGGACAGCAACTAAAAGGCATTAGCAGAAACTCTACCCAAGCAGTACAAAGGTTTTTTGGCTACTCAAAGCTTCCATATCCACTCACCACATTTTCAGGTTAGGCTCAGCTCACAGAATGAGCTCTCTTAAAAGTTTTCTCTTCTAAAATCTTACCCAAGAGTATTCTGTTCTTCTTGATGCCATTTTTTAACTTCATCATCAATCAACCCTGTAAGTGCTTGACACATTGAATCAATGGTTTCAATATGTTCTGGGCAATCGTTAGAGATCTTATATCTGTCAAACCACACACTGGACAAGGACCCTCTCATAGGTGTATATGGTCTGGAAAAAAATGGTGATAGAAAAATATGTGAGAACAGACATTGTAATACATCCATGGAAATCAATTAATTCTGTGTCTTAGGAGTCTTTCCACAAATGCTAGCTAGAGTGGTGGTAGATGGACAGCACACAATTATGTAGGTGATTAAGACTCAAACTACACGTAACAAAAATAAATCTGTTTCTTTAAAAAATATTGGACCCAGTTATTTAGGAAAAAGAAATGGAAGAAGGAAGGAATGAAGAGGGAGGAAAGAGAGAGGATAATGGAGTAAGTTTTGTATCAGGTTGGGGCAATGTGTGGTCCTTTAGATCTTGTTGGATTGCAGTTGTCATTAACCCTAGATGACACTGCCATTGGAGAGGGATGATAGGGAACTGCAGTCCAAAATTTGGAGGGCCACAATCCTCTCAATTGATATATATCTATATAGCCAGGATGATGTAGCAGCTAGTGTTTGGAGATCTAGGTTCTAGTTCTCACAGAGCTATTAAACTGAGTAAGAACTCTAGGGCCAGTTGCACTCTTAGCCCCACTTACCTATTTATTCTGTTTGTTTGAGAATAAAATGGGGAGCAGGGTAGCCATATATGCCACCTTGATCTTGTTAGATGAAAGTTGGGCTATGTTGTTGTGGTGTGCCTTCAAATTGTTTTCAAATGATGACAACCCTAAAATTACCCTAACACAGGGTTTATCTGATAAGATTTGTTTGGCGATGGGGTTACCTTTGCCCCCCCCCCCAAAATGTTGAGAGAGTGTGACTTGTCTAAGATCACCATGTGGGTTTTGATGGCTAAATGGGTATTCAAACCTTGGTCTCCAGAATCCTAGTCCCAGTGCTCAAATCACTACACCATGCTGGATCTCTAAAGTGGTCTATATGATATCTACATTGCAAATTTAAGAGCAAAAGGGATGTCTTGGTGACAGGGGCTAAACCTTATCCACAGTGTTGGGTCCTGGAACTTTCTATCAGCTAGATCAGTAATACAGTACTCATACATTTGCCTTCCAGATATTTTTCACTTCAGCTCCCAGAATTCCTGACTGTTGGCCAAGCTGTCTGGGGCTTCTGGGAGTTGAAGTCCAAAACATCTGGGGGACCAAGTTTTAGAAACCACTGAGGTAGATGCACTTCCATTATTAAAAGAACCCCAGAGAATGAAAAACTGTAGGCAGGATGGAGAAGTGAGTACTGTATGACTATAATTCAAATGCTTGGACCAGTGGAAAAAACAAAGAGCTGGGTATAAGCTTCAGGCCCAATTAAACTCTAAAAATACTCTACTTTTCCTGAACTCCAGCTTGCTATTTATGTCATATGACAAATAATATCTTATCCACCATGGCTGTTGAGAAAATGAACAAAGCTGTAAAAACATTTTTACATTAAAAAATTGAAATTCATTCTGTGTTTCTGAGCTGTAGATGGCTACTGAATTCTGCCTGAAATATTTAACATTACAGTATTTAATTATCATATTGGGGCCTAAATATTCTAAAGCAGCAATTCCCAAACTTTGACTCTGCAGATGTTTTGGACTTCCGCTCCCAGAATTCCTGACTGTTGACCAGAGGGTGGTTGGGCCTTCTGGGAGTTGAATTCCAAAACACCTGGAGGACCAAAGTTTGGGGATCACTAACCACATCCGATTTGGGCTTAGAAACTAAGTAGGGCCAGCTTTGGTTAGCATATGGATGAGAGACTGCCAATGCATACCAGATGCTGTAAGCTATATTTCAAAAACACTTCTGAGTATTCCGTGTCTAAGAAAATCCTATGGAATTCATTGGGCCATAAGGTGAAGGATGGCTTGAAAGTGTGTGCGCGCATGCACTGCACAATTATCATACATGGTAGCTTTAAAAAACTTTGCACAACCAACCAACCAGCAACCAGACAATAATAATGGAAGTATTAACTCATTAACATTTAAAAAGAGCCAGCATGCCCAAACCCTAAATATAACTGCTGGAATCCCATTGCGTTCCCCTATGCTAGCATCTGCACTTTTTCCAGGGTTGCACAGCTGTGGCGAGAGATAGCAGACGCTGCCCAAGAGCCAACAAAGGAATAGCACAGCATCAAGTTCAACAAGCATAGCTATTCCATCCCATTTGTATACTGGATGACACCATTTTTTGTGCAATTAGCAAAAGGAAGGATGTGTAATCCATTTCTTTTAATATGACGTTCTTGTTCCTTTTTTTTCAGGACCATCAAATCAGTTTAGGAGCATTTTTCAGATGGGGACAATGCAGACTAAATCTGAAGTATAGTTTTTGTGGGCATTTTGTGGAATCAGACTCTACAGAGCAGCACTTTTAAAAATATACTGTAGCTGTCTTTCTTGACAAACCTCACACTTTAAATGTTGTGACAGTAAAGATCTATTTTTTCTACAACAGAACAAAGAAGCTTGTTTTCCTTTCCTGACAGCCTGTTTTGTGTAGATTAATCCACTGGTACTAACTCCTGATGTCTCTTGGCTCTCTTCCCATTGGCAACCCCACTAGTATGAATGCCAGTGTTTTCAAATACCACCATGAAGAACAGCAGTAGAGGTGCACACTAGAGAATAAAATCATTTTCTAAACATGTTAGCAGAGTTTCTTTATTGTGATAAATGCGAGCTGCTGAAATAGGCTTCATTTCCATTACCCACTGGAATGATCCAACGAAAATGAATCAATGTTTTAAGTGTTCTTGATTTCAGTGTGGGAAAATTTAAACATTTGGCTTGATCTTAGCCTTTTTAGTTTAGACTCATTGAAGATGGATGTATATGCTTAATTACTTTCCTGAGTCTGAACCTAGGGCTTTGTATCATCAGCTTCCATGCTAATAAAACTCAGTCTTGCTCCCACAAAATGGAATTAAAAATGGATTACAATAATTTCTGAATACAAAAAAGTCTTAATGAACCCCAAGTGATGTTTTTGAAACTTTCCTTTGCCATGTCTTTATTTCTGAAATGCTCTCTGTGGTTTAGCAAATTTGGGAAGTCACACTAAAGGTAGCAGGGAAGGATATGTCAATCTTGCATGTAGAGTATGCATAGTAGTAGCTATGTTGACTCGGTGTGATGGAAATTGTAGTATAACACATCTGAAAGGCACTTTGTTAGGGAAGTGGGCAATACAGACTGGATCATAGGATGCTCATTCACCCAAAAGTTTAAAGAAATATATAAAACCTTCTAACCAACCAGCCAACCAAATTTATTACAAAAAAAAATTTGTAAATCTCATGAAACTGGAATGATCCGACATCCACAAATGTGGATCCTTGGCAGATTTTAATGCTTTTACTCAGTAAAACATTGCAGTTACCAATAGTTTTTGTGGTCTTTTTCCAGAAGAACAAACATAAAGATAAGCCAATGATTTCCTATATACTTGTGCACATAGTATAGTTTTACTACGATATATGATTGCTTTCTCATGAAAGGAGTGATTCACCCATGAGTGTGTCTCTCCTTTTTTGTCTATAACTAACTACTGTATACACAGTAATTGAACGTATTGATCTACTTTACTAAAAAGCATTGTGTGTACCTGAGTACCACACTCCAACTAAAGTCTATTTCCTCAGATGTATTTGGTGGAGTAGAAGCCAGGGATAGACCTATATATGCCATTGGGAGCCCTGGTGGCACAGTGGTTAAATGACAATACTGTAGTCACAAGGTTGTGAGTTCAATCTGAGACATGGCTCCAAGGTCCACTCAGCCTTGTATCATTTTGTAGGCCAGTAAAATGAGTACCCAGCTTGTTGGGGGCAATTGGCTTACACATTGTAAACTGTTTAGTGAGTTCTGTTTCACTGATAAGTGGTGTAGAAATGTACTTGCTATTGGTGTGTGACACAGTCAATTCAAATTCAAAATCCTTTGTGTATGAAAATGAAGTGGCAAGTCCAGTTTTAACAATGGTCGTTTGTGAACAAAGGCATTAGGAACTAGCCTTTGTGTGTGCAAATGAAGTGGCAAATCCAGTTTGGCATTCGAAACTAGCCCACAGGTGAAGAGATTAGATGAGTGTAGGATGCCCTCATTGGGAAGGGGTTATATAGTCTTGAAATGTGTATAGTGTGCCAGGAAGCCATTATCTTTGTTCAATCCACTGCTGAAGGACTATAGTCTGTAGATGAACTCCAATTCTGCTGTTTCTCTTTCTAATATGCCTTTGTAGTTCTTTTGTTCAAGGACCGCTGTTCTGAAGACTGAGATGGAATGCCCAAGGAGATTGAAATTTTCTGCACTGGATTTTGCGTATTCCCATTCCTAATGTCTGATTTATGTCCATTTATCCTCTGCTGCAGGGACTGGCCTGTTGCCTGATTTAGAGCGCTAGTGGGCATTGATGTTATAATAGGGCATAAATCACATTGGAAAATGATCACGTGAATGTTCCCCTAGTATTGTAGGTGATGTCATTAGGTCTTGTGATGGATAAATGTGTGGGCAGAGTTGGCATTTTGGTTTGTGGCAAAGCTTAGTACCTGTGTTTCCATCTGTGTCTTGTGTCCTGCTGTTGGTAAGTATCTGAGGTTTGGAGGCTGTCTGTAGGCAAGTAAAGGTCTGCCACCAAGAGACCATGAGAGGTCCAGAATGGGTTGCAGTTCATTGATGATGATGTGCCTGAATAGTCTGTTGGGAGCTGTATATGACCACTAGTGGAGTTCTGTTGTTTTCTCTCTTGTCTGTTCTGTAGTAGATCAATCCTGGGTACAAGTCTTGCCTTGTTTATTTGTTTTTTTTTTATTTCATGTGGTGGGTACTGTAGTTTGAGGAATGCTCATTGTAATTCCTTGAGTGTGGCATCCCTGTCTTGTGGGTCTGAGCAGATGTGATTGTTTTTAAGGACATCCAAGCCTTCTGATACACTCGCATCTGCTCAGATCCACAAGATAGGGATGCATATCTTAGACTGTCAATGTTCCTTCCTCTGATCTTCACTCTTCCTTCTTCAGAATCTGAACTAGCTCTGCATGTGTTTACTGTGTACAAGTTAAACACGGAGAGTAACAGAATGCAGTTTTGCCTGATCCCTTTGCCAGTTGGGAACCTTTAGCAACCCTTACACTATTTCTTCAAGCTTGGGTTACATATCTGTATTCTTCCTTGGTACTTTGTGCTTCCTTTCCATTCTTAATATATGCTCTCTTTTTTTCAACTTCATTTTCTCCTTGAGTTTACGGTGCAGGCACATCAGCTTTTTAAGATAATTCCTATTTTAATTCTTCCATAGATTTGTTTGCGATTGTGCTTTTAGCCATTCCTTCTTTATGAAATCCTACCCAAGCTGGGTGTCTTTTTCTTTTAGCATCTCTAGCCATGAGATTCAGATGACTATTTATCTGAGCTTAAAAGAAGATCAATTTTCAAGAGGTCTTAAAAAGGAAAAACACAACATATTTAAAGAAGACTGGATTGATGTCATCAACTTCCTTAAAAAGGAGTGGGGGAGAGATGTAGTGGTGGGAATAGAACCCCTGTAAGCATTGATTGTATTTGATATCTCTGTTAATCAATCATTGCCAGATTTGAACAAAAACTAGACTAACTCCGACGTCATTTTTGTTTAATTTTTAAGTGGGATCTACTGGCCTGGTGTACCCAAAAATAAAAGCTGTATAGAACTTGCTGGAGGTTAAGCATAGTTATAAACCCTCTTTTTTGCGTATTTGTTTAAAAGGTAATGTAAGATTCAAAAAGTGTATGATTAAAAATGGACTGCTAGCTAGGAAGTAATGAAGGAGGAAGGTAGGTATATCTTTATTGCATCAAACATCTTAAGCTTGGAAATTGAATAATTATTTGTGTGTGTGTGTGTGTGTGTGTGTGTGTGTGTGTGTGTGTATATGTTTTTATCTTTAAAAAACTCAATAAAGACTATATTTAAAAAAAGATAAATTTTTCTGAAATTCAGGATTTGTGTTTACCTGTACTCTTCTTTTGCCTGTCCCACAATCATTAATTCTATTAGTAGAAAATACTAACTACTTTGATTCCAGTGACCAATTCCTTCCCATTGGCTAGGTTCAACTCCAGTATTGCTGATCCCATTGTTTCTCCCTCCACCTTTTGAAAAGCAATGAGTTTTAGGCCACAGCAGGACCAATGGGCCATATTCAGCTCATCTCTCAACTCATCTCTTGTTATCAAAACTTAGTTATGCTCAACAAGACTTGTGTATCAAATAGCTCCCAATTTTTTTTTAAAAAAAAACAGTACCTTGCTGACTCTGTGGTATAGCAGAAGAGTCTTGATATGAGACATACAAGGGGAAAAAAGGTCTCTAACGCACGCTTGAAAAAAGGATCTGCATTACTCCATTTTACAGCAGTCAACAGATATTTAAATTTTTAATGAAAAATGTAATAAAAAGAGTCTAAACTATCTGTTGGCTGTTGGAAAAGCACCCAGAGAATCAATTTATTCATATATTAGATTTGTAAAAGAAGAGAACTGAGAAAAGGAAATGCTACATAAAGCAAGATTCTTTGACCTAGATTTGTTGAAAGGAAAGCATAATAAGGTACAGTATAGTCATTTCATAAAGTTGAGACTACATAATTTAAAGATGACCACGTTGGCTGTTGCAATGCCAATTTAAACTATCACTTTCTATTTGTAAGACAAAGAGGGAGTGGTATTCTATTTCAGTTTAGACAGTCAACAGAAAACAAATGTTTAACTTATACCACTAGATGCTAAATCAGTATTTAATGTTGCAACTATACCTACTCCAAGGAGAGAGAGAAAAAACACCATTTGCTGTAAAAACCACTTGAACAGATGTGGCACTGGATGCTATTTTTAAAGCCCCAACTTAAGTTACAGCACATTTAATCAGAATAATTGAGTGGGGGAGGGGGAAATGGAAAGGCTAAATTATATTTGACTATGGAAAGTTGATGTAGTTGTCAATTCTCCATTGCAGAGTAACAAAATTATTATAGGTACAACCTCAGTTAATGAAGCAGATGTGTTCCTGAGCATTACTTGTTTAACATAAAATTTGGGACCAGATGCAGAACTAACACGGAAAGACGAGAGTTTAGTTGCCACACCAAAAAAAGATGGGGCATGTTTCAGCAAACATTTTATCCAAAAGTAACAACACATACATTTGAAATGAAGAAAACATGTTGTATCTTCTTCAGAGCACCGAAAGGCTTCTTTCAAACTTTATCTTTTACTAGCCTCTACTTTTCTTGAAATTTCTCTTTTGGTGGCCAAATACAAAGACTGTGTTTTTTTTTTTAAATAAAAAAAACATGCTGAGGGTAGCTGGTAAGACGAATCCCCTCTCTCCTTTCTCTGTTTTGCTGTTCACATATGCTCAGTGAGAGATTCTGGAACCAGCTTCTGTTTACTACATATTGTACATGGCTACAATACGATCAGTTAAGAGTAGAGGCTCATCCTTTGCCAGCTCAAGCTTTACTGTGCTGCTTACTGAAGACACAATGTTGCAACAGGTTACACAAAATCTGCACTTCTCCAGCCCTCCTTCAGCATTCTCTCAATGTCAATGCTGCTAAAAAAACTCAAGCCAGACATAGGTTGAGGAAGAAACAGAGAGCTAGTGGGGTGTAAAAAGCCTTCACTGTCAATGGGTTTGTTAATTGAGCTATGTCTTGGAAAAATCTATATTCCAAAATTTCCTCTTACTCTTACTGCCTCCCTTGAAGACTTCTGGGTCCCATGGCTTAATATGAAACGAAACACTTTTTATCATTATGTCATCACATATTAACTGTCATAATTTCTACTGTGAGATCAACTGTATCAAAACATTTAATTTCACCAAAAACTACCATTGTGTTTCCATTATTCATACCAACTTGTAGAAATCTGATTTATAGTAACAACATTGACTCCTACAAGCAGATGTAACATCTATTAATGAGATCAAACATGCTACACCTGTTCCAAGTCTCTGTTAGAAACACAAGCAGCTAGTACCGACCATGCCAGATTATTTGTTCATCTAGCTCAGCAGTCCCCAAACTTTGACCTTTAAGAGATTTTGAACTTTAACTCCCAGAAGCCTCAGCCATATTGGCCAATAGTTTTGGATTCTGGGAGCTGAAGTCCAAAATCCCTTAAAGAGCACAGTTTGGGGACCACTGATCTAGCTAGTATTGCCTACTCTGACTGGCAGTGGCTTTTAGTGTGTCAGGCACAACCTTTTCAGAATTTGCAAGTTCCATACTACAAGTATCAATGGCAGTTTACAGACCGCCCCTTTGGGGCGGCCTGTACCCGCCCCTTTCCCTGCCAGATCGGGGCCTCAGCTGCCACAGTGGTAGCCTCTGAGGCCCCGATCCGCCACTTTCCAGGCCGCGGGGAAGCGTTAAAAGGCCGCTTCCCCATGGCCTGGAAAGGGGTGTCCTTGGGACAAAAAAAAGAGGCCACTTGGCCCCTTTCTGCTTTGCATCGCTAGTGCAGCCGTCTAAAGGCTGCACCCAGCGACGCAAAGCTGGAAAGAGCTCCGAAACGGAGCTCCTTCCGGCACCGCGGAAAGGGCGCCCCAGGCGCCCTCACACGGCACCAGGATGTCACTTTTGTGCCGCTCCGTTTGGGGGTGGCGCAGTTGTGACGTCACAATGGCGGCGCCCGCCACCATTTTGTACATGCTCAGCACGTACTAGGGTTAAGGCGTCCAGAAGGGACATCCTTTCCTAACCCTAGTACGTGCCGAGCACATACTTTTGGCACGTGTGGAACGTGCCGATGTTACCTTTAACATACTACTTTTCTAGTAACAAGAGTATAATGACATTGCTCCTCTGAAGTAATATAGAGGACTAATATAGAGTACAATGTTCACTCTTTACTTTAAAACAAAAGTGGGAATCATGCAGCCTTCCAGGTGTTGTTGGACTTCATCTCCCAAAAGCCCAGCTGTTATTGCCAATCGTAATGGACTGTGAGAATTCTAGTACAGAACTTTTGAGGCAATAGATCCACTAAATTTATTATAACCAGAACACTGCAGAACATTTATTCACAGATACAGCCACATTAAATCTGATTGCAACAACCTCTGTACTGGATAACAGGAAATGGGCAAGAATAATTACTTAAAGTATATTTTTGTTCAGAATATGATTAAAATGATGTGATCGCTTTTGCTTGTCAAGAGAATATTCACTTGCTGTTGAGTAGTTATAGCCTTGTGTTAGCAATTTGCCACCCCAAGGAACCTGTCCAAGAGCATGATATTACTGTCCAAAATAAATAAAATCTTTAAGCTGTCAACATTTTGGCACAGCAGTTCGCCTGTATGCTAGCGCTCAGAGGCATGAGGCTGACAACTTAAAAGTTAAATTTACAAAAGGGTTGATGTTAAGATCTTAACAAAATATGTAGATTGTGTGCATGTGTGTAAACGAAGGCAGTCATGTAAACAAGTTTCTTTATACTTTAAAATACTGATGTAATTATAACCATACTAGTCACTACCATATACAGGACTTGTTATGTAAATCCAAGTGTCTTAAACTCCTTGTGCCTTCAGTTCATTCTTTCTCACAACCACCCCCAAAATTAATTTATTGTTGTGTGACCTTTTGTAGGCAAGACTTAGGTTTTTCAGACCTGAAGACCTGTTTATCTACCTATTTTACAAATGGGGAGGAGGCTAAGATATAATAATATTCCATTTACCAGGATGTGATACTATATCTGAACAGAGATCTGAAGACAGGTATTCAGGAACAGATTTCCAATTCTGTAGCTAGGATCACTCTAACCAATTTAAATTTCAGGGCAAATGTGTATTCTTTGTGCATTCCCCAAATATTTGCAGGAACAAGTACATACCTTATATCTGCTCTTTTTGCCAGTGTTGCTTAACAATAAAACTGTTAAGAACAATTATTTATAATAATGGTTATCTGAAAAACAGTAATTTAAGAGTTGCATGGAAGAGTACCTGGCAGGAGCTGTTGGATAAATGACCTTTATATGTTGAAACGACAAATCCTGATTCAAAACCTGCTTGATCCAGTCTCTTATTCCTTGGCCAGTATCACCTAATATAGAAAGACACAATCTGCTTTAGATATCTATAGAGTACTAAACACTGGGGACACACACACACAAGTTTGCATCTGAGAGAGAAACTGCACAACATTTGGAAATCAATGCTCAACCTTACTGAATTTCAGGAAAACCTAGCAGTACTTGATGTCTCTCCTTGTTCCATACATAGTTATTTTGCCTTCTCCTTTCCCCAGCTGCTGGAGCGCAGAGGCTTCAATACAGCAGAGTATATAAAGTAAAGGCATGACAACAGGCTGTCGTTCTGTACTCTGTGAATAAAAGTCTCACTAACTTGGAGCTCTCAAGCAACAGGTGTTGTCTCTGGATCAGGAACTGGCAGCTCCAGCTATTCTACTTTCCATGAAAAACGATCCCTTATAAACACAAGTTTACATGTAGGCAGTAAAAACAGCTTTACAGTGCAATAACCCCAATAAGTTTCACACTTTTTAAAAAAGGCTATTTAAAACCACATAAAATGGCTTTGATCTAGCTCACCTACTCAAACACCAGAAATTAAAGAGCTGCACGAGAATAGCACCTGCTGAGGGATAACAATCTCAGCATGCCTGTAGTCAGATAAACAAGGCAACCTTAAGGTAATGAAAAATACATCAATATTAAAGTGTTCTGGGACTGTAAACATGTTCTTTGAAACAGAACCACTGAAAGGTCAGCTGCTGAGTCCAACGTGTGATTGCCTTTTTGCACTGCTAGCCACCTTGCTATGTTGTAGATAGTAATGCAGAACAATGTACCAGTCCACATTAAGTAAACCATTCTGATCATCCTCATTAGACCCTAACTGCCAAAAGAACTGAACAAAGAAAACACCACTATTACTCAAATTAAAAAGTATCAAAAATGAAAGGCTGCACACTACTTGAGATCCTAGGTGGCTGAAAGGCAGAGTTGCTTTCTTATTTTACAAACAGCTAAAAGGGTAGCCATGTTAGCCTGGCACAGCAGAAGCAGTGAGTCCTCTGGCACCTTAAAAGTGACATGATGAAATTTCTGGCTAATATTTGGCATAGTGGTTTGAGCGATGGACTATGACTCTAGAGACCAGGGTTCGGTTCCCACCCAGTAAGGCCATGAATCCCACCTTGGGCAAGTCACACTCTCTCAGCCTCAGGGGAAAGGCAATGACAAACCTCCTCTGTGGCATTCCCTGGGAAGCCCAGAGGATGCGACCCCTCCCAGGATAGCAATGTTTACCAAGATTGAAATGTGATAACCCTACTGGCAGACCATAGGCTTATGACTTGCCTTCTGGTAGACAATGCTTTATCCGTGATTGGGTAAGCCCATGTTGATTCGGCTGAGACAGTGTACACACCTTGCTCCCCCCTTGCTAATTAGAACTCTCCTAAGTACACATTGGTCCCTGATTCCTTTAATTGCCTTCTGATGTACAGTGAGATAACGTGAAACCTAATGTGTCCTTGATGTCAATAAAGGAGGCTGGCCAAAACCTGGCCAGCTAAGCTTTGCACCCCCATTCCTGTCTCTGCGTCTCTCTCTGCCGCGACACTCCTCTGAACAAATCTTGCCAAGAAAACCCTCTAATAGGTTCAACGTAAGTCAGAAACCACTTTAAGGCACACAACAGGAACAACTGAGGAAGAGCCAGGGTGACCAGAGGTCCTCCTTTTCCAGGACATGTCCTCCATTCCTGTCTACTGTCCAGGAGGAATTCCAAAATGCCCTCCATTTCAAGCATTAATTTATATTTTTATGAGTGGCTCCTTTTTAAAAGCTTGAATTTGGTTATGTCCTACATTCTTCTTTAATGGCCTGCATTCCCAGGCGCCTTGTCCTCCTTTGCAGGGAGGACACCTGGTCCACCCTGTCTCCATCCGTCTTTGATTTTGGGGGAGATTCAGGCAAAACGAAAACTGAGGCTACTTAAAGACTAATTTAGGTCCAAAACACACTGCAGAAATAATCCAGTTTGAGACTGCTTTATATTACTACTATTATTATTATTATTATTATTATTAATATCCCACGCTTCTCCCAAGCCTGGGACACAGAGCGGCTTACAACATAAAAAAATACAATTAAAAACATGCAAAACTAGTACATCAAAACAGAATTATTATTACTATTATTATTATTTATAAAGCGCTGTAAATTTACACAGCACTGTACATACAATCAATTAAAACAGATAAAAATAAACCTGCCTATAGCGTACATTCTACAAAAATAGTTAAACGTAATACATAATAATATAATAATAATAATAATCTGCAACAAACAGATTATACAGTGTGTCCTCGCCTTACGCGGGGGATCCGTTCCGGATCCCTCCGCGTAAGGAGAATTCCGCCTATGCTCGAGCCCCATTGGAAACAATGGGGCTCGTGTGTGGCGGCGCGGCGCGCAACAGGCGGGCACGCCCATTCAATTGAATGGGATGCGCCGCCCCTTCCGCCCCACGTGCACCCCGCAGCTTGAGCGCGTATGCTCAAGGCCGCGTATGGCGCGCCCGCGTATGGCGCGGGCGCACTGTACTAATCTGAACGGATTATGGAAAACTGCGATATGTTTTAGTATGAAACATTTTTGTAATTTCAGTGTACACCTATTGCTTTATATGTTTATAAAGCAAATGTTTATATATTAAATATAATATATGTTTAATATAATATATATTATATTTATATCAAATATACAAATAAATATATAAATATATTAAATTAATATATATTAAATATGATAAATATTTATATATTATACATTTAAATATAATATATGTTTATATTTAAATATAGATATAATTATATGCTTATATTTAAAATAGCAATTATTTTAACTTATAAATCTATTTTTTTGTATTTCTGATACAAATACAACATGTTTGTATGTATTTTGTATGTATAGTGTATGTACTGTTGTTTTATGCAAAGGCCATTGGCCGTAAGAGGTAATAAAACTTTGATACTTCGATACTATATTTTATAGAGCTAACTGACTGTAAAAGGTTTTAAAGGTTTTAATTATTTTTGTAATCTGATGACTATAACCTGTATTTGGTTGTCAGGAATAAACTGTATTGTACTGTACTGTAACAACAGCAGCAACAACAATAATAATACATAATAGCATTCAAACAATAAAAATATAGCAGACAACAAATTATTACTATTAAATTAAATTACTACAATAATTGAAACAAATCACATATTTAAAATATCACATATTTTTAAAAAGATTTAAAAAATGTTTAGAAGACATTAAAACAGTAAAGCACCCTGGGGACTGTAGTTTTGTGAGCCTTCTCTGTCAGAGAGAGAGAGAGAGAGAGCGCTCTGGGGCCACCAATGAACTACAATTCCCAGAAATCCATAGCACTGAGCCAGGGAAGTTAAAGCAGTCTTAAACTTAAACTGGATTATTTCTGCAATGTGTTTTGGGCCCTAAACATACAAGGTGTGTGCCTCTAGTAGACTGCAACTCCCACCATCCATGAATATGGTGGCTGGGGATTCTGGGAGCTGCAGTCCCACAGGTAATGTTTCAGAGTAGTAGGTCAGGCCCTTGAAAAGGTGGAGGGCTGGGGGTCACCCTGGGATGGGGAAAACCCTGTCTTTGGCAGCTCCAGTTTCCCCCTACAAACTGAGGCTCCTTGGGAGTCCAGAGAGCCCAGTGCTAGCGCCACCTGCAGGCCACCTGAACCATGAAGAAAGATGATGGAAGCTGTATGTCTCCCCGCAGGAGCCGCCACCACTGCGCCCCTCTGCAGCGCTGCATTGACTGCCATGCTGATTCCTTTCTTGGCCAAGCAAAATGGGCGGTTGGAACGTACTGCGCAGGCGCGGCAAAGGAGCGGAGGCCTTATTATTTTCCCCGCACGTACATGGAAACGCCTCAGCTGCCAAAGAGGGAGCGGTTTGCGCATGCGCAGGAGGGGAGGTATAGCCTTTCAGCTATACAGGCAGATGAGGGAATATTATTGAGCTGTATTCAGGCTGCAACTGCACTGCTGAAGAAATAATAATAATAATAATTTAATAATATTTAGTTCTTAACTCGCCTCTCCCCATGGATCGAGGCGGGGAACAACAACAACAACATAACATATTATAACAACAACAACAACATAACATTATTATATTATAACAACAACAATAATATAACATTATTATAACATATTATAACAACAACAATAATATAACATTATTATAACATATTATAACAACAACAATAATAATCATAATATTATATATATGTGTGTATAATATTTTCTTAAAACTGGAACTTAGAAGATTAAAACAGTACAATTAAAAACACAGAAAAATGTTACATTAAAACAATTATTAAAATATTGAAACAACAACAGTAATATAACTATTATTATGATATTGTATTATAATAACAGCAATTATATATATATATATATATATATATATTATAGCATTATTATAACAACATCAACAATAATTATATGTATAATATAATTTTATTATAACATAACAACATTATATATATATATTCTCAAAACTGAGTCTTAAAAGATTAAAAACAGTACCATTAAAAACAGAAAAATGTTACATTAAAACAATTATTACAATATTGAAACAACAACAATATAACTATTATTATGATATTATATTACAACAGCAACAATAATAATTACATATATATAATATAACATTATTATTGTAACATTATTATATTATAACATTATTATACAACAACAATAATACAGTATCTATAATCTAACATTATTATTATAACATTATAACAGCAATAATAATAATATTTTATATATGTGTATGTCTGTGTGTATGTATTATATTTTCTCAAAAATTGGACTCAGAAGATTAAAAACAATACCATTAAAAACACAGAAAAAATGTTACATTAAAACAATTATTACAATACCGAAACAACAACAATAATAATATAACATTATATTATAACAACAACAATAATAAATACATACATATATATAATATAACTATTATTATAACCTTATATTATAACAACAACAGCAATAATAATAATCATTATATCATATATTATATAAAATATAATAATATTATATATTATATTATTTATTATATTCTTATTATATTTTCTCAAAACTAGGACTTACAAGTTTAAAAACAGTACCATTAAAAACATAGAAAATTGTTACATTAAAACAGATCATTACAATATTTAAAACAGATTGCATTAAAAAATAAAATACAGTTAAAAATATAAAGGTGTTTAAAATACTTTAAAAAAATACAACATCTAGTGTACAACAAGAACAACAACGATTAACACACACACCTTTTGTCAGTTAAAACAGACATCATTTAAAAATGCACATCAGTTTAAAAGGACAAATAAGGCTCTGTCCACACTGCAGAAATAACCTGATTTGGCACCACTTTTAACGGCCATGGCTCAGTACTAGGGAATTCTGGGAACTGTAGTTTCTGGTGGCACCAAAGTGCTTTGACAGAGAGGGTTAAAAATATTGCAAAACTATAGTTCCCAGGAGTCCATAGTCTTGAGCCATGACCATTAAAGCAGTGTCAAACCGGATTATTTCTGCAGTGTGTTTTGGACCTAAGATATTATTTATTTATTTAATTTCTATGCCGCCTTTCTCCCAGAAAGACACCCAAGGCGGCTCACAAAAACTCTTTTAAAACTTATTACAATAAAACAATAAAAACAATCACATAAAAACCATTGAAAATTAGAAACATTAAAACTACAATAAAACCCCAATGCCCACCCCATATAGCAAACACCATCATATAAAAAAAGCTACCCTATGATTACACATAATAGACACATATTAAAACAATCCACATTTAAATTCATCTTTTAAAATTCACAATGAAAAATAATCCAGTTTAAAGGCCATGGCTCATGAATGCTATGAAATTGTAGCTTGTTGTGGCACAAGGCTGTGATTCCCAGGCTCTGGCCTGTTTTGGACTTCAGCTCCCAGAAGCCTCAGCCATCTTGGCCAATAGCGTGGAATTCTGGAAGCTGATGTCCAGAACACCTGGAAGGCCAGAGTTTGGGATCACTGTAAGAGAAGGCTCACAAAACTACAAATCCCAGAATCCCGTTGCATTGAACCATGGCGATTAAAACAGTGTCGGCTGGGATTATTTATGCAGTGTGGATGCAGCCCTAAACTGCCCTGGTTCAGTGCTGTGGAATTCTGGGAACTGTAGTTTTGGGAGGCATTTAGCCTTCCCTGTCAGAGATCTCTGATGCCACAAAAAACTACAGTTCCCAGGATTCCATTGCATTGAGCCATGGCATTTAAAGCGGTGTCAACCCGGATTATTTCTGCAGCCTGAATTCAACATGTCTGTCCAACACCAAAACCTCTCACATGCTACCCAATACATGTCCATATAGCAGAAATTTGAAAATCAACAGTTATGGGTTCCCATGAATGGGGATTTCACAGTTTGGAATTCTGCTTGAGGCCCATTTTCAGCAGCAGCTGCAGTGTATTTGTTGCTCTTTTTTCTGTTTATTTGGGTGGTGAGACCATGCTCAACGTGGCATATACTAACATCAGAAAGAATGTTAAATACAAAACAACATTTCCAGATACAATACATTGGCTTTCCATATCCACAGATTTTTTTATCCATAGATTCAAACATCCACAGCTTGAAAATATTTTAAAAATATAAATTCCAATTGATTTTTGCCATTTTATATAAGGGATACCATTTAACTATGCCATTGTATTTAATGGGACTCGAGCATCCACAGGTTTTGGTATCTACAAGGGGTCCTGGAACCAAATCTCAGTACTGTAGATAGCAAGAGCCCACTGTAATTCAATAACAACTGCAACTCAGCATGGTTATTTATACCATAAACTAATCCTTTCACAGCAATTATTCAGTATGCACTGAAATTAAATAATCCATTAGTAAGCAATTTACTAGTAATATGCGTTTCGTGTTCATTGTTTTTAAATCAGTGTCTTACAATACTGATTTTATTGGATTGTTTTTAAATAACTTTTAAACTTTAAAGTGCAAAAGCAGTTACAACTGAATGTTAATAATGACCACAGATAAGATATTATTTATTTATTTAATTTGTATGACATCTTTCTCCCAGAAGGGACCCAATATTCATATAATTAAAATGGATGTTGAATACATTGACATAGTCAGAGACTTTCTATATCTTGGCTCATTTATAAATCAAAATGGAGACTGTAGTTAAGAAATCAGAAGTAGACTAGGACTTGGAAGGGCAGCTATGGGAACTAGGTGAGATTGTTAAGAGGTTGGGCCAATTTGGTTGCCAACTTTGAGAGTACAGAATATAACATGTAGAGTATTTATAATGCAGAAAGATGTGTGTCTCTGTTTGTGTGTGTGTTACTGGGAACAAAGAGGCTAATTCCAGGCAGAATGCCTATTCAATAATGAACAGGGAGATGAGAACGCCAAGATTTCTATTAGCATTGAGATATGAGCAGACTTGACCAACAATAACCTCCTAGCAGGTGCAATGGCTGATAGAGATCTCTTATTTCATTGCATCAGATGGGATAGCTGATAGGCTGAGTGAAGGCTGGAAAGAGAATAAAAGAAGCCAAGAAGAGAGAGAAATTAGATGGCTTTGGCAGTCTGCAATGTACAAAGGGAAAGCTGCAATGTAGCCTCCAAGCCATGCTGTTCCTGTTAACTGCCAGACTGTCCAAACATGCTGACGCAAACAGATATTGCTGGTACAGCACGCCCCCATTCACCATATTAGGTCTCACCATCCATGTGACCTCAAGGCCGCATATGGCAAGCCGGTATACGGCGCGGGCGTGCTGAAATAGCATCGATTAGTATCAGAATGTGGAATACATTGACTTTAGCATAGCCTAGATGTTTCTTTTACAGTCTGCCCTTCGCATCCATGGATTTTTTTTATCTATAGATTCAATCATCTACTGCTTGAAAATACAGTGGTACCTCGGGATACGAAATACCCAGGTTACGAAATTTCCGGGATACGAAAAAATCCCATTGGAAATAATTGTTCCGGGTTACGAATGTTTTTTCGGGTTACGAAAAATTTTTTTGGTGCTTTTCGGCGCTTTTTCGCACGAAACGCGGCTTTTCCCCATTAGCGCCTATGGCATTTCGGCTTACGAAGGCTTTTCGGGTTACGAAAGCGGCCGCGGAACGAATTAATTTCGTAACCCGAGGGAGCAGTGTATATTTTTTAAAATTCCAATGAGCAAACCTTGATTTTGCCATTTTATATAAAGGACATGGTTTTATTATGCCATTGTATTTAATGGAACTTCAGCACCCACCAATTTTGGAGTCCTGGAACCAAACCCCAGTGGATACGAAGGGCCCACTGTACCAGCAGAGTACTTAATGGGGCTTGATCATTCACGGGATTTGCCTTACGCAGGGGAAAGGGGTCCGGACATTTGAGAATCAAGGCGAGTAACAACAAGGAAAATTTCTTTTTTTTTAATAATCTTTATTAATAGTTTCAAAACATAAAAAATATACATTAAAATAAAGTAAACAACAATTTCCAGTCCAAAAAGAGAAAATTTCCCTTCAATGTTTCTTGTATTACCATAAATTAATCCAATAACAAATCTTAATTATATGAACTGGATTCCATCGGGTCATACTGACTTCCCAAGACATTTTCTCTACATTTGGGGGATTTTCTTTTGATCTCTATGATTGTTCCTTATTATTTGGTGTTTCGTGGTACTTCTCGAATCGGTGACAGTATTCATCAAATGCTTATTTTCTATTATCCCCTGTCCTGCATCAGCTTCGCATTTTACGTTTAAGCAAAAATGTAGTAGTCCACACTTGATTACATGGCAGGAGGTATTCAATCAATCTAACCGCATTATTTCTGTCGCCCCATTCACTTGCTAGAATGATCACAAAGCACATTCATTAATCATACCTAGTCCTTCAATTTCCTCTAAGGAGGACAAGCCTCCAAAAATAAAAAGACATTCTTTAGTTCCACAACTTCTATGATGAAAAGGAAAAACTTGTCATTCCTTATCCTGGAATTATAAATTTGCTGTTGGTAAAAAAGGAAAAGTGTAAACCAGCAAATAGACATTAAAGAATTCTGAATCATTAAATCAGTTTCAATTACAGATTAAAGATACATTAATATCCCATTCCCTTCCCATCCTTTTCAGTACCCTTTCCCATGCTTCCTTTCTCTTCTTACCATCACGGTTTTGTACCAAACATGTCATTCTGTCCAACTCTCTGTACTCATTTACTTTAATCATCCAGTTCTCCCATGACGGGATTTCAAACACAAAAGTCACAGAAAATAACGAAACAGTCCCCGAAAACCCCCACCCTTCTATCCTCCCTCCCATCAATCCAAAATAATAACAATAAAACATTTAACTGGAATAACATGAGTTAAAACAGCTCAGCAGGAAGTGACGACAATATGAAAATATTGGGCAATAATGATGACAATGTTCCTCTAAGACAGCGGTTCCCAACCTTTGCTGGGCCGTGACTTCCATTGCGGACAAAAGTCCCGCCCGGTGGTCTCCCTGATTGGTTGGGAGGCCAGGAATGGGCGGGACTTCCAGTTGCCTACAAACCCCAGTGGCCTTTGCATCTGGATTCCTGCCCCTTCCCGGCCTCCCAACCAATTAGGGAGGCCACCAGCTGGAATAAAGGGTGGGACTTCTGGCCGCAAAGGCTGCTGGAAGCCCCTCCACCTCCACCTCCTCTTCCTCACCCCTCCTCCTCCTCCATGCCGGACAGGCCTGCTCTGGCCTGCCGTGGCCGTCATCAGAGGAGGAGAGGGAGGCAGCCCCGTCCCTGTCCCTATGCTGTTCTGACACCAGCACCGGCACCCATGGAAAAAAGGGGAGGAGGAGGAGGCAGCCCCTTTCCCATGTGGTTCCAGCGCCAGCACCCGCAGAAAAGAGAAGGTGCCGGCACTGGAAAAGAGGAGGAGGAGGAGGAGGAGGCATCCCCGTCCCCATCCCCGCGAGGTTCCGGTGCCACTCCAGCACCCGTGGAAGAGAGGAGGAGGAGGAGGAGGCATCCATGTCCCCTTCTCTGTGAGGTCCCGGTGCTGGAAAAGAGGAGGAGGAGGAGGCAACCCTGTCCCCTTCCCCATGTGGTTCTGGTGCCAGTGCCAGCACCCACGGGAAAGAGGAGGAAGAGGAGGCAGCCCCGCCCCTGTCCCCTTCCCCGTGCAGTTCCGGCCCCAGTTCTGGCACCCGCGGGAAAGAGGAGGATGGGGAGGCAGCCCCATCCCCTTCCCCTTCCCTGTGCAGTTCCAGCGCCAGCACCCATAGGGAGGAGGAGGAGGCAACCCCGTCCCCTTCCCCACGCGGTTCTGGCACTAGCAGCCACAGGGAAACAGGGAGGAGTGGGAGGCAGGGGGGAATCCGAGAAAGTGTCAATTAACCCCCAATGGGGTCACAACCCCCACATTGGGAACCCCTGCTCTAAGAAGCCTGCTAAAGAGATGCAGAGGTAGAAATCCTTCTGAAATTGTAACATCTTGTTTGCTCTATCTTGTAGTTTAATTAATGTTTGATGCCTTACATGCCATGTTGTGCAATGTGATGAAAGCAAAACTCCCAGACATTGTCATGGTTGTGTTTTTCCATAAGGGGACTTTGTATAGTTGTATATCTGTGCTCGCCTATAATAAATAGCCTAAAAGATTACCAGAGAGCCTGTTCACTTCCCCATATAAATAACCTGAGATTCCACTTCTTTAGAATGCTCATGTGGAATGCTGACATTAACTTTGCCTGTCTGGATTTCATAGCCATCAGAAGCTGGATGCCTAGGTTGCCAGAAGGCAATAACGAGACGTGAGACAAAATACAGATTAGTTGATAAGTAGTAAAATACCCCCACCCCCAAACATCAGTTTGAACAGATAGGGCTGAGGAACTAGTTTCAAATATCTTGCAGGTTTAATCTCATTGACCTTCTCTTCCATACTGGTTAGAATCAAGTCAAGGTTCTTGAAAGGAACTGAAAATAAAACTGCCAATATCATGTTGCTCATACACAAATGCAAGACGCAGCCACTTCTTGAATGTTGTGTATAGTTGTGGTCAACACACTAAAACCTTTTTAAAAATTTACATAGAGCCCCTGAGTGGGTATTCAAATCTCAGTCCAAAACTGAAACTACTATGCTGGCTCTCCAAACAGCAGCAAAACTTAGCGGTTTCCAGTTCTATTAGTTCCTGCATAAGAGAACTTAGCTGTTCTGATCTGAGTCAATAGTTCTTAATGAACCATGTATTAACATACAGTGGTACCCCGGGATACGAATTACCCAGCTTACGAATTTTTCGGGATACGAAAAAATCCCATAGGGATTTATTGTTTCGGCTTACGAAGGTTTTTTCGGGTTACGAAAAAACCTCGGCGCTATTTTCAATGGAGCCGCGGCGGAGCCGCGGCTTTTTTTCCATTAGCGCCTATGGCAATTCAGGTTACGAAGGTTTTTCGGGTTACGAAATTAGCCGCGGAACGAATTAATTTCGTAACCCGAGGTACCACTGTATATTTCACAATATATTACTTCTTAAAATACATAAAAAGAAGTAGTTTTTAATGCTACTGAAGACTATTCCAGCATTTGATATCTTTCTTGGTTGTGTAAATTCATACGAAAAGCCATGTTGGATCAGATCAAAAATTTAACTAGTCCAGCATTCTGTTCCCACAATGTTCAGCCAGATTTTTTTTGGCTTTTTATAGGCATCTGGTTGGCCAATGTGGGCTCAGAATGCTGGACTAGAGAGGCCTTAAGTCTGATCTGGCAGGGTCTTAAGTGTCTTTTCAAACATTTTTTTGCCTCCAAAAAGAATATGTCCAACTAAGGCTGCAGTCCTAACACATTTAACATGGAGTACAAGCCACTGAACCAGGCCAAGCACCAGTATCAACATGGTGGAGAAGATGGTAGGGCTCATAAGCACAAGCAAACACGCAGCATCTAATTTTAGCTTCCTTCTATTTCAAAAAAAGAGATAGATGGATATCTTTTTAAACAATCAAACATTTTTTATAACGAGCTGAGCACCATAAACTGTAGCACCAAGATTAAAGATGCACCAACTATCATTACTCCCCAAATTTTGGGGTCGCCTTCTGATTGGTTTCGGAAAACCACCAGAATAATACAGTGCTGTGTGGGTGGTACGTTTCCCAGTATGTTGAATTTATTTGGACTGATTCAATATGCTTTCGATGCACCCAGGTCTGACTCTACCATTAACCACAGTTAGGAAGCCACCTCAGATACCAAAGTATGGTGGTGATTGGTGAAATATTGGAAAATATAGGCTGGAATCCTGAACATGATATACCGTATATACTTGACTTTAAGTCAAACTCATGTAAGTCAAGGGCATGTTTTGGGACCAAAATTATGGATTTTGATATGACCTGTGGATAAGTTGAAGGTAAAACTTAGGGACAAAAAACAAAGAATTTGAAGGATGAAACAAAGGAAAACAATGCCAAGGAGCTTAGAAAATTCCAGCAGGCAAAACTGTTTCTGCTCACACTAAAGGCTGGATGGATGAGAGAATAGAGGGGAGGGGGTCAGTGCTTCCAGGACAAATCACACTCTTGCCTTTTACCAGGTGATTATTCCCCCTTTTTAATGAGAAAGTCCAGTGCCTACACTGACCCACTGATAAGTCAACTCAGTTTTGGGGATCAATTTTTTGACTTAAATTTCTACATTTATATACAGTTCACTTGTTTAACCTGTGATTATGCAAATGTAGGTTTTTTTGGATGTTGTGAAAGGAGGTATTCATGACTATGTGCACTGGATAAGAGAAAGTACCCTGGAAGCATTCTGCTGCAGTTTTGCCACTGGAGTGAACTGACTTCCCTGATGGTTGCGGGGCAGGGAGGTGATGCAGTCTGCTTGGATGATGTGGGATATGAGCTAGAATTTAGTGTGCCAGTTCAACTACTCTGTACCTAGTAAACTAGCCTTCCACCCCAAGATGTAGAGAAGGTTGCAGTTCATGCTACACTGATTAAACTAGAAGTAGGAATTAATTTGTTGCTCTTGTTGAACTACCGCTCCCAGTAGCCCTGCCAATAAAAAGTGACTCTATAATTCTTCTTTATTCATGGGATAATGGCGTGATTTTCGTGATGTCGTGTGGCATTGTCTGATAATCTTCGTGCAATTGTGTGACAGTGACAGAAGCATCCGACTATGCTCCTGTCACTTTTGCCCATGTGAAAATTTCCTTAGTTTGGTTGCCTTCTGAATGTGGATGTAGTTGGAGAGAACCAGCATTGTTTCAAGTAACAAAATATCTTACGTTCTGCTGTTGTGTATATCTTACGTTCAGCTGTTGTGTATCAGCATTTTCTTATGCTGTATTGCTTGATTCTACCCATACTACTTCTTTCTGTCTTCTTTGTTCTGTAGTTTTT
Source organism: Sceloporus undulatus (assembly GCF_019175285.1). Taxonomy (NCBI): domain Eukaryota; kingdom Metazoa; phylum Chordata; class Lepidosauria; order Squamata; family Phrynosomatidae; genus Sceloporus; species Sceloporus undulatus. The sequence goes on along the minus strand of NC_056522.1, from coordinate 40,723,366 downwards.
CTCACACCTTCCTCGGCAACTGGCTGTACCTCTTTAAGGGAGGCCTGGTGCTTACTTCTAAGAATCACCACAATTTCCAGCAGGCATTTTAATCTCCTTCATATGTGGATTAGTTCAGAAAACACATGTGAAGTAAGCAGTGGTCCAGCTCCTCCACTCCCAGCTTTGTACTGCTGGGGTCTTCTGTTTATGGCTTCCACATTTTGCCATTTATTTGTCCAAAATGGGGTGGAGATGTCTTTTTCTCCCCAGTTTATGCGCTGCCATAATAGCAGCTTTTCTCCCTTCGTTTTTCATCACTTATTAGCTCAGCTCCCCAGCTGTGTAGCACCACTCCCTGGTGTGAACTACAGAGGCGTAATTCTGACAAGTTTATTTTGGCCCAAATTGACGGCATTTCATATGGGTAAACGAGTATCTTGTTCACATTTCTACTGAATATACTTATTTTGTATGACAGCTTCTGTCCACACAGTGCTAGGAACACTGCAAATGTGGCATTTCTTGGAAGGTAAAAATGATATGTGAGGCAGCTTGCTTATAATAGGAACAAAAAGATTGTTAAAAAGAGGGAAATAAAAACATGTTAGCTGAGGCATCATGTTCCTTGCCAGCACTAGGCAAGACTTTCCTTCCACAGAGAAATACTGCACATGAATGTTTCAGTGGTGAATTACCATTGAGTTATATTTATTTAATCACTTTTATATTCAGCTGTCAGGAAGTTCAGAGTGCCATATATCAGCATTATCCCATTTTATACTCACAAAAAGGCCTGTGAGATCAAATGAGAAATGGGAGAAGTGGATAAGTGGCTTTACGGAAGACTAAGCAAAAGAGAGAGCCAGTGAGATATAGTAATTAAGAGCACTACAGTGGTTTGGGCACAATTCTTACTTGGGGGTAATGCTTTCTCCCCCAACCCCATAGCTACACCTGTGCATTAGTTCTACTACATTTGATCATGCATGTGGCCAGTTCATATGTAAGCACCATCATATGGGGGTTAGGAGATCTGATCAAGGGATCTTGGATGAGATGGATTTTCTGGACCCATTTCAAACCGGTTTCTGGGCGGGCTATGGAGTTGAGACTGCCATGGTCGCCCTGATCGATGATCTCCATCTGGGCATGGACAGGGGTAGCGTGTCCCTGTTACTGCTTTTGGACATCTCAGCAGCCTTCGATACCATTGACAATGGTATCCTTCTGGAACACCTGAGAGAGTTGGGTATCGGGGGCACTGCGCTCCAGTGGTTCCGTTCCTACCTCTCGGGTAGATTCCAGATGGTGCAGCTGGGGGACTGTCGCTCTGATAAGAGGGCCCTTATATCTGGTGTCCCTCAGGGAGCAATTCTGTCCCCCATGCTATTTAACATTTACATTAAGCCGCTGGGAGAGATCATCCGGAGACATGGGGCGCGGTGTTATCAGTACTCTGATGACACCCAAATATGCTTCTCTGTGCCTCCGACTGATGCAGTGACCAGGATGGCATCTCTCCTCTAAACGCCTGTCTGGAGTCGGTAATGGGCTGGATGAGGGAAAACAGGCTCAGCCTGAATCCAGAGAAAACGGAAGTACTCGTGATAGGTTCCCCGGGCCCGGGGAAGGATATTTGTCCACCTGTCCTGAACAGGGTCATGCTCCCCTTGAAGGACTCAGTTCGCAGGTTGGGGGTGCTACTGGACTCATCGCTCCACCTTACATCTCAAGTGGATGCGACGGTCAGGAGCACCTGTTATCAGCTTCGGCTGATACTCCAGCTGCAACCCTACCTGGGCCGGGGGGACCTTGAAACGGTGGTACATGCTCTGGTAACCTCTCGGTTGGATTTCTGTAATGCGTTCTACATGGGGCAACCCTTGTACCAAACTCAGAAGCTACAATTGGTTCAGAATATGGCAGCGAGGCTGGTCACTGGATGTTCCAGGACCAGCCATATAACACCTATATTGAAAGATCTACATTGGCTGCCTATTTGCTTTCGGGAGCAATACAAGGTGTTGGTAATGACCTATAAAGCCCTAAATGGCTTGGTCCCAGGGTACTTGGAGGACCGCCTCTCCCCATACAGTCCGCTCCACACTCTCAGATCGGGCGGAAAATATCTATTAAGAGTTCCCAAGGCAAGGTTTGTGTCTTCGTCACAAAGGACATTTTCCATCGTGGCCCCTCAGACCTGGAACTCTTTGCCCAATGAGCTCTGCTCAGCAACCTCTCTAGATCTTTTTAGGAAGAATCTGAAGACTTTTCTTTTCTGTCAAGCCTTCCCCCATGTGCCTTGATGTTATTCTCTCTCCCCTGTGCATTTTGTTCAATCAAGCTAATTTGTTATATAGGTTTTTAACTGGTTTTAGATTGAATGATTGTATGGATTGTTTTTAGAATTTTTGTATTGTTTTTAAATGGTATGGGTGGGTTTTTGTATTGTTGGGTTATGGGTCGTCACTTTGTATTGGTTTTGATGGTGTTTTTGTAAACCGCTGTGATCTGCAAGGAATAGCAGTCTAGAAATAAAATTTCATTCATTCATCTCTCACACCCATTGATGTATTCACTGAACACATGGGAAGGGATAATCTGAACAGAGATATGATATCAAGCCTTTACAGTAAAACAACTGAGCAAGTGTGCTTAGCAGCAGATAATCTGTACTTCAAACCACACACACATAACACCTGCATTTATGTGCCATGTTTCTTAGGCTCATTTTTATCTGTCTTTAAAGCCACAGTCTGTATTTATTTATTACATTTATAACTTGCCTTTACTTCAGTGATCTTACATCCAACATATATGACTTTCCTCCTCATGCATATGGCTTTCCCCCTCCACCTTACAACACCCTGTGAAGCTGACAGAAAGTGACTGGCCCATGTTTACTCACAGAGATTCAAAGCTTGAGGGGAAACTCATGCCACGACCCTGATCCAGCCTCCAGAGAGTGCAAAAGGGAGCAGCAAAAAGCGGCTCTTTTTTGTGCCCTCCCAGGAGTGCCATAGCCACTGCGGCATGGCTTTATGATGCCTTTTCAGTGCTGCATCATGGTGATGCAGCACCGGAGGGGCGTCATGATGGTGTGTGCCATTTTGACCGGCACATGCGAAAATGCCACCATTGGGGTGGGGTTAGAGTGTTCAGCATGCGGACATTACACCCTAACTAAGTGCCGGTGTGTATCAGGCTTAAATTTCCCAAATCCCTATCTATGTCTCACTTAATGAAGGGGCAGAATTGTTGAACTCCCAGGCCTGAATTGTTGATGGGTCATACCTTTATACTGATGTTTGCTACCAAGATATTTATGTGTATTCCTCAGCCCAGTTTTGACGTTCAAGGTTTTTCTGCAAACATAAAAGCTTACCTGCTCAGGCATACTGAGAACTGTGTTATAGGAATGATGGAAGCTGTAGTCTAAAAACACTGGCTTGGGGGACATTGCTTTCAAATGTTAAATATTACAATAGAAACTTTCTGTTCAAACCAAAAGTGTCCTCCTGGGCCAATACCAGATCTTGGAAAAGTTTCTTTTTTGGACCACAGTTTGCAGAGCCTCCCAGTCAGCATGCCTTCAGCCCTATAATCTTTCAGCTGTAAAGGAGAGATAAATTGGGCCATTGTGACACAATCTGTCTGTCTGTGTGAAAGAAACAGAGAAAGACATTGTGCATGTGGTTTCTGAGTCACAAAACTGAATGAGAAGACAAGTAAAGCTCCGTAGCTCAGATAAATCATAGAGTAACTTTTAAATGACTTGACTGGAGACATCTCACATTCCAGCCTTTTGTTCCATAGTGTATTGTAGCATCCGTTTCCCTATAGTGACCACAGAAAATCTGGCTTTGACAAGGTTCTCACACTTTTATTAATATAATGGGCTCTGGGAAATTCCTCAAACAGACTTTTAATTTTTTTTTAACAAATACCGATAGATTTTTTTTTTATTAACTTTGGTTAGCAAAAAGCCTGCTGTAATAATCACAAATCAGATTAAAGTCTCTCAAAGGCCACATGTGAATCTGGTTTTGGGGAATATGGTCTATTGACCTTAACTGGGAATCCTATAAAACAGGCAATGTGAGGATTATACCGAAACACATATATTAACAAGTCATTTCATCACATCAGAATGATTCTCCCACTTCTGCAGTAATTCTAGTGATGAGATACCTATTTGAAAAATCATGTCACAAAGGATGTCTTTAGGGAACCCTCAAGCCAATGCATCAGATCCATTGCCTAAAATGATGTTCCTTAGCCAAGAATTAATCTCTCTGCTTTTTCATTACTCAACTGCCCTACTTAGGCATAATTCCATGAAAAGGGCCTTTATTGGATCTAAAATGGCCTGGGGCCATTCAAAATGCAGAGACATTTCTCCCTGTCTTGGGGCAAGTACATTTATATTTTGAGCCCTGATGACCAAACAACAACAACCCAACTCTGGTGGGCTACATGAAGCCTATCAGCTCCATTTTCCCTACCCCTGTTCTACCCCAATGTTCTTCAGTTAACAGCCTATGAGTTGCAGTTAGTTTTTACTCTGACACCTATTTTTGTTTGGCTAAGTGTCCCCCCCCCCCAAGAAATGGAAAAAGTGATTAAACAACAACAACAAAGATGAAGATAGAAGAGGAGGAAGAAGCAGAGGAACAGAAACAATCTGGTGAAAAAGTCTATGAAACTGATGGAAGAAAATAAAATGGATTCATGTAATGGGTCCAATACCCCCTGTGTGTGTGTGTGGGGGGGGGGTTCATTTCACTGATAGTTCGGTGTGGTTACTAAGCAATAACTCCTGTACAGCTTAGTGGGCATGGTTTTGATAAGATATGTGTAAACCCTGTGAAATTCATGAGGTCACAATAAATCATCAGGATGCTTGTATGCACATACATACATCAACTGTATTGTACATCTGTGATTTGAATATATTTGGCTCTGTTTCCCAATTTAGTCTGAATATCCACCAGTACCCATCATTATCATGATGTTAGTTTTAGCGTTCTGGTTCTCACAGTTCTTGTTATTAACCAGCTTTGACTTATGATGATCCTATGAATAAGTGACCTTCAAGAGCCCTGATCATCAACAGCCGTGCTCACATCTTGCAGACTCAGAGCTTTGGCATCCTTGATTGAATCAGTCCATCTGTAATGTGGTTTTAATACTGCTGAGTGGTGTTACTAACTATGATGTCACCCAGTGCAGGGAGGACATGCCCACACAATTCCTCCTCCTCCTCCATTCCCGGGGTTTTCCCCCTGGGAGGATGCCTGGGGATGGAGCATGCACACCATTCTTGCACTGAAGGAGGAGGGGCATTCAACCGGCTGTCACTCCTCTTCTGGATGTCACCTAGTGTGGTCCGCATGCCCTCCTCCCCCGTGACACCAATGATACTGTCTTCCACTTTACTGAACATTATTGTTTTTTCTCCAAAGAGTCTTGTTGCCATATGATGTAACCAGAATACAATAGCATCTGTTTAGTTGTTTGGGCTTCTAGGGAGAGTTAAGGCTTGATTTGCTTTCTGCCCAATATAGAAAAGATAGGAAATCTTGACCATTTCTGAGTCTTCATCATCCACTATAAAGTTATGTAAATCATGTGTGGTCATTATTTTTGTTTTCTTAATATTCAGCTGTAACCCTGCCTGTAGCACTTTCTTCAGTAGCTATTCCAAGTCTGTGCTATTTCTGCTAATAACATGGTGTCATTGCCATTTCCTAAGTGGTTAATGTTTTGTCCCTCAGTTTTCAGACTAACCCTGTCTAGCCCCACTTTCTGTATGATAAGATGATAAGATGCAACCTTGTCTGATCAACTTTGCCAACGGGGGGACCATTGTGTATCTCCATATGGTATTCTGACAGGGCTGTTTTGTCCAGATTTTGGTTAATCATCAGGACAATGAGGTGTTGTAGCACACTCATTCCTTTTAGAACATGATTCATTGATGTTAACTCATATTGTGTTTAAAAGAAATCTGTGAGTGTAGCCACACTACAGAATTAAAGCAAGTTGACACCACTTTAGCTGCCCTGACTATACTACAGAATCTTGAAATTTGTAATTTGGGTGAGTTCAGTCTGGTCCGTCACAGAGCTCTGATGCCTCAAGAAACTACAAATCCTAGGTTTCTGTAATATAGAGTCATGGCAGATAAAGTGGTGTCAAATTGCTTTAATTCTGAAGTGTGGATATCCCTTGTGACTTTTGACAGTTTAGCAATCTGCATCTTGGGTGCATCCATACTGTGCAAATAATGCACTTTGACACCACCTTATGTATTGTAGCTCCATTATATGGAATCCTGGAATTTGTAATTTTACACAGTTTCTGGCCAAAGAGTGCTGGTGCCTCACAAAGCTACAAATCCCAGCATTATGTAGGAGGAAGTCATGGCTGTTAAAGTGGTGTCAAACTGTATTGTTTCAACAGTGTAGATGAACTGCATGTCTGTGTTGTCTTTTTCCTCTTTCTTGCTATGACTACCATGAATATTTCTTCCTTTCTTACTTGTTTTTTACATGAAGACAAAGGTCCAGTTTGCCCTGGCTCAGTGGTAGGGAATCCTGGGAACTGTAATTTATTGTGGCACCAGAGCTTTCTGACAGAGTAGGCTATGTCTCACAAAACTACAGTTCCCAGAATTCCCTAGCAAGGGCAGTTAAAGTGATCTCAAACTGGATTATTTCTGCACTGTGTTTCAGAGCATAATGACCCAAAGAAAGAAAGAAAAGACATTGCTCAGACTTTCCTTGGTGGTGTCAAAGCTTATTTCGCCTTTACCAGAACCTGCTGGAAATTATAAAGCTCTCTCTCTCAAACTACATTGCCTCTTTCCTGATGATGAGACTGACAATCTCCAAAGTCTGTGGAGTAATTCAGGGACATAGCCAAGGGGGGCAGGGTCCGGGGGGGGGTCTGGACTCCCCCTTCCGTTAGATACAATGAATGGTGCATGACACTGTGCCACTACACCCAAGCCCCATTATAATGGTGGTACTTAGTCTGGACCCCCCCTTCCCAAAATCCTGGCTACGTCCCTGAGTAATGTATCATTTTCACTACACTGCAATTGTGTTGAATAGCAATATTGCACAGTGGAATATCTCTCAAAAGTGTAAGCAAAATACAAAGTGGCACCACATAGGCAACTCCACTTCAGCAAACCTGAAGGCAAAGGTTCTGCAAAAATCTCCAACCACTTTAGAATGCCCAAGACTCCAACATGATTCCCGCTACCGTTTTTTTTTACTATACTTATGCACCATCATGCTCCAATTGGACACATTGGGGTTTATTTCCAAGTAAGGATGGCAAAGGCAAGCCCCTTTTGAAGAAATGTGTCAAGAATGACTTGGAGGTCATCAGAGTCAGCAACAACAATTCTGTGTACAGTTATGTTGTTGGTGTTACAAAGTTGTTTCTTGTCAGATGATGGTATTTTGTTACTCAGGTGTTTAAAACCTACTGAGATCAACAGGGCTTACTTACTCCCAGCAAAAGTACACCTAAGATTGCAGCTTTAAATATACTAGCAATACCCGTTTAACATAGTAATCACCACCACCACATTATTCATGGATTCAGCAAGCATTCTTCCATCCCAGCCTCATAAAGAGCAAAAGAAAAATAAATATCCACAAAGCTTGCAGCCATCCCTTGGAAAAGAGGTTGGGGGGGTTTGGCAAAGAATAAAGTTGTCTCCAAGTTTGAGAGGAAAATAAAAATAAGCAGACATAAATCTAACAAGATTTTTTTTTGTACCTCGGTAGCAGAAGAAAGAGGGAGAAAGAAAAACCTTTCCAACCTAAAACCTGCTCAGCCAAAGGAGGAAGGGTGGGATTAAGGCATTGATAAGAATTCTGTCCCCAATTAAATTTTCTTTCATTTGTCCAATTTCTAGCATTGCAGCAAGTGAGACAATGAAAATCATTCACAACCAAAACTTCTATCTTTACTGTGTTCATATTCCCTTAGTAACTTTTTGGCTTCTTTTCTTTGGGTGCCTAAATTGTGGTTAATCTGCAGAGCAGAAATAATGTAGTTTGACAATAATGCAGCTGCCATGGCTCAGTGCTGTGGAATTCTGGAATTTGTAGTTCTGTAAGATATTTTACCTTCTCTGTCAGAGAGCTCTAGAGCTACAACACACTACAAACCCCAGGATGCCATAGCACTGAGCCACAGCACTTAAAACAATGTCAAACAGCATTATTTCTGCAGTTTAGATTAGACCTGAACTTCTAACTGTTAAACTGATTTTTTTAGTAACTGCAATGCTAAAAAATTCAGGAGTGAAAGAAAATGCTTATTTTGTGGGGGAACAATGTCCTAACAACTCATCTTCATAGTAGGCAAAACCCAAACCAAATGTTACTAGACCACATGAGACTGGGGGTGAGGGATTTCATCAGACTGAAGGTGCAAAATAACACAGCAATCCTGCTAATCCCTTTGAAAATTCCCAGGGTGGCAGCCACTGGTTGTTTGATATACACACTCCCATTTCCTATGCCTGTCTTTCATTGGTTATTTTAGTCTCCCTATGTGAGTCCGTATCTACCATAGTCTCTCTCTGTTTCCCATGCCTGCTTCTAAATAACTATTTTGATATCCCTGCCCGAATGGGTGGTTCCCATTAGCTGTTGAACTCTCTCCCTCTCTTTCCCCAGGCTTTCCCCATTTACACTATGATTCCACTTTAATTTCCATGGCAACATCCTATGGAGTTTGTTATTAAGTGAAGTACTAGAGCTTTCAAGAGAGAATTCTGTGTACACCTTCCTAAACTGCAAATCCTGGGATTCCACTGGATGGAACCAAGGCAGTTCAAATAGAGTCAGAGTGCTATAAATTTATGGATCGAAAGAGCCCTTACACACTCTCTCTGTCAGTCAGCAAGTGATCTGAGATTCAATTGGTTTTAAGGCAAAGAGTGGTAGGGTAGTCAATCCAGTCCAAGTCAGTCACATATAACCCAGTACAGGAGCAAGCCAGCCAAGGAATTATAATACCTAGCCAGTAATCCAGATAAATGCAGCCAACAAAAAATAAGACACAGAGTCATCAGTCACAGCCAGTGGAAGGTCAAGAGCCCACAGACAACTGAGAACATTGCCTGGCACCAAGATAAAAAGACCACAAGCAACAAACACACCAGGGAGCTCTGAGGAGATTTATAGGCAGCTGTCTCTGGTCACTAGGTGCTTAATGAATCAGTGTTTTTTCTATTTAACAGATCCTGGGACCTCTCCTTATCTCTGCTTATCTCTTCTGTGATCTTCAGAGGAAGGCCGTATGTCTTCAGTAGCTGCCACAGGAGAATTCCAGCCCCCAACTCCCTGGTTGCAGTTATCTGGAGCCATAAGCTCCAGGCAATCTGACTTCTTTGTGTCAAATACTTCTGATTCCAGAGGGTGAATTATGAATACATCTAGAGGGTGAATTAAAGTATGGCTACATGCTTATATTATGTTACAGTAACTAATTTAGGAGAGCTTTATCATTACTTCGATTCAATGCTCTCCCAACAGCAGTATGGAAATGGAATGGAAATATGGAAAATTTCCTATTAATTCTGATTCTGATGTTGTGGTACTGATTCTGTAGAAACTACAGCTTATGTACTTCTGTCTTGTATTGTCAATTTTATAAGGACATTTGCCATCAGCTAACTACTCCCTTTTTAACTAAATCTTCAGGACACTCTGATGTTTTTTTATTTACACTATCTGTTGGATAGCCAGAACCAAATTGGGCCCTGGTGACACAGTGGTTAAATGCCGGTACTGCAGCCAAAACGTTGTGAGTTCGATCCTGCAGGGCTCCAGGGTGACTGAGACTTCCATCCTTTCATAGGTCAGAAAAATGAGTACCTAGCTTGTTGGGGACAATTGGTTAACATATTGTAAACTGCTTAGAGAGCGCTTAGCAATATAAAGTGATATAAAAAAGTAAGTGATATTGCTATTGCTACTTAAAGTAGCAAAACCTTGCTACATTATGTGTAAGGTATGTCTTCAAATGGTTAACATTCATTGATGTTAGATGGCAGAGGTTAACTTTGCTCCTTGTTTTAATGATTGTACTCATTATCTATATGCTGGTGAATGACCAAAATGAATTGTTGTCGTTGCTAGCTGTTTTGGTATTCCTGAGTGGGAAGATAAAGACAGAAGACTGTTAAGAAATTGTAGAGCATGTTTAGATTCCACCTAAACGCTAGGAAGAATTTCCTGGTGGTAAGAGCTGTTTGACAGCGGAATGTGCTGCTTCAGAATGAGGTGGAGTCTCTTTCTTTGGAGGTTTTTCAACAGAAGCAGGATGGCCATCTGCCAGGAGTGCTGTAATTGTGTATTTCTGCATGGCACAAGGTTAGAATGGGTGGCCCTAGTGGTCTCTTCCAACTGTATAATTCTATGGACTTAAAGCAACTATAAATTCTTATCATCACCATCATAGCAGCAGGACTGCTGGCTTAGGTGGCTCTGCTCGTTGGTTGTCCCTTGTAGGAATCTCTTTTTGTCTCACTGCTGTAGTCTCAAATTCAGGGTCCTCCACTTGTCCCACCACTATGGTAACAAAGATACCAATATTCTTGAACCACCATAAGTTTTGTGTGTCTAAGTACAACCACTACAGTCACATTATTGCAGCATTCCCAAAGACACATGCCTGACTCTATTATTCTATGATATCACTGCAGAGAACCAAACCAAAGGTGAAGTTTGCAAAAATGTATGCTTGGAGCACCAAAAGAAGGCGAAGGATGAACAGGAACTAGTGCTGCTCACTGTGCCCTTGTGAGCTAGTGCAAAACATTATTACTTATTATTACCATATTGGAAAGTGAACAAATCAAAGCAAACCGTGGAAGCGGAAGAACTTTGAAAGCGATGGTTGTCACTTGAAATGCATATAATATAACAAATAATGAAAACTGAGCTCTATATTTTAGGTTAGAAATAGAGATGAGTGTAAAAAGACTTAAACCATGAATTGTTACCTTAGTGTTCACATTTCAATAACAATTAAACAAGTTGAAGTTGTATTTTATCATCTGGTAGAGACAAATGACCTCCTATAATTAACCTATACAGTTATAGCCTTTGAATTAAAGCATTTTCTCATACTGTCAGTTGGAGTTTAGAAAAGTTAGGCCATGTTGGCATGGGGATTTGAGGAGTTGTACCCTAAAAAAAATCAACTTTTTCTAGCTTTGTTCTCTGAATTTATAAACATTAATGTATAGGTGAGTTCAGAACTGCAGTCTGCTGTGCTAATGTGTATGGATCCAGGTTTCAGTTTAATATGAGCAAAATGCAAGCGTTGTCATTTTGTATATACAGCATATGGGAAGGATTAAGAGGTACATGAACATTCCTCATTTCTCTCTTCCTTTGTTTCTTTTCTCATTTTTACAGGAGACTACTATTCTATTTTGCCTTCTGTTCAACATGTATGCCTATTATAAAGTACTCATTGTTGTAGTGATTTTTTTGTGCAGCTCAGCGTTGACTAATCATGTATATTCCTTCAATTTGATCCTTTCAGCTAATGTCTGCTTATTTTTACTGGGAAGCTCTGAGTCCTCAGTACCAGTGTGTGTGTATGTATACATATGCACTTTTAAAAAAAAGTTTGAGTATAGTGCTAATAAAAACGCTTTGCATCTCATTCCTTAACTAACCACAATGGACCATGTTGCACTTTTCTTTGTTTAGATTGAACTGGGAAGGATTTCAACTGCTTGCTATCCAAGTGTTTCTTACATATGTCCCATTTTCTTCTAAAACCTTTCCCACAATTACTAGAAACATAGTCAAAAGTACTTTCACATTAAGCCAGAGTCAGCTATCTTATTTTACTTGCTTATTTATGAAATAGTCTGCACACAGAAGATTAATCAAAAATATCTCTGCTTTCACTTTGACAAAGTATATATTTTTTTGTGGACAAACTTTCACACCAACAGGCTGATGGTTTTACTTCTTGCTACTTTCACTTTTTAAAAAATGAATTATTTATTATATATTTGTGATATCTAATGGTGAACTGTTTTGAATATGGCTCCATGTACAGAAACCGGATCTCAGAAAATTTCTTGTTCTTAACTGCTCTTGAGTTGACCCCAGCTCATGGTGACTCTGTGGATGAGACATCTCCAAGCTCCTGTCCTCCTCTGCTCTGCTCAGATCCTTGAAATTCATGCCCATGGCCTCTGATTGAGTCTATCTACCTAGCATGCATCTTTCCTCTCATTATTGTTTTTTCTAATGCCATGCTTTCTCATGATGTAACCAAAGTATGACAGTCTCAATTTGGTCATCTTGGCTTCTAGGGAGAGTTCAGGCGTGACCTGTTCTTAGACCCATTTGTTTGTCTTTTTGGCTGTCCACAGTATCCTCAGCAAATGGAGGGCCAACTGTATAAACATTTTTTAGTAGAAAGAAAAAACACAAAATGCAACTTAACCACTCTATCTTCTCCACTTGGCTCCTTCTGCCCCCTTACATCAGGGATGGGAAACCTCCAGCCTGAACAAGATTAGAAAAGTAAGAGCAGCAATTTCTCTCTTTAGTGCTGAAGAAAGAACCTTTATTCAGGCTTGTGATCACAGATAAGAATGAGGGTTTAAAGGTATTGGTGTTTTAAATACCTTGTTTTTTCTTTTATTTATTTTTAATTTTAAAGGCCTTCAATGGATAAGGTATTCAAATGGGTAAAAACTCTGCTAATTCAGTACCTTTAAATGCATACAATTGTGCTGTGCTTTGCATGCCTGCAATTTGTAGCTTACATGTCTGAAAGCTGTTACATTGGGCTTTCACCTCATTAGGCATGCACAGAATTTAGTTCTATCTGCAATAAAGAAAAACATCAAAAGTGGTAAGAATTATAACTAGCCCTTTGTTTTGGCCCTGCCTACTCATCATTTGGCCATACTTCTTATAACTTCAGTCCCTATCACTTCTTTAGTGTGTCCCACAAGGCCCTTCCCAAATTAGAATGCCACACCTGGACCAATTATTCCCCCTGTACTGCCTTGTACAACAAATTCAAATTGCCCCCTCAAAATCTCATGTATAAATATTAATGTGATATATGATTATTGGTGAACCTTCTTTAAAAGATCTGCTTATGAATATGGTTCATCAGAAGTCCAGCTGCAGGTTTGGAGGAGGCTCTCTGGTGAGATCTGGATGGAATTTATCTACAAAATAAGTAAGCTATAGCTTAGGACAAGTGTGAGCAAAGTGTGTCACCACAAGTGTAATGTGTTCTCAAATGCTGTTTTTCTGATTCTTGACCCCACATACTCTGCATAGGGTTGCTAAGTCAGGACTATCTCAGAGTCCTGAAATATGAAGGCCAAAACCTGAAAGCTAGGGATACCCCTCTTGTGATAACAGTGATCTCATTAAGCAGGAAACATTAAGTCTAATGAATGAGGAAAATTCTCATACACTACATACCTTTCAAGATAGTGCTCTTACCATGAGATTCTTTCTTGTTCTGTGTTCCAGCAACCTTGACATATCCTTTTTTCTGGCAAAGGGAAGAAAAAGTGAGCTGCTTCACTTGGAAGCCTATAGAAGCAGGGAATTGTCTTTAATTAGGTTGGAGGTTTTCTGTTTAATATCCAGAAACAATTTTTAATATCCAAAAAATCATTTTTTCAAAAGCTGAAGAACTGTATATACTCATATATATATGTCAACCTTGTGTATAAGTTGAAAAAATAATCCCATAGAGAATTCAATAACTCATCATTCACATAATATTCCATAAATCAAAATTTTCATACTTACCATATATACTGAACTATAAGCTGATCTCATGTATAAATCGAGGGCAGGTTTTGTGGCCAAAATTATGGATTTTGATATGGTCCATGGCTAAGTTGAGGGTAAAACTTAAGGGCATGTAACAAGGGATGTAAAGGATCAATGTAAGTACTGTACATTATCTCTCTCTCTCTCACACACACACACACATGGAACCATACCCTGGTGAAAGGCAAGAATGTAATCTGCCCTGGAAGCTCTGACCTCCCTAGAATCATAGAATCATAGAGTTGGAAGAGACCACAAGGGTCATCCAGTCCAATCTCCTGTAGTTTAGATTAGAGCTGCACTTATAAGTGCTAAATTGAAATTTAGTAATTGCAATGCTAAAAATTTCAGGAATGAAAACCCTTGTACAGTTCCACTGATCTTTGCAGACCACACTTCTTCATTTGGAGTGGGGAGGCAGAAAGGATGCAGTGATTCAGTTGTCCAGAAATGTGTTCCTGATATGTTCAGGCACTTTCAAAACAGTTCTAATTGAGAATCTCCACCCTTAATTCACTGACCAATCTTTATAGCTAGCTACTTATAACTGTATTTGTGGTGGATCAGAACACTTTAATGGAAATAAATCACTCCTTGTTAACTTTTAAGAAACAAGGCATTTGTAAATGAAGTGTACAACTGCACATGTTGCTGGTGGTGGAAGGAAAAAGAGCTACAGATGACAGGCCTATTTAAGAGGTGAGATCACATGACTTGGGACAGTCTTTCTCAACCTGACAGCTGTGAGATATGTTGGACTCCCACCATTTCCAGACAACAGTATCGGTTTTGCAGTCCACGTGACAAAGGCTATAAACAGCTCTTTTGAACAAGAAATACTTCCCTAAAGTTTAGTGACAATCTCTATGCCATTTTCTGTAAATCCCATAGTCTGACCCAACACAAATTTTAAAACAATGAGTTTGTTAACAATAATGCAACCAGCTAAATGACATTGGTCATTAGTGTTTGGGGGAGTGAATTAATTTCCTATTTGTTCAACATTTAATATCACTGAATTACTTTTCAGCCCTAACATATAGAGCTCTAATTACTATGCCATATACCCTTCTACTGTTAGCTCACTCCAGGATGTTTTCTAGCAAGGGCTCACAATACTTTTTTGCTATTAATTATCTGTTCAGAGAAGAGGATTCATCTTCTCACCAGATGCTTTGACTGGGTTCCAAGTCATCCTGTAGGCTAGTGACAGGATAGTGCTCTCTCTTCTGTACTCTCAGCACTCACTTGTCCTCTTCCCATGACATTCGTTCATCTTAGCCACCGCCAAAGAGGCACTCTGGAATCTCCAAGGCTCTTCAAACTCATCTTTGACCTCAGTGGTTGCACCATTTGAAACAGGCATTGAAATGCCCATTCTACCACATGTCCCTTTGCTTTTTATAAACGCTGCGCTGACATTTCTCTTAATCAATTGAGGGAAAGCACATTAGACAAAATACTATTTGTGTAAGAAAAAGCAACTGCTGGAACTTGAGCTTTGCAAGGTAACTTTGTAATTATTGCTTTTTTACTGGTTGGGGAACTCAAGGAATAGTTGTCCAAAAAAGTAACTTTTTTGAGATCTGGACAGAGCTAGCAGATGCCTGTGAAAATGTCTTAGAAAAAGCACTTACATAGTATGAACTAGTAGCATAATAAGGAAACATCTGGGCAGCATACAGCAATGGGAAGAACATTTCCGGTGTGAAGAAAACAGGGAAGACACAAGGAGACTGGCAGTCAATCAGGGAGATGCAACACATTTGAACTTTAGTGGTATGACCTTGATTATTCCTTTCATGCTCACACCCACATTCACGTCAAAGCTGTGATGAAGGAGGTGGAGTGAGAGACAAGGGGGAGTATGAAAAGGAACTATCAAATAATAGTATGCTTTGCAGAGGCAACTTGGGCTGTACATTTTTAAAAAGCTCTCCCACCCACTTTGGACAGCCAGGAAATAAAGGTCAAAGGGAGGGTAGCCCATCACAAATCACACACACCATGACTATAATTGAAAGGTTTACATAATCAAGATCTGGTACGTGCATTGAGCCTTGCCCACTTTTTTCCATTGTTGTGTTTTACGTGTTAGATAAATCACATGGTTTTATTAGGGTGGGGGGCTCTGTTCTTATTAAAGTCCTGTATAAACAGTAACCCTGCTCTTGTTTGTATATCTTCAATTAAAAACAACAACAACAATGATTCTTGTGAATTTGATTTCAAGCTACTTTGAAAGAGTTCGTTTTGGCCAGATATGGACACACAATGCATAGCCATGATCTAGCCATTTGGTTTTAATTGATTTGCCTTCATTCCTAAGTGCATTGACAGTGTTTATTCATTGACAACAAAAACATAAGTTACTCAGCAACTTAACAAAGACCAAAGCTCAGTTATACAGACATTTCCCACAATTTCAGTGTTGTTGGAGAGTTTTAGAATAAACAGTCTGGGCTTCTGATTTTTTTAAAAAAGAAATCTAAAACAAAAGCCATATGCACAGTAGTGGGAGCACACAACATAATTACTGAGCTAGGTGAGATACAGGAAAAAACTGTCACAATCTTGTCCAGAAGGGAGAAGGCTTTTGAAATTATTCATTCTTGCATGGAAAAATGACAGAGGCAAACATTTGCATCCCTTTGTTGTCGTTATATATCTTCAAGATGATTCCAACTTATATAATTTTCTTGGGAAGATTTATTCAGATGAGATTGGCTGAGATAGTATGATTTGCTCAAGGGCGCTCTGGTGGGTTTCCATTGCTGAGCAGGGATTTGAACCCGTGTTTTCCATAATACTAATCCAACACTCAAACCACTCCAATCATACAGGCTTATTAATTTATATCCCTCCCAATTCTATATACAGGGGTACCCCGGGTTACGAATTTAATTCGTTCCGCCGCCGCGTTCGTAACCCGAAAAGCTTTCGCAAGCCGAAAACCCATAGGCGGTAATGGGGAAAAGCCGCGATTTGGTGCGAAAAAGCGCCGAAAAGCACCAAAATTTCTTTCGTAACCCGAAATAACCTTCGTAACCCGGAACAGTTTTTTTCAATTGATTTTTTTCGTAACCCGGAAATTTCGTAAGGCGGCGCATTCGTATCCCGGGGTACCACTGTACTGAAACCAGCTGGGATAACAGTTAAAAGTACAAGACTTCCAAGTACATTACAGGATAGTGTCCTCCACATAGGGTGTGCTCCCACTGTTTTCCTCACCTGTGCTCTCCATACAACTGAAGCAGCAGGGATAGTTTAGTGGGACACAGATAGGCCATCTGGTCTATACTAAAGTGGTGGTCCCTGGACTAGTATTGGTGCCCAAGCCATTGGCTGCCAGTCCCTGGTGAGTTCCAGGATGGAAAGAAACAGTTTTAGTCAATGGGCACAAATATGGTGTCAGTCTCTGGCAGGCTGGAGAAAAAAATGGTGATTCCTCACATCAGGTAGCCTGAGAAGCACCGGCCTATACCATAGGGAACAAGTGAGGGCTCAAAAGAAGCACAAATACCTAGCATTTACTGCCTAAGATGGTTGCCTCACTCTGCCTAATGGTGGGCTTGAACGGTAGGCTCTGATGACAAAAAAAAAAAAAAAAAAAAAAGGATTGGGACATGAAGCACTGTGGGTATCATTATAAGATCTTATTCCTTAATGTCTTATTCTTATCTTATGACAACATCTTATTCCCTACTATATTCATGCTGGCATCAGTTTTTAGAGACCGCAGCTTAGGAGCCAGATATCTTCCTCTCATCCATGTTGCTTGAACAAAAATTAAATCCAGAGGTGAGATGGAATTTTTACCGGGGGCGGGGGGGGGGGGGCAATAAAGAGTGGCTTGTGTCCTTGGGCAAAGATTCATGAGTCATCACTAATTTTTTTTCTGAATAAACTAGAATCTAATTGCTCAATTTAGTGCATTTTATGCACTGAGTTAAACCTTATTTTATTGAAGTTTAGTTTGTTCATGCATGATATTGTATGTAGCTCAATTTGTGGTTCAAAAATTTGAAATTAGACTTCTTCATCTTCAAATGTGATATTGCTTTTGTGGGGGATGCAAACATTAATCAAACATTTCCTGGAGGTGTGGAGCATAGAATAGGATGGGAACCATTGATTTAATCCATTATGAGTCTTCTTTAGACTTGGTAATTATCCTTTTAACTTTGTTGTCAGGAATTCATAAGAGGCAGGCAAAATGTGTGCTCCAGTCCAACATAAAATCACTCACACAGTTTTGAAAGGAAGAGGCACTTTCAGAAGTCACCACAACTAACTACAGTTGTTTTACCAACCTACTGACTGAGATCTTGTAGAAAGTAAAATTCTGCCTATGCATTAATGAAGATCAAAGTTCACTAAAAAGACAGCTATGATGAAAGCATTAAGCAAAAATGGCTGTCGTGATTACATTACACACTGGCACCCAGATCATCTTCAGGCTGAATTCTAGATGATGGTTTTGACCTTTCAAACCCATCATAGCCTGGAAATTGGCTATCTGAAGGATGCCATACCTCCAATGGATGCTCTTCTTCAGATAATGTTATTTGATTTTTGATGTACGAGTAGAGGACAGGAACTATTTGATGATGGCACTCCAACAGTGGAATGAACTCTCTTGGGAGTCATTCCTTCACCACATTTCAATGACAGAATATTTTTTTAAAACATTGTTTTTGCAGACTACCCAAGCCTCTGGGAACTGTGTTCATGCTGTTTTCTATTTATTTTATTCCTTGCAACAGCTGTTATATTTTTTTTTATACTATAGGGTTGTAATGTTTCTGTTTTAATTTGCTTTAATAAAATGCTAACATTTTGTATGCTGCCCTGGGAACATACTTATAGAGCAGGGCATACATTCTTAAAGTTAAATGTAATGAAGAAATACTAGGTGCAAACACAAAAGTTGAGTTGAGCCCAGAACATAAACATAAATAGTCAAGATTGGCCATCACAAGTAGTGAAGGTTGTAATCAGTACTCTAGGTTGTACATATGACATCATTTTGCAGACTGAATTCTCTGCCAGCTGTTTCTAGGCACTCTGTGGTTCACATTAAAATCTTGAATCCTTAATTTGATGTTTTGCTCTTTAGAGAGTAGCCAAGGAGAACACCAAACAACTACTTTTGAACCCAAATCAAGAGTGGGCACTTCTGAGTACGAGCAAACTACTATGCCTCTGAAAACTGTGAGTAACTTAACCAGATGATTAAAATGTCAGTTGGCATTACAGAAGTGGCTAAACAATATGGACTAAAGAGAAAGCAAAGATCCACAGATCAGGCCTCCCTACTACCCTTGAGCTGATCTCGACCCATGATGACCCTGTGAATGAGACATCTCCAAGACTCCTTGTCTTCCACTGCTCTGCTCAGGTCCTGTAAACTTATATCCATGATTTTCTTAATAGAGTTCATCCATCTAGCACATGACCTTCCTCTCTTTCTACTTCCTTCCATTTCCCCTAGCACTGGAGATTATCACATGGGGTAAAGGGCAGAATGCTCCTGTCCTTACCACATCCTTTTGGCACAATCATGTGAAGATTTTCAGATTACGTCTGTCCTTATCCCATCTTTCAGTTTTTCTAATCACATGACTTATCCCATCTTTCTCCCATCACTGAAGTGGCATGGCCCTATCACTTTGTATTAACGGAAACTCTTCTTAATACAATGATGGGTGCCACTGACAGGAGGACAGAAGAAGCATGGACACGATATGGATGGGATAAGGATGGGAGCAATCTCTCCTTACCCCATAGGATATATATATATATATATATATATATATATATATATATATATATATATAT
>NC_056522.1:40700724-40703665 GCF_019175285.1 Sceloporus undulatus | reverse complement strand
TTTGAGGGGGTCCTCCCTTCTCATGATGTGCCCGAAGAACAACAGCCTCAGTTTTGTCATCTTGGCTTCCAGGTAAATCCCTGGCTCGATCTTCTCTAGGACCCATTTTTTGTCTTTTTGGCCATCCACGGAATCCTCAGCACTGTTCTCTAGCACCACATCTCAAATGCTTTGATTTTCTTCTTATCTGCTTTCTTCATTGTCTAGCTCTCACATCCACACATTGTAATAGGAAATACAATGGCTTGTATGATTTTAATTTTTATGCTGAGTTGTATATCTTTGCATTTTAGAATATTTTCTAGTTCTTTCATAGCCACTCTCCCCATTCTTAACCTTTGTCTGATTTCCTGGTGGCATTCCCAATTTCTATCAGTGTTTGATCCCAGGTATGATTACTCTTTTACCACTTCTATTTCTTCATTGTCTAGACTGAATTTGTCAAGATTCTCCACTGTAATAATTTTTGTTTTCTCCCTCCCTCCCTCCCTGATCTTCAAAACATTACTTTTTGAGCTATGGTTTCTACAGTCTCAAAGTTCTGGTATTTCCATCTTTTTATTCTGCTGTAAAGTAGGTATTGTGTGCCCTGGTGCTGAATTTCAGCTCTCAGTAGGTCTGGTTAGGATCTCTAGTCATGAATAATGCTGGGATTTGTAGGTCAGTAACTTCTGGAGGGCTGTACAATTCCTGTCACTGCTCTAAAATAAATCTAATAGCTAATCCTTGACTCAATGGAATTTATATAAATTATAATTTACTAACTCCCTATTGATTCAATGGGTCAACTCTAGTTAGGACTAACAGTTGGATTTAGCTATTTTTCAATATAGTTCATCCCTCCCACAGGTTGTGATACGAATCATACCAGTGATATACATCAACAGTTTCTGTCTCATTTTTTACTTTGGCTTGTTTTTTTTTTTTTAAATCATGCCTAAGTTTTTACTGGAGATTACATCCTGACTTCTGTTCTTACACTGGGACTTTCTCTCCTCCTCTTTAGCTCTGCTCCCTTCTATGCTCCCTCAAGCTATTCTGGGGACTGCAGGATTGTGGCTCCAGGAGGTGCAAAATAAGGCATTGCCTCCCCGTGAGAACTTTGCCATCTCCATGAAATTTTCCTTCATTCCCCAAATTTCTAGAATTGCAGAGAATAAGGCACTGAAACTCATTCACACATAGAATGCTTATATTTGCTGTGTTCTCATTCTTTTGGTAAACCCCCTCCTCTTTTTTTGGGATGTCTTAATAGTATTTTTAAAGGCTCAACTGACATTATAAGTTACTGCAATGGTAGAAATTTGAGGACTGAATGAAAGTTCAGTGGGGGAGAATTGTTTTTTTTTTGGGGGGGGGATGCCCTCATTTCACACACATATGTGATGGCTACACACCTGTCGGGCTATAATAGGGAGAGAGAACCTGTGCTCTGAAGTATGTCCATGCTACTAATTAATTACTATGAATTATAAAATGTAGCCCAGCAATGGCATTACCTTTTTGCAGTGGTGGGACTGAATACTCCTTGTGAATCAAGTCTATGCTGATGGCAGCAGTGCTGGTGGTAGGGTCTCCCATGTCAGACAGGCTATTGCTGAGGAGCCAGACTAAATGTGCCAAACAGCTGCTGGGCAGCAGCAATATTGGAGAGTTACACTGGCAGAAGATCTTAGAGACAACAGCAGTGGCATCATTGTTAACACTTCTTACTATTGTGCAGAAGTTGGTAGGGTAAACACCTTTTGAATGTCTTTTACAATGAAACCCTATGATGAGACAATCCAAAATGAAATATGAAATAGTGCCAGAAAATGAGATTTCCAGGTTGGAAGTCACTCAATAAGCTACTGAGATACAGCAGAGGACAGCTATGAGTATCACTGTGGCTAATAATGCAGCTGGACTCAAGCCAAAAGGATATTTCAGCTGCTGATGTGCTCAGAGGTGAAATGAAAGTCTGAGGGTGCACAACACATATTATGGGGTCATGGAATGTGAGAAGCACGAATCAGGGGAAGTTAGACATTATAAAACAAGCAATCGAACATATGAATATCGCAATAGATGGGGTGAACAAGCTAAAGTGGACAGGAATGGGACATTTTCTGGAAGTAAGGGATCTCGAGACAGTTGTACACACGCTGATAACCTCACGTCTAGATTTCTGTAATGCGCTCTACATGGGGCTACCCTTGTACTTGATTCGGAAACTGCAATTAGTGCAGAACATGGCGGCCAGAGTAGTGTCAGGAACATCAAGGAGGGACCATATTACTCCGGTATTGAAGTCCCTCCACTGGCTGCCTATTAGTTTCCGGGCCCAGTACAAGGTGTTGGTTATCACCTTTAAAGCCCTAAATGGCTTGGGTCCAAACTATCTCAGGGACCACCTCCTCCCATATAATCCTCCCCACACACTCCGGTCCTCTGGGAGGAATTTGCTGCAGCCTCAAAGAGCTAGGCTTTCGGCTACCTCCCAGAGAGCTTTTTCTGTTGTCGCCCCCAGATTGTGGAACTACCTGCCGGACGAGATCCATCAATTGACATCTTTAGACAGCTTTAAAAAGGCTGTCAAGACGGATCTCTTCTGGCAGGCCTTTCTGGAATAGATAACCCTGGCCTCAGGAACCCTGTTCTTATGAGAGTCCCCAAGGTCCTCCTTGGAAATGCTACCGTAGTTTTCTGTTTTATTTGTTTTGTTTTGTTCTGTTTTGTTTTTGTCTTGTAATAATGTGTATGTGTTAATGTTGTTTAATTAGTTGGTTTTAATTATAATTGATTTAATAATTTTTTAAGGAGGGGAGGGAATTTTGATCTACTATATACTGTATTTTATCGTTGTTAGCTGCCCCGATTGACCTCAAGGGGCGGGATATAAATAAACTATAATAATAATAATAATAATAATAATAATAATAATAATAATAATAATAATAAT
>NC_056522.1:40679452-40700714 GCF_019175285.1 Sceloporus undulatus | reverse complement strand
TATTATTATTATTTTGAGTCACACAGTGCTTTACCTAGGAAATGAAAATCTAAAATCTAAATGGGTGGCATTAATAGTGAGAGATGTAGCAAAAGCAGTCAAATGATATAATCATAGAAACGTAGGCTCCATACAGACAGGCCAAAATAAAGCTGCTTTGGGTCACTCTGGAGGTATACTGTTTAAATGATGCATGTGTTCTAAGAGTCCGGAAGTTGCACCAAAGCTGCGCTCCAGTCCTTAGCACTGGAGCGTGGTTTGGCGTGGCTTTGGGACTCTTAGGACGCATGCAGCATTTAAACAGCATACCTCCAAAGTGAACCGAAGCAGCTTTATTTTGGCCTGTCTGTATGGGACCATAGAATCATAGAGTTGGAAGAGACCACAAGGGCTGTCCAGTCCAACCTCCTGCCATGCAGGAAATCTAAATCAAAGCATCCCCGACAGATGGTCATCCAGTCTCTGTTTAAAGACCTCTAAGGAAGGAAACTCCACTACACTCCGAGGGAGTTTGTTCCACTGTTGAACAGCCTTACTGCCAGGAGGTTCCTCCTAATATTGAGGTGGAATCTCTTTTCCTGTAGCTTGCATCCATTGTTCTGGGTCCTGTTCTCTGGAGCAGCAGAAAACAAGCTTGCTCCCTCCTCAATATGGCATCCCTTTAAAACAGGGCTATCATATCACCTTTTAACCTTATCTTTTCCAGGCTACACATCCCCAGCTCCCTAAGACGCTCCTCATAGGGCATGGTTTCCAGACCCTTCATCATTTTAGTCTGCCTCCTTTGGACATGTTCCAGTTTCTCAACATCCTTTTTGATTTGTGGTGCCCAGAACTAGACACAGTTTTCCAGGTGGGGCCTGACCAAAGCAGAATAGAATGGTAATATTACTTCCCTTGATCTTGACACTATAATTCTATTGATGCAGCCTAAAATCGCATTGGCCTTTTTAGCTATCGCATCGCACTGTTGACTCATGTTCAATATGTGGTCTACTTGGACTCCTAGATCCCTTTCACATATAGTCTCATTCAGCCAGGTGTCACCCATCCTTTATCTGTGCATTTCATTTTTTTGACCTAAGTGCAGTACCTTACATTTCTCTGTGTTGAAATTCATTTTGTTAGCTTTCGCCCAGCTTTCTAATCTATTCAGGTCATTTTGAATTTTGTTTCTGTACTCTGGGGTATTAGCTACTCCTCCTAGTTTGTTGTTATCTGCAAATTTGATAAGTATATCCCCAATTCTGTCATCTAAGTCATTGATAAAGATGTTGAATAGCACTGGGCCCAGGACAGAGCCCTGTGGGACCCCACTGGTCACTTCTCTCCAGGATGAAAAGGAGCCCTTGTTGAGCACCCTTTGGCTTCGGCCAGTCAATCAGTTACAAATTCATGCAACAGTTACCTTGTCTAGCCCACATTTTACAAGCTTGTTTGCAAGAATGTCATGGGGAACCCTGCCAAAGGCCTTACTGAAATCAAGATATACTATATCCACAGCATTCCCTTCATCTAACAAGCTGGTAATTTGATCAAAAAAAGAGATTAGAGTTGTCTGGCATGACTTGTTTCTCTGAAGCCCATGTTGACTTTTTGTGATTATGGAATTGCCTTCTAGATGTTCACAGACACTCTGTTTAATGATCTGCTCTAGAATCTTTCCTGGTATAGATGTCAGACTAACTGGGCGATAATTGTTGGGATCCTCTTTTTTTTCCCTTTTTGAAGATGGGGACAACGTTTGCCCTCCTCCAGTCTGCTGGCACTTCTCCTGTTCTCCAGGAGTTCTGAAAGATTATTGCATTATACCAATAAGACTTCAGGGGAACACCTCAATATAACTATAATCCAAGTTTATGCTTCAATTACAAATGTAGAAGGAGGAGAAGTTGACAGATTCTATGGTGATCAGTTTCCAGGAGGAAAGTGATCACCAAAACAGGACTTCTTGTTAATCATAGGTGATTACAATGCAAAATTAGGAAACAGACAGAATCAAAGGTTCAAGAAATGAAGCAAGAGAGTAACTGATTGAATTTTGCAAGGGCAGCAGTTTATTTATTGCAAACACACTCTTCAAGAGGTGAATGCATACATGGACGTCATCTGATGACCCATGTAGAAATCAAATAGGCAAGCTACAAGACAGTTAACAACAACAACAAAAATTGCTTATAGCCTGATTGCAAGATAAGTAACACCTGTTGAAATTCTTCTTCTACTCAACTAATGAAGATACAGGAACACATTCTAGTTTTTCATCTGGCAAGCCTAAATTTAAATTGTACATGGGTGCTAAAGCCTGGAAAAGAAAATGAGATTCACTGGTTCAGGATTCTAGGCCATGTACTGGAAAGACATCTTGGAAGAAGCACTGTGTCAAAAATGTGAACAAAATGATAATCTTATCCTCTAATTTTAAGGTGATAGAGGTGGCGTGGTGCGAGGGGGCAGGAGAGGGAATCAGTTCACATGATTAACTGTCATAAGCACAGTACATACCATTAGCCATGCCAAAGCCCAACTTGAAAGGTTTTAAATGTTTCAAGCTGTGCAAGCATGCGTTCTTTCAAAAAGGCAGAACTAATTACAGTGATCACAGGCAAAAACCTTGGCTAAACAGAGGACAGACAATTTTTGTAAATCGTTATGCTGTGATTATTAGCTATTGAAATAAATGGTATGAATGTTTATTAGCTTTAGAAGGATTTTTACCCTCTCAGCTCCCTTCAGGTGGTGGATAGCACAGATGATCTGGATAATGGAAGTGTTTTTGATTCTCTCTACCTCTTATACAGCTGTGACTCAGGCAACAACAAATAAAATACAAATAATTCCTCCTAATCTAGCATACTAATAAAGCATAAACAAAAAAAAACCATTAAAGCTATTTAAAAACATATATTGTTAAATTTTATGTTACTGCGCCTATTTTTATAAAATATACATGTGATCATATCACATGTGTTTGAAAACCAGAGGCTTGTATCCAGGAGCATTGTTCCAAGTATTTGATAGGATGTGATTCTTAAGTATTGACCTTGTTATTATTTGTATATTTGGCTCGTGGGATAAGTGCTGTTTTGTATGACATATTGTTTTACTATTTTGGAATGTTTGCAGTTTTTAAAAATATTTTAATTTACACCTTGTATTTTTTTAAAAATAATATCTCAGTTTCATTGTTGTTGTTAAGTGCCATCAACTTCAATATGAATGATAGACCTCCAGTTCACCCTATCCTCAACCTCTCTGCCAGTGTTCATGTCTTGCAGAGTAAGGGCTGTGGCTTTCTTGACTATCCATCTGGAATGTGGTCTTCTTTTCTTACTGGCTTCGAACTTACCCAGTGCTATTGTCTTTTCTAGTGAGTCATCTCCTCATATGTCTGTCCAAAGTATGGCAGCCTTAGTCATCTTGGCTTCTAGAGAGATTTGAAGCTTGATTTACTCTAGGTAAATCTATTACCTATTTATATAGCTTTTAAGAAGTCCACAGTGTGTGTAGAACTCTTCTCCAACACCATACCTCAAATGAATTGAATATTTTCTTATCAGTTTCTTTACTGTCTGGCTCTCACATCCAGTAATAGGAAATACAATGGCATGGATAATCCTTACTTTAGTATTCCATGATATATCTTTACTTGTCCAGTTCCTTCATAGCTATTCTTCCAAATCCTAGTCTTCTGCATTCTTCCTTCTAATTAATGAGTGAGCCAAGGTATGGAAAATCTTGAATTATTTCAGTGTCTTCCTTGTCTGCTAGTAGTATGGTGATATCTGCATCTCTTAGATTGTTGGTGTTCCTTTCTCCAGTTTTCATGCCTCCTTCTTCCAAATCTAATCCTGCTTTACATATGACATTTTCAGCATTCAAGTTAAACTGATAGATAAAAATCAGCCTTGTCTTGCCAACTGTATAGGGTAATAAAATGCATGATGGTTTGTTTAGGGTTCTTTATCTGTACTATAACTTTTGCTATTAATCGTTCATGGTCTGTACCACAATCTGTGTTGGCCTTAATTTTACAGAAAAAATGGGACTTCTCTATCTTCTGCTTCTATTTGATTTCTATATAGATGATGTCTATGTATACAGGGAGCCAGTGTGGTGTAGTGGTTGAGCCTTGAACTATGACTCAGGAGACCAAGGTTTGAATCCCAGCTCCACTACACACAAGATCCGAAAGGGGCTTGTGAACGGGTGGAATGTCACAAAAATAATTCTGGCTCCTGACTCACTGAAGTGCCAGGTTAATCAAATCTGGCCTCTGTTTGGGGAGGCCATTAAACTGTGCTCTCTCCGCAGTGTCTCCCAAATGCCCAGATTCAGACACAAAGAATTTTGTCAGCCAGTAAAGCATTAGTTCACAGTTGGATAGATCAAGTCCCTGTTTGTCAGAATATATAGGGTCCTAATATGGGCTGTGGCCAAATTGGATCCAATAGAAAGAGTTCAAAATAAAATTTTGCATAGACTTTTTCTGTCTCAGTTTCCACTAAAATGTCAATGATTTGTGCTGAACTGGGATTTATGTTAGTAAAAACCAAAGCTGTTAAGCTTGCTCTGTTCTATTGACTAATGGGGAAATTTAAGTAGACATCAGAATTTATATTGTCTGCAGTGGAGGAAATGGACCCTACATCCCAGAAACAAAAGATCCTTTCTGTAGTTGCGATTTTCGGTTTGTTTCCCATTGATACTGGACTATGATAGAGCCTAGTCTTGCTGCAATGCCTTAAAGATATTGAATTGCAGTTCCAAATGTCTGATACAGCAAGCTGCTTATCAGACAAATTATATGTGGATTCCGCCCCCTGATCTTTTAATCTTTCAAAATATCTGATTGACCTATCCTTCAATAAAATGAGATTGGATTTACACAGGCAAGACTACTGTCTGTCCCCTGGCAAATCTGATGGGCCATATCCAAGGTACCCCTCAGGAAACTAGAGTCTACTTTTGTAACTTCTCAATTGTGGAGGATATTGTGCATTTTGTTTTAGAGTGCAGTGATTATTCTGAAATCAGGGGAAAGTAAGGTGACTAGGGTGACATGGTAGTCACCCTTGGAAAAGCAGTGATTTTTATTGAGTGATTGTAACAAATATGTTACTTTTAGAATTGCTAAATTCTTAACTTTGGCCTTACCCTTGCATGCTATATAGTTGTTATATAGTTGTATAATGGCTCTTTGCTACAGTAATTACAGTAAAATTTTGACTGCATAAATAATCTAGACTACGACTACGACTATGGGAGACCACAGTTTGAATGCCCTCTCAGGCATAGAAACCTACTGAATGACCTTGGGCGAATCACACTCTCTCAGCCTAACAGGGAGGTAATGGCAAACCTCCTCTGACTATCTCTTGCCAAGAGCCCTTTTATAGGGTTGACATAAGTGGGAGTCGGCTTAGGGGTAAATAACACAACAACAAAAGTTCAAAGACATAACCATGTACAAATACACTATGATTTCAAGGTAATTTAGCTACTGGACAGAGAATTTAGAACTTTCTGAACTTCCCTGTTTTGGGGGATGGATTTCCTCAGGGCATAACAAAAGAAAACATCATTTGACTTGGTGGATGAAAGTGATTTTGTTTCCTTGATTTTATATGTTCTGAGATAAATGGTAAATTAGGATTCACCAGGATGGTGGTTGGATTCAGAATGACCCAGAGGTGAAACATTTCTGTGAACCCAGTGGACCACACAGTACTCTTGATTCTTTTTGAAGTGAAGAACTGAACCTTGAAAGAGCCAGTGTTCATGTTAAAGCAGGGAAAAGAGCATGGATCAGGGGAAATGCAGCGGAGACCAACTAATGAGCAAATAACAAATCAAACACACAAAAGTAATCTGGGGCTGTGTAAGGGATTTTAGTGTTTAGAATCTCAAGATAGAGTCAAATGACTTTTTGATGCACAATTACTCAGGATGGAGGGATGATTCTATAAACAAGTGATGATTTCCTCCAAATATTGTCAAGACACCACCCTTTCTGTGTAAACAAAATGGAAAGGACTGCAATGTTTTTCAGAGCAGGGCAGCATGTCCAGTTCCTTTTGAAGCACAGCTGAGAGGCTATCTTATCTCTGGGACTGGGAAAGCATTCCGATTGCACAATTATCTGGTCATTTGTTTCTCTTTGGGGTGTTCCTTTAACTTTTTATGCAGTTTTAATCATCCATGGATGCAATAACCAAGGACTTGCAGTGGATGAGGATGCTCCACTCTGCCGTTTCCTGCCTTGCAAGGCATCATAAGTACCTCCGTAAATAGTCGGGATTTGAAGAGCTTGGAAAAATTACTTTTTTGGACTACCACAGCTCTCAGAACCCCCCAATGCAATTGGTTGGCATTTTCTACTAAGGCTCAGGAAGGCCTATGTTTAAATCCTTCCCTGGCCATTTAGTTTCTATGGTGATTTGGGACCAGTTATATTCTCCTATCTCACAGGGCTGATGAGCATAAAATGGAGAGAGAGGGCTGTGTCTGCACTACAGAAATAATCCAGGTTGACATCACTTTAACTACTATAGCTGTGGAATTCTGGGATTTGCAGTCCTGTGAGACATTTCATCTTGTTTGTCAAAGAGCTCTGGTGCCAAAACAAACTACAAGTCCCAAAATTCCATAGCATTGGGCCAAGACAGTTAAAATAGATTGAATTGGATTGTTTCCGCAGTGTGGATGCAGTTACTTTTACATGCTGCCCTGTTTTTTTATCTGATGGGGGGAAGAAAAGGGAAGGGAAAAGGGAAAGGGAAGTCATGCACTCACGGCCCATATGGATGGCGCCATGTAAAGATGGTGCCATCCATACATTCTAGGGTTCTGGAGCATGCGGATGCTGTGCACTCTGGAACCCTAGAATTGGCCCCAGGCCGCTGCCAACCAGCGGTCTGTACTGGGCTGCAGTTAAGCAGCACCTTCCAGTCCAACCCCACCACAATCCTCTGCCACTGTGAGTCATGGGGGTCTATTCTCCTGTCGGTCAGAATGCAGCAGAATGATGTTTGCACCCCTCTCCTGTGAGTGAACACTGGTGCAATATTCAAAAGTAGGATTCCTGTTGCAATTCTTACTCACACTGGAGATTGCTTGTGGGAGGGGGTTGGAAAAACCAGTCTGCAGTGTCCTGATTGACAGAAGAACAGACCACCATTGTTCAAAGCAGCTACAGGCCAGTAAGTCAGGATGAAAGGACTTTTACAATTACTACATATTTCTTACACCATTAAATACATTGTGTTGCAAATACAAACCAGTCACAAATGCATTAACTCTATATTACACATGTGTAACTGCAATCAAGAATTCCAGCCACTACTTTTTGGAATAGAGCTAGCAGAACCCTCCAGCCAGGCTGTTCCATGGCCCTGTTCTCTAGGACATGCTGGAAGCTGCAGTCCAAAACAGGAACATGTCCACATTCTGTGTATGAGTAAATGTGTGTGTGGGTGTGTCTGTAGGTGTGCATTTTTACTTGCCCTGTCCTGTGGGCAAGGGGCAAGTCACAACACTTAAAGCTACAATGGAATAATACAAGCAAGAAGGTACTCATTAAAACAGAAAATAATATGTACTAAAGCCAATTAAAATGATCCCACACCTGGCCATTAAGAGCCAGCCTAAACAAGAATACTCAGTGTTGAATTCTGCTGAATCAGCCTGGGCAGAGAAATTCCCTCTTGAAGTGCTCTTTCTGCTCATTTTGGCACATGGTGGTGAAGTTGACAGAGTTTCATCTGCGTGAATTTGAACATTTTCAGTGGAATGTCATGGAATTTTCTAAAGTATCTAAGCATTTTATGGCCTTACAGTGATGAGATCAAATTGCATGTCATAGTACTTTGCTCATGTTCTTCACTTAGTAAAGATTGTGAAACTATGAATGAACAAAAGGGGTGGTCTGATGTCCTGGGGCCCTTTCATATTATACATTTTAGCATTAAGATTCTACCAATTGCCATGGCTACATCCTATTGTACTTAGGGGTTTGTAGTTTGGTGAAGTTCTGTAGCAATGTGGCAGAGAATTGAAAGTATCCCTACCTAAATTGCAAATCCCAGAATTCCATAGGACAGAACCAAGGTACTTAAAGTGGAATCATAGCACTATTATATATACTATATACAATATATACAATACTATATGTGCAATAATTGTATAGTGTAAATTGGCTCTCTGATGATATTTTAAGCTCCTTGTAAGCATTGGTGAATATTTTGCCACACAGGCAATCCATACAACTGTGCCTCCAAATGCATACAGGTGTGTTGATTCAGGTCAATAAACCAGTTTTTCATCTTCACTAAGATCAATTTTTTTGCAAACTTAATAGGGCTTGATTGCCCATTTAAGACTGCAAAGAACTTTGCATTACAACAGAGGTCTCTCTCTCTCTCTTTCTGGCTTTGCTTCGCGAATGAAGATTCAGGAAGGACTCATCCCGTGCTTTGTACAAGCGCGTTGGTGACTAAAAAAGCCAATTCGGGATAAACAGGTCCGGTTGCAGAAAGCACAGCAGAAAGTCTCCTTGGGTGATGTTTCCAGGTTGCAGTTCTTTCTGCGTTGTTGTTTCTCTTCAAGGCTCGTTCGGCGTGAGCTTTCGAAGAAGGCTGCAGCGTCATGGATAGTGCGTCTTCATGCCTCCCGATGCGAGGCCAAGGAGGACCATTGTTGGTGATCTATCTGGCCAAGCCTGAGATGTTGTTTCAGGGAGTCCTTGTATCTCTTCTTTGGGGCGCCCCTCTTACGCTGACCCATGGCGAGTTCACCGTAGAGTACTATTTTGGGGAGGTGATGGTCCTTCATCCTAGAAACATGTCCTGCCCAGTGCAGCTGAGTCCTCAATAGCATGGCCTCAATGCTGGTGATCCCTGCTTGCTCGAGGACAGCAACATTTGTCACATAGTCAGTCCAGTGTATATTTAGAATTGTGCGTAAACAGCGCTGATGAAAGCGTTCAAGGAGTCGTAGGTGTTGGCGATAGGTGACCCATGTTTCAGACCCATAGAGGAGAATAGAC
This sequence comes from Sceloporus undulatus, assembly GCF_019175285.1. NCBI lineage: Eukaryota > Metazoa > Chordata > Lepidosauria > Squamata > Phrynosomatidae > Sceloporus > Sceloporus undulatus. Next base: position 40,691,668 of record NC_056522.1, on the reverse strand, counting down.
AGTACAATGGCTCTATATACACTGATTTTTGTACTTCGCCTCAAGTGTTTGTTACTCCAGACTCTTTTGTGAAGCCTTCCGAATGCGCTATATGACTTTGCCAATCTGTGATCGATCTCTTTATCAATCTTGGCATCTGAGGAGATAATGCTTCCCAGGTAGGTGAACTGCTGGACGGACTTAAGCACAGATGTGCCTACGGTGATGTGGGGATGGTAGTGTTCTTCCCGTGGTGCTGGCTGGTAGAGAATTTCCATTTTCTTCAGCCTGACTTCCAGCCCAAAGAGCTCTCTGCAGCTGTTGCAAAACAAGATGTGAGGCACTGCAGAGCTGCTTCCATATGGGCAACGAGGGCAGCATCATCAGCAAAAACAGCTCACGGACTAGATAGTTTAGAGTCTTAGTGCGGGCCCTCAGGCAGCTTAAGTTAAACAGGCTACCATCAGTACGGTAGCGTATATAAATGTCGTCTTCTTCTTTGCGATCTGCCATAGCCCTTTGGAGCATCATGCTGAAGAAGATTGTAAATAAAGTTGGAGCAAGAACACAACCTTGTTTTACACCATTAGTTATTAGAAAGGGCTCCGAGAGAGCATCGCCATATCTGGCTTGACCTTGCTGGCCTTCATGTAGCAGGATGATCATTTGGAGGAATTTGGGGGGCATCCTAGTCGTTCCAGGATCTGCCACAGACCTTTTCTACTCACAGTGTCAAAGGCTTTGGTGAGGTCAACAAATGTTACATAGAGTCCTTTGTTCTGCTCTCTACATTTCTCTTGCAGTTGTCTGAGGGCAAATACCATGTCTGTAGTGCTCCTATTAGCTCTGAAGCCACATTGGCTTTCGGGAAGAAGTTCTTCAGCAATGGCAGGAACTAATCTGTTCAGCAGTATCCTTGCGAGGATTTTTCCAACAATGGAGAGCAGTGTTATACCTCGGTAGTTCGAGCAATCCGATTTTGCTCCTTTTTTCTTGTACAGGGTGATGATGACTGCATCTCAGAGATCTGATGGCAGTTCGCCTTTTTCCCAGCAACTCACAAGGAGCTCGTGGAGTTTAGCATGGAGTACATGACCTCCATGTTTCCAAGCTTCAAGTGGAATTCCATCAATCCCGGCAGCCTTGCCGTTTTTCATCTGCTGTATGGCCTTAACGGTTTCTTGGAAAGTGGGAGCTATGTCCAATTCTTTCTTCATCGGTTGTTGTGTCATCTGTTGAATAGCTGAATCTTGGACTACTCGGTTGGCGCTAAAGAGGCTTTGGAAGTGTTCAGCCCATTGGTCCAGAATGGAAGCTTTATCTGTGATTAGTGTTTGACCATCTGAACTGTATAGGGAGCTTTGGATCTGATATGTAGGGCCAAACACTGCTTTAAGAGCTTCGTAAAATCCTCTGGAATCACCCAGATCTGCACAATGTTGTGTCTTTTCTGCTAAATTGATCCACCACTTGTTCTGTATGTCTCTGAGTTTTTGTTGGAGCTGACTACATACGAGGCGAAAGGCTGCTTTTCTTACATGGCAGAGGTAACTCACAACAGCGGTAACTCACAACAATATATTCATCACCACCTGCTGCAGCTACTTAAGCACGGATGCATATGCCTGAGGTGGCTGATGAAAATGTGCCTGCTAATTGAAAAGGTTTGGTGCTGTGATCCTCCAAGCTTTGACTCTACTATGGGGATGAACATGTGTGAGATTTCCATAGATGTTTTATTTATTTTATGTATTTTAAATACCACCTTTTTCCTTTCACAAAACCATTTCAGATATATTTCTAGTTATATTTAGATATACTTCTAAAAATCAGCTGACTAGAGCTTGAAAGCATTCATGAGAAAACATTTTAATGTTACTTATAAAAAATAATGTGTTGGTTATTACTTGTTACCATCAAAAAGGGCTGCTGAGAGCAGGTTTGGGCCCAGTGAAAATACATTTTCCAAACAGGCCTTTCAGCTGTTTGCTAATAGCTAATGGATTGATGGGTGTGATTAAAGACTAGCTGCATGTCAGGTAAATGCCGCCAAGCTGAGCAGGTAGCTTTGGGCTAAGAAAAAAGAGGGCTTTTGGGGAGGGGAGGATTTGAGGGGAGGGAACTGAGGAAGGGGCTCTTCTCCCTACTCTTCCTCCCTGACTTTCTGGAAAGACTGCAGAAATATTGTCCTAAGGAGTGTTCCTAATAGCAGTCAAGGTGGGTGGGCAGACAAATGGGGGGATAGAGGGGGCTGTTGCATGTGACAGGTGAGGGAGAATAGAAGAGGGTCTCTGGTTCAGGGAACCTAGTGCATGTGGAGGTGGGAAAAGTTTTCTCCTTTGCTTTTACAGTCAGGACACTTCAACTGGGGCTGTAGGAACAACTCCTGGGGAGCCCATCTTCCTTTTCTGGGCCCTCTCTGCACTGGTGAGGATACTATGGGGACAGCCCGGAGTTTTATTGGTTCAACAGTTGCCCCAGTTACTTGGCCCTCTGTTCCCGTGCCCAATGCATCCAGCACCACTACAGGTCATTTGCTTCTGAGGTCAGAATGAGGCACCCATGAATGGTCACATGCTGGGCACCTTGTTCTGACTTGAGAACAAGTGACGACAGTGCCAATGGTTGTGCTGATGGCCCAGTGGGACACTTGTGCAGACAGTCACCGAAGCACAGGAACAGATGCAGAGGAATAGGTAACTTTGTTTTACTGTGGTTGTGCCTTGTTTTTGGTGTTGAACATGCTGGACATCATCCAGACTGCCCACACTGGAACTAGGGTTTGGGACATGTTGCCCAAACAGGATGAGCCCACTACGGGGTGGGGGGTGGGGTATGGACCTTTTGGCCCATGTGGACAAGGGCCTAGCTAGCCGGGGCAGTTCTGAGCCTTTGATGGACTAGCTAAAATTTGATACATTTTTCCCTCTATATATAGTTTTATCTTTTTAAAATATGTTTTATTGTTTTAATAACTATTTGTTTTAATACCGTAATAACTTAATTCCTTTTTAATGTCTTTTTAAAAAAATGTTTTTAATTGTACTCTTTTTAATGCTGTCAAGCCGCTCTGAGTCCCAGTCCTGTGAAAAGAGCAAAGAGCAGGATACAAATAATAATAATAATAATAATAATAATAATAATAATAATAATAGCTAAGAATCTTTATAAAGCCTTTCAGGTTTTGTACATCACTATTATTTTCTTTGAAATTCACCAATTCTTTGAAATTCACCCAAAATACCAATGAAATAATGGTACTATGGAGAAAGATAAAATCATGTGCAATATAGCTGGGTCCAGGTCTCCCTCTGGGCTTCTGTACTGACCCCCCCCCCATTGTCAGCCCTGTTGAAGAACTATCTGGATATAGAAAAGGCACGTTTTCCTTCAGTGAAGACTTTAATGTATGGTTTAATCAATTCAATATCTTTTGACCTCCCCTCCCCCCCAAGTACAAGTACAGTGATCAGGCTGGCTGGGAAATTCCAGGAATTGTGGTCCACAACTCACTTTTAAGGATAATTTGTGTCTCTATATGGCATACACAAAAACATTGATGTTTATCACACTATACTCTTAAAGTGCTACAATTCCAGTGTGACTCCTCTAGCTGACTCCTGTTGCATTGTGGGATTTGCAGTTTTAAGGAGGGGTATTTAGAATTCTCAGGCAGAGATGATTAACTCATTTGGAATGTGGTGCAGGAGGAGAGCACTCTATGGGTACCATGGACCACTAAAAAGAAAAACAAATGGGTCCTGAAGTCCTGAACATCCAGTATAAGGCAAAATTGCTAAACTGAGGCATATTTTGGGCATATTAAAAGATAATTCATTAGGAAAGATGGAAAAGAGGAAGATAATGTTATAAATGGGTTGATTCAATACAGGAAGCCATGGCCTTGAGTTTGCAAGACCAGAACGAGGCTATACAAAATAGGATCTCATGGAGGTGTATCATTCATAGGTTTGCCATAAGTGAGAGCTGACTTGGCTGCACATAACAGCAACCACCATAATGAATGCTCAGCTTTATACTTTTCCAAAGAATGGAGCTTTTCCACAACAGTCTCAACTATGAAACTTCTTTCTTCAAGAAAGTTTACTTGGTACTGACACTGTCATCATTTTAACATTTATTTACTCAGCATTTAAAGTATAATAAATTAAAGAAAACGATGAGAATTACAAGTCAGAGCATCCCTATCGTGTCCTTTGGTCTTGTTGTCTCTCCCTTTAGAAGTACAGTACTTCACAATTGCCACAGGGGGGAACTGTTGGCCTAATTTTGCATTTGCAAACACCTGCCATTGAAATTATAAAACTAATAATTTACCCTGCCTGTGATACAACAATCTCTTGTGTGTCAATTGGTTACTATGTTTTGTTTACTGTTTATGACTACAGAGTTGTTTTAATGGCTGTTAGTTCTACGTACTTGCTGGTTTGTATGGTTTATTCATCCCTCCAGGTTTTCACAAACTACTGATTGATATGGTGGGTCGGTGTGGTGATTTATGCTTTTATTATTTAATGTTTCAAGTTCTGAATTAAACACTGTTCTCCCATATAGAAAAAAATGCACCTCCACTAACACTGAACAATGAATGTCAGAACTAATGTATGTTCATACTAGCTTTTAGTTTTATCATGATGGAAAGTCTGCGTCATTTTTACAACAGAGTCCTATGACTCCATCATTTTGGGGTTGTGAATACAAGCATTTTCCTCTTAAGATATTTCTCCTTGTGTTAGCTGAGTTGTGCTGAACAAATCCAATGCTGGCACATGTAAAAGGGGAAAAATAATGTACATGTGCTGGTATATATGCAGATGTCCCTCTTCTCATGCTTCACTGCAAACTGCTTTATTTTGAAATAAGCACAGCTTTATTAGGACTGACTACTGCTCCATCCAGACACAGTCTGTCAATACAAAATTCTGTAAGAACACTAAAAAAAACACCCACCCATCATACAATGAACACATATACACTTTTATAACTTGCCTAGAACAATTTGCAAATAATCCCTCAGAATTATTCCTTACTGGTGGGCAGAAAAAGGGTGGGGAATTAACTGAATTTCTCTAGAAGGAGGAGAATTTCTCAGGGATGGGACTCACCCATGTGTCCTTCTTCATAGAGAACAGCTTTCTATGAATTTCATGCTGGAAAGGGTGAACCTAGGCAATAAAGATATGTATGTCTTCATAAGCTGCATCTGCACTGCAGAAATAATGCAGTTTCATACTGCTTTAACTGCCATGGCTCAATGCAATGGAATTCTGGGATGTGTAGTTTTGTGAGATATTTAGCCTTCTCTGTCAGAGAGCTCCGGTGCCACGACAAACTGCATAGCTCAGGGCGCCTTAGCACTGGGCTAAGCAGTTAAAGTGATGTCAAACTGCATTATTTCTGTAGTGCAGATGCAGCCATAGTCATCATTACCATCATCAAAGCTATATATTTTGGGTCCATACCACCTGCCTAATGCAGTGTTCGAATTACTGTCTGGACTCCAAGCAGACCCAGATGCACTGGATAGAAGAATTGAGAGGAGTATGCCAGCAAGCCATGCCTTGCACCTGCATTGTGAAATAGATCAGTTATCTCTACCATGTAATAGTGGTGGCCTACAAGTGAAACACACAGTTGAAGAAGACAGCCATGAAATGAACTTTCTATTTTTAAAAGAAGGTAGTTTCAAAGTTTTATGAAGAATAGGGCACCTAGCCCTAATAGGTTGCAGATAACTGCTTCTCATGAGAACCACACAGTTTTTTTTCCTTCAAGACAACTTTTATATGCTTGTAGAATATAAAAAGAAATATTTTTGAAATAAATTTACTGGAAATTCCCAATGTATTTTAAGGCATCACTCTTGATCAGCCAGGAGAGAACTGTATAAAGATGTCTCTGGTGAGACATTAGGTGTTTCACTGCATTTTAGCAAGCCATAAAATGGCTTGCTAAGAGGGCAGTTTAAAATTGTACATTTTAAAAAATAATTCACAAATACATTACTCTTTTCAAGTGTGCTTTTTCTAGAATGTAAAAACCTGCCTTATGAAATGAATGACTATATAACTGCCCCTCTCTACCTTTTAGCTGTAAGCGCAGCTCTCTTTATTATGGAATATAACGAGTGGCTGTTTGAATATGGGTTTAAACAGCTTTTACTGCCATAAAGTAATAAAAAGATCAACTTGGAGGCAAGTTACAACATTTTCCAAACTTTCCTATTTAATGATAGCAAAACTCTGAACTGCTTTAGTTTTCCCTGCAATTAACTGTTCATGGGGACATCCATGTTGCAGCTTTAAACCAGAGTATGACGAGAGTGGTGGCATATATGTAAGCACCAGTGCTGGGCTCCAGATTTGGGCAAAACCATGGGCCAAACATTCCAATGTGAGGTCCCCCATCCTTCTCACCATTGTTCACTTTCTCTTCTCTCCCTCTTTCTGGAGCTTTATCTGCTGTATGCCAGCATTGGCTACAGGGCTCAGATGAGTTGCTGACATTCTCTTCCTTCAGGTTTTCTACTTATTTATTTTATTTACTTTATTTATATCCTACCTTTCTTTCAAAACAAGGCATCCAAGATGTCTCACAATACATTTTTCTAAAAATTAGGTTATATTATAAATACATTATTAAAATAAATACATAGGCCTGTTACAGACAGCCAAAATAAAGCTGCTTCGAGTCACAGTGGAGGTATGGTGTTTCAATGATGCATGCGTCCTAAGAGTCCAGAAGCCACACCAAATCCACGCTCCAGGCTGGAGCATGGCTTTGGTGCGACTTCTGGACTCTTAGGACGCATGCATCATTGAAACACCATACCTCCACTGTGACTCGAAGCAGCTTTATTTTGGCTGTCTGTAACAGGCCATACCAATTAAATAACAGACCAGCAGCCAGTGAAACTCTTGAAGCAGAGCCATCATACAATTCCCCTGATTGAATAGCTTTGTTGGCTGTTGGTCTTTTGTCAGACAGAAATTAAAGTGATGATTATGATCTATAAAGACTTATGCAACCTATATTGTATCTCTGACAGACTATTGTCTCCCCATAAGCCTGCCTGGACCTGGGGATCCATATGAGCGGTCCTTCTTTCAGTCCCATACCAGGTTGGTGGGAACATGAGATGGGACCTTCTCAGTTGCTGCCCCTAAACTTTCATCTCTAAGGAGGTTAGAATGGTCTTCTTTTTACTATCCTTCCATTGGCGAGGGAAGACTTTTTTTTATTATTCACACAGGCTTTTAGAGCTAAGTTCTTTTAAGAAAAAGGCATCTAAGAGAGTGCTGTGGAACAATGAATTGTACTATTCTATTTGAATGTTGATCTTTTTAAATTATATTGTAATTGTTTTAATTTGTAAGCTACCTTGAATTCAAATCTTGGGAGAAAGGAAGGTTATGCACTGTACGTGGCTTTGACCATATGCGGAAAGCCACACAGGAGTGTGCAGGGTACAAGGGGCGGCACGTCCCATTTGGATGAATGGGGCACGCACCCATGGCACGCATGTGCCGCTGCGCTGCTGCATGCACGAGCCCCATTCACTTGAATAGGGGCTTGAGCATGCACAGTATTTGGCTTACATGGTGGGGGGGAGGGGGTCTGGAACGGGTGGACTGTAAATAAAGATGGTGATGATGACTACTAATATTATTTATTTGTTATATTGATATCTTGCTTTTTCTTCAGTGAGCTCAAGGTGCTGTTAATGGCTTTCCTCTACCTCATTCTTTTCTTCCTCCTCCTCACTAGATCTGTTGAGTATTGGTTAGGCTGATCGGCCTATAGCAGTGATGGTGAACCTTTTACAGACCAAGTGCCCAAACTGCAACCCAGGCCCCACTTATTTATTGCAAAGTGCCACGTCCCTCTGGCTTTCTAGTATGAAACTGGCAAACTCTGTGCTAGGGAGAGAGCATGTGTGCCCACAGAGAGGGCTCTGAGTGCCACCTCTGGCACGCGTGCCATAGGTTCGCCATCACTGGCCTATAGTAACTCCCAGAGAATAATATGGCTCACTTGGGACTTGCAAATGGATTTCCAGATCCCAATAAATCACTCTAAACAAAGCCAATAGACGTTCAGCATGGATGAAGTATGGTTTGAGCCATCTAAAGATTGGCAGGGATGCAGCCAATCACACATCCTGAGGCCGGGGGGGGGGGGGGGAAAGCCATAATTTTAGCTCCCCAGCTGTCAGGGCTCACCTTCCCTCACCCAGCTTACTACCATTTATCATTGCCAGTGGAAGATTCAAGAAAACTGTGAGAGGCTGATATGCAACAGAGGGAATGGCAGATATTCTTAAAATTTTTAGTGATCAGTTTTGCACTGGAGAGTCACCACCCTGCTGAGCACTTTCAAAACCCCACACCCAGTTCCTTACTGTGAAGAATGTGTCCCTGCTTCCATAATGTTCCTGAAAATCAGAGTTAAAATGGAAAGAATATTCAAAAATATTATAATCCTAAACAAAAAAGGGAAGTTTCTTAGGTTTTGTGAAATGCTGATGAGGAAACTCCTAGATGGAGAGGAATCTTTGGAGTATCACATTCATTCTTCTGATTTATCTGTCAGATAAATGTTGTTTTCTATTCAGAAAGCACATTTCCTTGGCAGAAAACATGTTTTGCTGCACACACACACACACACACACACACACACACAAAATTCTGATCATAAACCGTTCTTTACGCTGCAAAACCTGATGTACAGGTGTTTTTTTCATGGACTATATTCCAAACTGAGAATAGTACTTGAAAATTGCACAATTTTCAAGCACTTTATTGATTGATTATTTGTTACTGCCTTTAAGAACAAAATTGAACAAAAATTTAGAATATGGTCATCTTCTTTGTTCATCATAAAATAGGAACACAAATGGCCATATGCTATGTGCAGAGTAGTTATAGTGAAGTGTCACCTTTTAATGCACTTCATTCTGCATGCAAAAACGTAAAAACAATAAACCACATTAAAGACCTGAAACAGTATTAAAACTTGTAACAGATCCATCCCAAGTAGCCCACTGCAGTCACTGGCATTACAACTTACACCATCACTGTTTAAGGCCTGGAATTGTCTTCTGGTCACTCTCTCCCTACATTGTTGGACTGCAACTCTCATATTTGACTATGCTGGCTGTGGCTGATAGGACTGGCAACCCAACCATATCTGGGAGGCCACATGTTGCCTACAGGTTGAAGAAGATGAGGATATAGCCCTATTAGTATGACATCTACTGACATGGAATGGATACATCACTGTTGGTATTTCCCCTGGATTTATATCACTGCTGCATCAAGCTTTCCCTTCTTTGCATCTCTTTGGCTGAGCTTTTCCTGTTTCTTTGTTGCTTAAAGTTCCCATCCTCCCTAAACTGTGTCATCAGCAAGTGTGTCTTTTGAAGTTGCACTTTTGCACTCTTCAAGGCCATTCATAAACATGGTAAACCAAAACCGGATCTCAATATTGACCTTTCCAGGCACACCACTCATTACCTCTTCCTACTCTCAACTCCTCACTTTTGCTAACGCCTTCTGTTTCCTGTCGGTAAGCCAATTTTTACATTGACAATATTTATATAGTCGTCTTACACATGGGTTTTTGAGGGCAGATTATTTATTCCTGGCTTCAGCGTGGGTTTGAAGGAGGAAAGGTGCCAGCTGCAATGGGTCTTCAGCTCCCAATTCAATGCCTTTGTACAATACAAAGGCCCAATGGAATCTAATTTCAACAGAGCTACAAAAATGACTTTTTGAGACTACAGCTCCCAAAATCCCCTAACAAGAATGGCTAGGGAACTCTGAGAGTTGTGTTCCAGAAATTTAAATTAAGTTAAATTTTTCAAGTCTGAATGGGTTAACGGGTTTCTTCTGAGACCCATAATCTAGGACTGACACTCTCCCTTCCCTCACCCTGCTATTCTGTAATGTATAATAATTGAAGAAAGAAAGAAAGAAAGAAAGAAAGAAAGAAAGAAAGAAAGAAAGAAAGTGATTTGGGAGGGAAGTAGGAAGAATTATTTTAAGGACTGAAATATCTGAAAAGATGAGCTATAGCACAGAACTACCCATGTAACTCTATAAAATTAGAAGTATACACAACGATAGATACCAGGTAAATACTGGCAAATTATTTCCTCCATTGCTAATTTGTGGATTTCTAACTCCCCCCTCCCTGCTTTTTCTTGGGTGGGGGGGCTGTGTTGTTCTTGGAATATTTCTCTCCTCTCTTTTAAGAAGGAGAGGCAGGATACAAATGAAATTTCTTGTTAATGTGTATCTTCAAGTCCTTTCTGAGTCCTAGTGATCTAAGGAGAAACTATCATGGGGTTTTCTTAACAAGATTTGATTTAAGGTCAGTTACTGGGTTTCCATAGTTGAGTCAAAATTTGAATTCTTGTCTTACAGAATCCCAGTCCAACATTCAGACCACTACAGCCTGCAATGCACACCTTGAGCTGCCTTATGCTTTGAGTCAGATCATTGGTCCATGTGGTTTAGCAGTATCTACTGTGCAGGCAGTGGCTCTCCAAGAATTTAGCAGTCTTACTCACTGGGAAAGTGAAGCTTGGACAGTCTGCAGGTATTGCACGTGCTCTGCAATTGTGATGTACTTCCTTACTAAGTGCTATAGGATCTTTGTATAATGAATTGGGTCCACACTTAGTTATGCTTAAGGATGACCAATTGAAATCAATTGGACAAAGCAGTGATCCATCAAATGGACTGCAATCCTACATTAGGGTGTGTGGGATGTTATGCTCTGCGTGTGTAGGTCTGTGTGGCTTACCCATTCCAGCAACTGCCAAGCCCTAAGAGACACTGCTGTGACAATTTATTGGCCAAGGGTGAAGGGGGAACGCAGCCAGGCAGCAGCACAGCAGCTGCAGAAAGAGAAATGAGCTCTATGAGAGTGAGCAGGTACATCATTAATTCCCTCTTACTACTCTCAATTCTTCACTTGTACTATTGCCTTCTGGTTGTTTCCTGGTTGACTCTCCCCACTCTCCCCCCTAACCATAAACAGAGACAGGAGTGCCCCCCTTGGGCTTAAAATAACTCTTGGAAGGGAAGGGTTGGGCACTGCAACACCCAAAACAAGACATACACATGAATAACCCTGAGTTACGTGTGTGCATATCATCACCAGGGCTCCCTCCATTGTTGATAGTATTTTTAGGCATACTTTATAAAGATAATTCTCTCATGAACAGAGATAGAATGGGGTTTCTAAATAGTTGATCTAACACATAATCAACTAAAAATATATGACAGATTAATGGAGGAACCACTTAAAAAACAAACACACGTGATTATAAGTTTTTAAAAAATAAATGTATTTATAATGGCAGTTAAAAGAGTCCCGTGTTAGCCATGCAGGCATTATGCCAAAATTAAGTATGTTCTGTTTGTTCCAATATGTTGGTTTATTCAAAAAGAGATTTAATTGATTACTTATTGGTTTGCAAAATATGAATATAGTCTGTCCCAAATTTTAAAAAAATCCCAAAGCAATGGACAACAAATAGAAATCCATAAAGCTACAAAATTAAAACAGTACTTCTAAGGTAGTCCTCCTTCACATGGCATGTGTTTAAGATGCCATTTCAAGGAATTTCCTTCTCTGAGTGTGACAAAAACTAGGCTACAAACTATGTTTATTCATAATAATAACAATATAGAGAACAAACTGAGGACTTGGTCAGAAGCAAGGCCAAATGAAGTAAAGAGGCAAAAAATGCATAATGCTGGAACAGTTTTGGCAAAAGCTATGAGCAAATAGTTAAAGTTTAAAAGCATCTGGGATACAAGCTCCCAAATGATTTCTATAATGCTATAATTCTCTCAAGAGCATCGTTAGGAACACTGTTCAGCACTGGTTGGACTAGCACTGACGGCACAAAGCAACCATCTTTTTCTAAGAAGGCATTACAATTTGCTTCCTCCAGAGATCCAATAAATATTTTTAGGTATTTAATTTAGCCTTGTTCCACTTCCATTGAGATGTTAAACACATATCATCTTTTAAAAATTATTTGTGCCATATTGCCTGTGTGTCTAACTATATTTATATGTAATTTAAATAGATGTTTTATTTTACTTGAAACTAATGCTTTCCGGTAACTGTTTATATTGGTTTGTTGGGAGATATATATATATATATATATATATATATATATATATATATATATATATA
>NC_056522.1:40671069-40679442 GCF_019175285.1 Sceloporus undulatus | reverse complement strand
GTATTGGGGTGGATTGTGAAATGTGAGTGGTTTTCATAAAGGAACTTGGAGTATCCAGCTTGTATTTCTGAGTACCAGATTCTTTCTAGGAGATGTCTATGAGCCATAGCACAATGTGCCCATGCATAAACTATAAAATGCCACCTGAAAATCAACCTTTGGAATTTTAGGCAAACCCAAGGGTGAAGGAGTTGGTTATGACTATTCAATTAAGTGTGGTACTCAACACATTGCCTGACATCCTTCATCACAGTTAAGAGGTATAAATGTACACAGTTATACAGTAGATACAGTGTGTCGCCCTTCTGCTGAATACCATCATTGCATGATTGATTGTGTATCTGCCAACGTGCCTACTTATTGTTACCTTTTCTGATATGGTGATGAATCAAGTAGCACTTTGAAGGCCCTGATGAATATTTACATAACATCCAGTAGTGTGCAACTGCATGTCTGAAATCCTGTTGACTAGTCCAAATTAGAGTTGAATCAACTGTTGAATGGTGAATCAACGCATACATAAATCCACTTGACTCAACTGTTCCACTCTAGTTCAGACTAAGAACAGGATTTAGGCCCATATGAATCATACCCATGGAACTCTTCTTAAACAACCATGAGCTGAATGTATCTGTTCCACAATGGCCCAAAATAAAACAAAAACAACTGCATTTGCACGAGAATTTGTGTATGACCCAACATCCCTGTTAGTCTATTCCAGTATAAAATGACTTCAGACTTATGATCATCCCACAAATTTCATGGAGTTTTCTTCAGCAAAGAATATTTGGAGGTGGTTTGCCATTTCTCTGACATATAACTTACAGAACCTGGTATCTCTTAGGAATCCCCATTGTAAGTACTAAGCAGGCTTGGCTTCCAAGATCAGATGAAGTTTGGTACCTTCGAGGTTTTTCTGATAATTCCTGGCAGCAGTTGCTAAATTTTATTCTTATGCTTCAGTGGGTTTCTTTTTATTTCTGGGACATAGAACAAAAAAAACCTCCCCATTCTCTCTTTTACTTGTAATGATTTCTCCTTATTCTTGTCCACCTCTAACTCGGTGGGTTTCCTTGGGTCCTCGTATAGACTCGTATAGACTGATAGCCTATATAGTAGCCCGGGGGAAGGAAGCTCTCGTATTGAAACATAAGCATAAAATCTTTGTAATGCGATACTCCTTGCTCTGCGCATGTGCAAACATGCTAATTTGAAATCACGAACCTGATGGGTATGTAGTCGTGTGATAACTAAGTTCGCCTTCATGTGCCTTTCCCCGTCGGATGCACGCTGTGTTGCTCGTGCATGTGATAAGCTATCATGCAACTTCAAGCATTTCTGGGATGCTACCACTTTCTCCTTTTTTTGGGATGATGATACATTTCCCCCGTGTGAAAAATTCCTTAGAGTTACAGTGCTACCGTGCATCACAATATCAGTGAAATGGCATGTTTGCACGACTCTACCAAGGAAAGAAAAGAAGAAGAAAAAAAGAAAGGAGGAAAAATTGCCCTTCAAACCATAGGATCACCCCTTCAAATCTCATCCCCCAATTTTAAAAAAAAAATTTTTTTTTGAAGAGCCCTAAGGAAGATCCAAGAAATCACTGCCAACAGCCCTCCAAGTGAGTGGAATGAGGAGATGACAACAACTGGAAAATCTGGCAAAACCAAGTACTGTAGTTCTAACAGGAGAATTCAAGTTTCTGATACATTTGGTAGAGCCTTGTTTTGGAGACTGTATTTTGCTTCTTTTTGTGATTTGCATGTTGATAAAATAAAAAGGTAAGAAAAGATAGAAATGTTTTAGAAAAGGCAGAGGCCAAGATCCACCACCTCCACTGGCATAGCTAACCATTCTCCCCTCTCTTTGCTTGTTTAACTTACCCATCTGAAAGATATGTGCCCCCCCCATACATAGCCCCTGATTTTTCTAAACAGGGGATGCCAGAGGAAGGCTGGTGGCTATAATCCACAGATGAGCTGGATTCAAGAAAGTGAGATCATCCACTTGGACCTCTGGAGGCCCCTTGAGATCCAGAAGGATGTCTGTTTCTTCCTCTGGCTGCTGCTTGGGTTCCTGTTCTCAGCCTGCCTTCCACTAGCCATTGAATGGCCATGTGTGGTAGACATGAAGTCTACAAAAAGGCAGGTGGCTTAGGCAGGTGGTCATGGCAGATGGTCCATCTGCCATGACTAAAAAAGTACATACACAGTCGTAATTTCCCATTACACCTATGCATTCCATGAACAGAAAGCAAGCCATAATCTATTTGAGTCTACCTTTAAATTTCACTGATTTCAATTCTGTGGACAGCCATAGAGACAAACAAATGGATCCTACAGCAGATCAAGCCAGAAATCTCTCTGGAAGCCAAAATAACAAAACTTAAGCTGCCATACTTTGGACACATCATGAGAATGCATGACTCATTGGGGAAAAACCCCAATAATGCTAGGAAAGATCGATGAAAGAGATGGCCACATGCTAGATGAATGGACTCTATCAAGAAGGTCACAGTTATGAGTTTGCAGGAACTAAGCAGAACAGTGGAGGGCAGGGAGACTTGGAAATGTCTCATCCACAGGATCACCATGAGTCAAAATCGACTTGAGAGTGGTTAACAACAACAAACTAAATATGACTGTGGAGTTTATCAGACAAGGGAAATTGGAAGTATAATCCAATGGCAATCTGAACGCAATCATGTGGTTTCATGTTATTGCATGATAGACTACCACATGCAATTTCAGGCAATGGCAAGCTATTTTGGGGCAATGGGAAGTCAGTTTGAATGCAATTCGAATCCACGTGAATGCGTTCTGACCCCACTTTCTTTTCATTTGAAATTAAGAGAAATTCCTCCTGTGTGATAAACTCGTAAGTCAAAATCCAGTTCTTACCATCTAACATTTCAGTTTTCTGGACCACACTGATCATTATTAGTTCTTATTGGTTGTTTGGGGGTTTATTTCTCCTCTTAAATTTTTAAAACATAAATGTATCTTTTTAACTTCTGGAAACAGTTGGGTTCTCTTGGGCATACTGATATATCCCTTTTCTTTCCCAATGTCCCCATTTTGTTAACATTGTTGTCAACAGTATCTGAATTTGCTATTGAAGGGAATGGTGAAAGTACTTTTAAAGGTGGGTTGTTTTTGAACAAGGCTTCTTGTTTAAGCTTTTCAAGTTGCTTTCCCCACTAGGTTTTTTTAATGTGGTTGTGTATGCATGTGTATATGGGAGAAACATTATTGATTCAAACACATTTTGGAAAAACATAAATTTCATCTACATAGTTAAGTCCCAACTTACATTTTATAGCATGAAGTAAGCACAAGTGAAACCATTCAAATCTCTCATACTCCATCTTGTCTACAACTCTGCAGTGTTACAGATGGATGTTTTCTATCCTGGTACAGTATCTACTTATCTACTGAGTGATCTTCAGTATAGACAGACTGCACAGAGGAAAAACATTGATTAAAAGCACTCATAGTAATAAATGTGCTGTTTTGTCAAAATAAAAGTTGGGCAGAGACCCAAAACTAAAGGGAATCCATTTTCAAAAGAATGACTGTTCTTTAAATAGAAAGCCTTTATAGAATAATCTTATCTCTAGCAACACCCTCATCTAAAAATTTCTGTGACATTTAAATGGAGCAATTTACGATTTATGCACAGTGAAATGTTTCTGTTATGGAAAGCAGGAAAGACATTCAGAAATCCAAACTAAAAACTAATTACATTGGAAGCTGCAAGAGAAGCTAGCTTGTTTTTGACATTTACATAGGGAAAGATCTATTTTGCTTTCTCCTACATTCAGTTTCTTAAAATCCCAGTTTTCTAGATCATTTTTGAAGAAATTTGAAAAATTTGATAGGTTCTTATTTCCAGCCATCTACACCCACAAAATTCAATAGATATAGCTATTCTCAATATGGTGAGGAGTATAATGGGCCCTTGGCATCTACTGGGGTTTGGTTTCAGCCCCCCACCCCCCGGCCCCCTGGATACCAAAGTCAGTGAATGCTCAAATCCAATTAAATATGATGGCATAGTAAAATGGTAGCCCTTATATAAAATGTCAAAATCAAGGTTTGCTATTTGGAATTTATACTTTTTGTTGAATATTTTCAAAGTTTGGCCAGAATAAAAAGGTCTTCATTTGCCTGCAACAAGATAGCAAGGAGAGTGCCAGAGTTCCACAGCCTGGGAGCTGCCATTGGGCACTATATACCTGTTGATGCAGCCTGGAATTGCATTTGGCTTTCTTGTCTGCCACATCACCCTATTGATTCCAGTTTAGTTTTCAGTTTACTAAAACTCCTTGATCCTTTCCACATGTACTGTTTTCAAATTAAGTGTCATCCATCTTATATTTGTGCACATAGTGACATCTTACAAATTCAAAGCAAGCAATTGCAACTAGTGACTCCAGTGACAGAGAAGTGGTGAATCCACACCAGGTTTTAGGCAGCATGTTAAATGAGCTGTTCAGAGTGCTGAACCCATTTGGGGTATAGGTTTCAGTATCCTAGACAACTCCTAAAATTCATACTAAAATCCAGAGTAAATTCACTGCCACATCAACACTGCAGCCATGGATTATAAATATTATTCTGCTAGAAAAACTGATCACAAAAGCACTGTGACACAGAAAGCTATATTACAGAGATTTCTTTTTCTGTGGAAACCACAGTTTTGTGGCTGCACTTGCTATATTTTAAGCATTCTGAAGAGGTTTTTTACATTTTGGGGGGGGGGGGGGCTTGTAGAATATTTTCCTTCCTCTACAGTTTATTTTGCAGTTTTAATTCTCTTCCACAGTCATTTTTGTGCTCTACTGATCCAACTGTTGCCATGTGTGTTTGCCTACAAACAGATAAGGTGAACAGCAGTTGTCTCTAGAACTCCCAACTGAGCATTCATAATCAGCAACACAGAGGGGAAAGGGGAAAACAGTCTCTCCGTTTAAAAAAAAAATGCATAAATTTCTACACCACAACGGAAATCATAAGAAAAGTGGAAATTGATGAAATAAAAAGTCATCCCTAGATGCATGTAGGAAAAAGATTTCAAGTGGTCTCTAGAAGGTGCAAAATGTTTTTGCAAAGTGTACCTCACCTGGTTTTTTTCATTTCATATATGCATGTTGTTAATTCTGAGTAAAAGGTTTGCTAAAATATGTTGAACGGTTCTTCTTTTTTTGTGGTATAAGAACCTATACCTGCTCTATCCATGTTATTTTTGCCTCTGGAACCAAATTCTCTATTAAAGAAGTAATAGCCATGAACATACAGCATACACTTTGTTATATGGTATATAGCTGTAAACTGTTTTTTAAAAAGTATTAAACATATCAGAACTGACATGAATATTTAGAAATATACCACATTAACTGGAAATACTGTAGCTAAATCTTTCAGAATTGAGATATTTTGAATTTAGAATTTAAGCCCCTATGTTCCACAAATGGTTTTGGAATAGTTAGAGAATAACTTCTGTGTTGGTCTACAGTATTCTTCCTTCTCAGAGATCTTGTGAGCTGCGACCCAGAACCTTGAATATTTATAGGGACATTAGCAATAAAGCATGAAAAATTATGCACAGTTTGAAAAACACTCTTTCATCCATGCAGTCAATTTCTGGAGTAATAAAAACATTTGTTTTGTTTTTTAAAGTTAAAGAAAAACAACTACAGAAAAATGGCATTAAAATTAAATTCCTGACTGCACCAAAAGCCTCCAGCCAAACTGCTTAAATGGGCAGCAGAGCAAAAGGAAATGGTAACATATTTTTTGCAGAATTTACACTTTTCATGCTGTTGATGGAACACACAGTTCTGTGCATGACTTATTGGAGAAGGACACTGAAGTAAAAAAAAAACATTCCATGGAGACATCCATGCACTAACTTTTAATTGCAGAGTTTTACCCAGAAAAAGAATTACTGGTAGGTAGAGTGCCACTTTCCTTCACATAAGTCATATGCTTGTGCTAGGAAGTCTTTATTTTAGCATATTCTTTTAGTTTAGCAGATTCTGCTCTTTTTTCACAGTAGCTGTGCACAAGGTGACTCAAAAGGAACATTATATCTTCAACTCATCTGTACCCTTCACGTGTGAAAACTGGGACATCTGTTGCTAAAGAAAATCTTAGTGTGGTCAAGATGGCAAAAGTTATTAATGGAAAAGAAGACACAAACTAGGAGAGGCTGCAGCAGTTTGCTTTTGCCCGAGTCTGCAGGAAAATGCAGCATCCTGCCCTTTCCTCTCCTTTCTTCCTGTTAAGTTAATTGAGTGCTGGCCACTTGTAGCACTTGCGGGGAGATGGGGTGTCCAGTGCAGCCCTCAGGGACCCCACAAAACCTCCCATGCTCATGACATGCTCAGAAAAAATCTGCAGCAGAGAGACAGAAACAGGCCAGACTGGACACGAATCTGGTGGCTCCAGCCTGATTTGGAGTAAACTGCCCTTAACACAGGTCAAAATGACCCACAGTTTGCCATGGAGTTTAGAAGGGCCACAAATGCTCCTTACCTTTTTGCACCATCACTCCTACTGAGAAGCTCTCTGTCATCACATCTCTGTAGAAACTGGGTACTTGCCTGTGTGGGTGCAGCCAAGCTCCCTGTTTCTGTGTCAGATGAGACATTAGGGGGCTTTTTAGTAGGAGGGATGGCGCAGAAAATAAGAAGTGTGCACTGGTAACAGGTCTCTGGGCTGGCACAGGGATGGGCATGTAAACACCCTCCTGTCTCCACGCTGGCCTGGGGACCAACTTGGATAAGCACTTGGGTCAAAATAGCATGGGCTGGCCCTGTGCTTTCCTGGCTTTTCTGCTCAGGGCCTATTACATCTTTACCCTATCTCTAGGGCATCTTTCCACTATCTGCAAGAATACAAATACAGCCTCAGTTTTGCATCCTTTCTACCCCATAGGCCCCCCATTCACAGCATTCC
This sequence comes from Sceloporus undulatus, assembly GCF_019175285.1. Taxonomy (NCBI): domain Eukaryota; kingdom Metazoa; phylum Chordata; class Lepidosauria; order Squamata; family Phrynosomatidae; genus Sceloporus; species Sceloporus undulatus. The sequence continues at coordinate 40,672,477 of NC_056522.1, read as the reverse complement.
CGTTGGCTGGCTCCAACTAGGCTTGCCCAGTTCTTCCCTTCATGCTATCCAAAATGGTTGTTGTGGGTTACACTTTGAACAACAAATTGAACCACATACAATATTGTGGGTGAATAAATTGAGCTTAAAAAGTTATGCTTTCAGTTTAGTGCATAAAATACAAATCTAAATTTAGCAATTAGATTCTAATTTATTCAGCAAATATTGAGCAATGACTTCTGACTTGTTTCTCAAGGACATAAGCCACTCTTTGTCATACCTCGTGAAACTCCATCTAGGGTGCAGGCACCCCCCCCCCCACCCCGGTTGGAAACTCTTGCACTGGATGAATATAAGCAGCTCAGACTCAGAAGCCTTGCAGATATGATGATGATGATATTTATTTCTTACCCACCTCTCCCCATAGATCAAGAACATGGGTACTTTTGCCACATGAAAGGATGCTGTATTTGCCATGGCTTTTATGTGACTGTGTTTTAGACATCAGCATCCTCAATCTATTTTATAAGCTTGCTTTGAAATGCATTGTCAAACTAAAAAAAAAGGCTGAACTATAAATCTTACCATTACTGTAACTCTAAAGTGATTAATGTAAGAGAACAGACTCTCTTTTCTTTACAATTGACATGGAAAAATGGCTAATTAGCACTAATGAATCACGAATTTTATGACCAGGCCTGTCTTCCAGCTCCACCAAAACATAAGGATGATTTAATTTGTGTTGAAGTTTTTAGTGCCTGTGTTTTCATGGAACAATCTTTTGACACCAGTGTCTATTTAATATTGCTTTTGAGAAACCTTTCCAATGCGATGGAAAGCAGGATTAAGCTTCCCTCTTTCCTAATGAAAACAAAGCATGTGCTCAGAGCCAGGAACATGTAAATATTTGAGGGGGAAATGCTTTTTGTTAGGATAACCACTTAAATTATTTTGCTCTAATGTGATCTACTTTAGAGTTGGGATTTATTATACAGAGTTGGATCCAACAGTGTCTGTCTGCCACTGGAATGGACACTGCTGGTGGAATAGACTCTCCTTTCCACTGTAACCCACTAGAAGGGAATACAGAAGGGTATGGGATTGTGGGGGAAAGGAATGGAAATATGTTCATATCAGTGGTGTAGCTATGGGGAGGAGGAGAGAAAAAGCAAGCATTGGCCCCAAAATGAGAATTCTGCCCCCTCCAAATTAAATTTTTATTCAGTCTCCAAATTTCTAGTATTCCAGTGACTTAAAAAAATACAATTGGACATTTAGAAATACTGTTGAGGCATCCAAAGAAAAAGGGACATACAAAGTTACCAAGGGAATGTGAGCAAAGCAGTATAGGGACTACATACCAGGCTTGAAAATTGGAATTATTATTATTATTATTATTATTATTATTATTATTATTATTATTATTATT
>NC_056522.1:40607189-40671059 GCF_019175285.1 Sceloporus undulatus | reverse complement strand
ATTAACCTTTATTTATAAAGCGCTGTAAATTTACACAGCGCTGTACATACAATCTTTTAATTAGACAGTTACCTGCCCTCAGGCTTACAATCTAAAAAGACATGACACAAAAGGAGAAGGGAGTGGGGGTGGGGAAGGGGAAGAGGTCCAGCAGTTCTTCTCTACCTCCGAGGCCTGGATCAGGGGAGATGGACTGGAGGGAGGGCTTGACTTCTTAATGGATGGGTAATCTTCTTCCAGGGAGGCCTGTTGGAGCTAGCCTGCCTCTCTAGTAGGATAATACATATAAAATACATAGCAATACAGGAAATGATTCAATAAAACAGGCAGCAAAAGAGCATCAAATAGCAAGCGACAATTATGCAATGCCTGGGAACGCTTCTCTGAACAGGATGGTCTTCAACTCCGTTTTGAAGCTGGTTAAAGAAGTGATGGCCCTTGCTCACGGGGGAAGAAGGTTCCAGGAGTGAGGGGCAGCAAGTGAAAAGGGGCGAATCCGGGATGGGGCAGAGGAAATCCTGGGCTGGGACAGCCGACCTTGACTACCAGAACGGAGGGCCCTAGTGGGAAGGTGTCATAGTCTTTCTCTTTTCTCTTTTCCATTGACATTATTCTCTCTTGAAAAACTAGAAAATCTCTTGTTATTAACAAGGTAACTCAACACCATAAAATATACACAGATCTGTTAACTGAAACAAAGTCAGTCAGAACTTTGATCATTTACAGTGGCAAATAGTGTTGATACCCACATGAGTCCAGATCCAGCCATTAACAGGCCTACCTGCTGACTGACAAGCCCAAAGCCAATCCCACTTGATCCCCAGGATGACAAGAAAGGGATTCCACATGGGCAGATGCAACTGCATGGATCCCCTTCCACCTGCTAGATCAACAAATACAAATTACCTTCCTCCTTGATCCAGATTCCATGCCAAAGCATCCTCCAAGAGTCTAGCAAAATAAACATGCAATAATTCTAACCACATTAATTAACAGCATAACTTTAATAATTCCATGCAGGTAATGAGAAAGGGTATACATTCTTATTGGAAGTAGTAATAGTTATCAGCTCTGTTACCAGCCTGGTATCTTGCTGCTCTACTCCACCCTTCACTACAAATAACACCATTATTTTAAAAACAACAACAACCAAGATTAAAACAGTTAAAACATATTTAAAATGTAATTTTAATAGAACATTTTAAAAATACAGCCCAACACTTTACACACACCCTATTGCTCCATGATTGAAATTCAAAGGGCTGCCTGAATAAAAATGTCTTCACCTGCTGGTGGAAAAAGATCAGGGAGGAGACCAACTGGACCTCCTGTGGAAGGGAGTTCCACAGTCTTGGAGCAGCCACAGAGAAAGCTCTTTCCCAAGTCCTGTGAAGGCAGCGGGACTGATAGAAAGCCCTCCTCTGAAGATCTCATTGGATTGTATAAGGAGATATGGCCTTTCAGGTAGTCTGGACCCAAGCCATGTAGAACTTTAAAGTTCAAAACCAACATGGAGAACAGGAGAAGTCCCAGCAGACTGGAGGAGGGCAAACGTCCCCATCTTCAAAAAGGGGAAAAAGAGGATCCCAAGAATTATCGTCCAGTTAGTCTGACATCAATACCAAGAAAGATTCTAGAGCAGATCATCAAACAGAGAGTCTGTGAACATCTAGATGGCAATTCCATAATCATAAAAAGTCAACATGGGTTTCAGAGGAAGAAGTCATGCCAGACAAACCTAATGTCTTTTTTTGATAAAAATTACCAGCTTGGTAGATAAAGGGAATGCTGTGGATACAGTATATCTTGATTTCAGTAAGGCTTTTGACAGGGTTCCCCCACAACATTCTTGCAAACAAGCTTGTAAAATGTGGACTAGACAAGGTAACTGTTACATGGATTTGTAATTGATTGACTGGCCAAACCCAAAGGGTGCTCAATAATGGCTCCTTTTCATCCTGGAGAGAAGTGGCCAGTGGGGTCCCACAGGGGTCCGTCCTGGGCCCAGTGCTATTCAACATCTTTATCAATGACTTGGATGACAGAATTGGGAACATATTTATCAAATTTGCAGATGACACCAAATTAGGGGGAATAGCTAACACCCCAGAGGACAGGATCAAAATTCAAAATGACCTGAATAAATTAGAAAGTTGGGACACAGCTAACAAAATGAACTTCAACATGGAGAAATGTAAGGTACTGCACTTAGGGCGGAAAAATAAAATGCACAGATATAGGATGGGGGACACCTGGCTGAACGAAACTATGTGTGAAAGGGATCTGGGAGTCCAAGCAGACCACAAGTTGAACATGAGTCAACAGTGTGTTGAGGCAGCTAACAAGGCCAATGTGATTTTAGGCTGTATCAGTAAAAGTATAGTACGTATCTAGATCAAGGGAAGTAATAGTACCACTCTAGTATGCTCTGGTCAGGCCCCACCTGGAATATTGCGTCCAGTTCTGGGCACCACAATTTAAAAAGGATGTTGAAAAACTGAAACGTGTCCAAAGGAGGGCAACTAAAATGGTGAAAGGTCTGGAAACCATGTCCTATGAGGAACGACTTAAGGAGTTGGGGATGTTTAGCCTGGAGAAGAGAAGGTTAAAAGGTGATACGATAGCCCTGTTTAAGTACTGAAGGGATGTCATACTGAGGAGGAAGCTGACTTGTTTTCAGCTGCTCCAGAGACTAGGACCCGGAGCAATGGATGCAAGCTCCAGGAAAAGAGATTCCACCTCAACATTAGGAAGAACTTCCTGACAGGAAGGGCTGTTCAACGGTGGAACAAACTCCCTCGTAGTGTAGTAGAGTCTCCTTCCTTGAAGGTCTTTAAGCAGAGGCTGGATGGCCATCTGTCAGGGATGCTTTGATTGAGAGTTCCTGCATGGCAGGGGGTTGGACTAGATGGCCTTTGCGGTCCCTTCCAACTCTATGATTCTATGGTTCTAACACTTTAAATTCTGCCCAGGAATGGACTGATAGCCAATGGAGCTGTTACAACAGAGGATTGTCTTGTCTAATTGATGAAATGAAAGCTGAAACAAGCTGAAATGCAGAAGCAAAAGCCTCAGTTAGAGTCTCTCTTGCCACATGTACACATGCACACACTGAAGGAGCCTCCAAGTTTTACCTTCAACTTACCCACGAGTAATGGGAAAATCCATAATTTTGGCCCAAAAACCTGCCCTCGACTTATATATGTGGTTGACTTATAGTCGAGTATATACAGTAGTTCCTGTAATAAAACACTGGATTCTCAACACACACACACCACACACGTTTCCCTATACCAGGAGTGGGAAGACTTCTGTCTTGAAGGTTTATCTTTGTTGATGTGGTATTGTAATTTTATCAGACCTCTAGGTTCTAGCTCTGTGTGCGAAAGACCTACACTCATGCCAAGGTCCTGCATTATAGTGGCAGAATGTAAAGCCCTGCTAGGCATAGCTTTGCTTCCTTCCCACTCCCTATACACTCAATGCTGCTTGAGTACCCTCTCATGGTTGTTTAGTGCCACAGGAGGACGTAGGTATGCAGGCAGCCACTTGCTGTTTCTGCTGCCAAATGTATGAAAAAAACATCACCTTCCTGATCTCCAGATAACCTTAAGGAGATTCAGTGAGATGCTGTCTTCTTCATCAATAGCAACAGGATGTCCGGGCATGGAATTAAGTACTGCTGAACCTAAGAATTTGTTTTGACTTACAGAAATGAACATAGTTCTTACTTATTTTGCAGAAAAATCCATCCCTAAACACCTGTCTTTCTTTTTCGATTGCTATTGCAGAGATCAAATAAGAAATATTTTGCTGTTCTGTACATAGGGAAGTTGCTTTTTGGACTCCAAAATAAGGAACATTTCAAGTTCTTCCTAACTTTTCCTTTGAATTTTGAGACATTGGTTCAACTCCACCTCCAGGTCATATGAAGGCATGGTTTATATTCGTGATAGATAAAGAACAGTTAGGTTTTTGGACTGCAGCTCTCAGACGCCAGTGTCTATGATGGCTGGGGGATTCTTTGGACTGTATTTTTAAAAGGTAATTTTACTAAGCTCTGGGGATAGGTCCCTTTCTCTTGAAACTGCTCAGATGATCTAGCATGCTTTGACATTTGAGACATTTATTTACACCCACAATTCTGAAAGAAAAGAAAATAGTTATCCATCTTTCATGTTGCAGTGATGATTAAAATCTTCCACCTGATGCTGCTACTTCAGTTTCTTTCATGATTGGGCCAACCAAAACTCCAGATTATAAAGACACTCTCAGGATTGCCATTGTTACTCTATTATGAATAGTCTCTGCATGTATGTTAACAATATAACTGTCTCCTCTAAACTGGTGCTACTCCAAGTGTGCTGGACTTCAACTTCAATAATCCCCAAACAGAGCCATATTGTCTGGGGATAATGGGAGTTTTAGTACATCAGTTATGGAGTACACGGGGTTGGGGAATAAAGACTACCTCAGGCATGCTGAGAACACATGAATAGAAGCGTCCAGCACAGTGCATCACTAAGTCTTAATATTTTCTTTGGCGCATAGCCTATTTTCAGTTCTCTGACAAGTCATTAATTTCTGAAAGACCACCCTAGAGGTTTCTCCCCTTTTATACAATCAGGACGTGTTAACCCAAATTCTGTTGCTGTTGTTTCCTCCCCAAAGAATTTGAAAGGTTATGTATGGTGTTTGAAAGGCAAAGCTATCTGACTGCCAATCCAAGAGTTTACCTCCCTGGTGTTTCCTACTTACATAACTTGGTTGCACAATGATTTGCAAGTGAAAGGCTGTTTTTTCATCAATTGTCAGTAATTTATTTCCCAGAATGTCCTGTGCTTCATTCATGCTATGAATTGGTTGTAGCCCTGGTTGCAAATGGCATATTTGGAAAGGCGAAGCAAACTCAAAAGGATTTACAAACTACCTGTGTTGTATCGACCACTGCTTGTCTTTTCCATGGAAGGGCGAAGGATATAATAGAACTTGGATAGTCATTCACCAAAAAGGGACAATTCCTAGTTCTATGTTATATTGTCTCTGCAGAGAAAGTATACCATGGAGTACCATTGGAGTACTAAGACCTGCTGCTTTCAAGTTCCCTCTGCATTTCCTGGGAACATACTGTATGATTTGCTACAATGGGCAACCAGATACTCGACCAAACAAAGCCTTGGCCCTGTCAAGCAGGGCTCTTTATCAGAAAATTAACAATGAAAAGAACAATTAATTTTGGGAGGCTACAAATCCCAGAATATGGCTATGTTGATGGGAAATGGTGGGAGTTGTAGTCCCCCAAATTAACTTTTCAAGCTCCACATAGAAAATGATACTTATATTTAATTTGTTTCCCCAATAACTAAGTGATAACGACATTACTGTACAATTGCAACTTGATGGATAAATACTTTCTGTTTGCAGTGCAACTATATCTTTATTTTTAAAGTTATGGGGTGTAACCTTTAAATAGTGGGGGAAGAATATCACATTAGTCAAGTGCTGTCTTGTACTGCATTCTTGTGCTGTGTTGTGGATGCTAAGACAACAATGGGGTACTGTATATGGGGAAAGAGTGTATTTTTACCGCATTACTGCAACCTACAACATTCAGATTAAAAGAAAAACCTTTGAAATAGTTGCAGTTGGTCCTTGGTATTCACTGGGGTTTGGTACCAGCGTCCCCCATGGATACCAAACCCCATGGATGGTCAAGTCCCATTATATACAATGGCATAGTAAAATGATATGCCTTATATAAAATGGCAAAATAAAGATGCCTTCAATTTACCATTTGTTTCAATGATATTGTGAAGATAACTGCTGCACATCCACTAATGGACAAGGGGACAATAAGCAAATACACTGGCAAATAGACAATCATTTCTGCAGTGCTGTGATTCAGAAGAAGGTGACAGTAACATAACTACTGCTTAACTAGTGTGGAGCCCTGGTGGCACAGTGGTTAAATGCCTGTACTGCAACCACTCACTCACAAACCATTAGGTTGCGAGTTTAATACCAGCAAAAGGACTCAAACTCGACGCAGGTTTGCATCCTTCCGAGGTCGCTAAAATTGAGTACCCAGATTGTTTGGGGCAATTGGCTTACACTTTGTAAACTGCTTAGGGAGTGCTTATGTGCACCTATAAGTGGTATAGAAATGTACTTGCTATTGATATTGCTATAGTGTGCAGATTTACACAATGCAAATGGGATGTAGGATCTTGACCCTTGCCATCTACATTTAAAGCCTCTCTGAATTTATAATGTAGACAGAGATAGGAATCAAATAGTTTAAATCAATGAAGTTATCCATTAAGTTGTAAATTTTCTAGAGGCAAGTTAATTAAATTAATTAATTAATTTTTTTAAAAAAAATTAATTCATTGATTTCAGATGGAATTTCAGTATAAACTTAATTCCAGAATTGGGGAGCTGTACAAATGGGTGGCATGCAGCCGCCCCTTTACTGGCTGGATCGGGGCTGTGGCAACCGCACGCCTCCGGAGAGTGTAAAAAGGAGCCGCAAAAAGCAGATCCTTTTTGCGTTGTCCAAGGTATGCCATTGTGTAGATGCAGTGCCCAACTCACACCATGATGACGCATGCCATGTAGACTGGTGCATACCAAAATGGCACCCTGAGGGTGGGATTAGGGTGTCCAGCTTGCGGACGCTGCGCCCTGGCTCTGCCCACAGGCCAGCACAAAGTGCCAGTCTGTATAATAATAATAATAATAATAATAATAATAATAATAAAATTTATTTATGTTTCCCTGCCTCTCCCAGTGGATCAAAGCGGGGTTACAGACTAAATAATAGCAGACAGTACTTACATAAAAATTCAGTTAAAAGCAGCTAAAAACAATAAAATATCCAACATCAGTCAATAGCATCAATAAGCAAGACAGGGATCATACACAGACAGGGGCATATCATTCATATCATATCAGGGGGGTATTCATATCAGGTGAGGTATGCTCGGCTAAAAAGCTCGGTTTTAACTGCTTTTCTAAATGTTTCTAGCGATGCCGCCAAGTGGATCTCCTCAGGAAGACTATTCCAAAGTCTCGGAGCCGTTGATGAGAATGCTCTTTGCAAAGTAGCAACAAATTTAAAGGTTGCTATTTCCAATAGGTTCTTACCCGATGTTCTAAGAGTGCGGGCGGATTATATAGGGAGATGTGGTCCTGTAAGTAACTTGAGCCCAAGCCATGAAGGGCTTTATAGGTAATAACCAACACCTTGTACTGTGCCCGGAAGCAAATAGGGAGCCAGTGAAGATCTTTTAAGATAGGTGTAATATGGTCGAACCTTGATGAACCGTTGACCAATCTGGCTGCTATATTTTGCACTAACAGAAGCTTCTGAGCTTGGCACAAGGGTAGCCCCATGTAAAGCACATTACAGAAATCTAGACGAGAGGTTACCAGAGCGTGTACCACCGTTTCAAGGTCCCTTCGGTCTAGTTAGGGTCGCAGTTGGCGTATCAACCGAAGTTGATAGCAAGCACTTCTGGCCGTCGCATCTACCTGAGATGTCAATTGCAGGGACGAGTCCAGAAGTACTCCTAAACTGCGAACTTCATCCTTCAGTGGAAGTGTGAACCCGTCCAGGACAGGTTGGCAAATTTCCTTCCTTAGACCCGAGGATCCTATCACACTGTTTTCTCTGCATTCAGTCTGAGTTTGTTTTCCCTCATCCAGCCCATTACCGACTCCAGGCAGGCATTCAGAGGAGAGATCCTTAGTCCCTGTCTCCAGAAGATCTCTCCCAGCGGTTTCATGTAAATGTTGAACAGCATGGGGGACAGAATACCTCCTTGAGAGACACCAGATGTCAGTTCCCTCTTAGAGGAGCAAGTGTTCCCCAGCTTCACCATCTGGAATCTGCCTGAGAAGTAGGATCAGAACCACTGGAGTGCATTGCCCCCGATACCCAGCTCCCTCAGGCGCTCCAGAAGGATACCGTGGTCAATGGTATCGAAAGCCGCTGAGATGTCCAAGAGCACCAGCAAGGTCACACTTGCCCTGTCGATGCCCAGATGGAGATCATCGACTAAGGCAACCCTGAGTTATTAATGTAGGTTATTAGTTCATTAAATAAGAGAAATTTACATTTCCCAGTTGGCTGCTTACCCAATGTCTAGTTCTCTTGGATATTTGCAAAACTACTTCTTGCTTTTGTTAGGCCTTTGAAGCTTGGGAAATTAACATGTTTAAATCACGACATTCAAACCATTCATTTTGGTCCTGATGATAGTTCGATAATTTAGTTAAGTCTGAGATTTTAAACCAACAAGCAAAAAGCAGCTTGGAGGGGGTTAATCTTCTTTGCATCCAGACAGTCCTTTTGTATTTCACCATTGACAATTCATGAAGGCACCAGATCCCATCATATTTGGGAAGCTAAGTAGAGTCAGCCTTCTTTAGTACTTGAATGGGAGACTGCTAACAAATACCAGGCTATATCTCAGAGGAAGGATCTGGAAAAACCATCTCTGAATATTCCTTGCCTAAGAAAATTCTATGAAATTCACAGGATTGCCATAAGTCAACAGGTGATTTGAAGGCACATACATACATACACACACTTCACAGAGGTTTATCTGTTCCAGGAAACTGAATTCTGAAGACCTCTAATCTGGGGCTTTATCTGGAAACATGGGAATAAGTAAGCTAAAGAAAGGGGCTAAGGAGAAGACTTTCTATGAGAAGAACAAAGGGAAAGCAAAAGATTTTCTGGCAGGATGGATAAGAAAAAGGGTTTTCAAAAAATCCATCCAGCTGTTTTTCCCCCTTCCCAAGCTCAAAGCAGGGACAAAGGGGTGCAAGAGAGTTAAATCATGGATGGCCTTTTTTGTCATTCTGTTAAGGCTTTTAGTGCAATGGCAACCATTTAACTTATATTAAAATGGCAATTTAAAATTAACATAATAGTTGAGAGTTTCCCTTTCTAACATAAATACAATCAAATTTGATTTTTTTTAGCATGTCAAAGATTAACTAAACTCATTAACCTGTCTCCTACTGACTTTCCTGAATATAGAAATGTTATTATTATTATTATTATTATTATTATTTATATAGCGCTGTAGATTTGCACAGCGCTGTACATAAAAACAACAAATATAAAAGAGTAAACCTGCCTATGGCGTACAATCTAAGAAATGATAGGATAATACAAATAAAACACATAGCAATACAGGAAATGATTCAATAAAACAGGCAACAAAAAGAACATCAGAAAGCAAGTGACAATCACGCAATGTCTGGGAACGCTTCTCTGAACAGGATGGTCTTCAACTCTGTTTTGAAGCTGGTTAAAGAAGTGATGGCCCTTGCTCGCGAGGGAAGAAGGTTCCAGGAGTGAGGGGCAGCAAGTGAAAAGGGGCGAATCCTAGATGAGGCAGAGGAAATCCTGGGCTGGGACAGCCGACTTTGACTAACAGAACGGAGGGCCCTGGTGGGAAGGTGAGGAGAAAGAAGGTCTGATAAATATGGGGGGCCACCCCATGGAGGGCTTTAAACGTCGCCAGCAGGAGCTTGTACTGAATATGGAAAGGGAGGAGCCAGTGAAGGGATGCCAACAAAGCAGAGATGTGGTCAGAGTGGTGGGTGGATGTGATAATGTGAAATGTTAACAATTGAATGGTTACTGTCTCTTTCCTCTAGCAGGGACGTAGCCGGGATTTTAGGAAGGGGGGGGGTCCAGAGTAAGTGTCGCCATTATAATGGGGCTTGAGTGCGGCAGCGCAGCAGCAAGAAACCCCCCCCCCCCCTTTGGCTACATCCCTGCCTCTAGTCCAGACTAGACTCATGTAGAACCATTAGCTGTTATTTTCTGATCATAATATTTACAACATCCTCCACTTGAAAAATAATTTTGCATAGTGGCATCATCTCCCAATGCTGCTATCTTGGCACTGTATGCATTGTTTCTCTAGTACATCAACATTTTCAGGCTTTGTACGTAACCCAATTGTGCAAACATGTTCTTGGGCTGAATCTGTGAATATAAAATTTCAGCCCAAGGGATTCTGAACCAAAGGCATAACATCATGATTAACTAATTCTAGTTACTTCAAAAACTTGTGGGAAAAGCCTAGGTCTCACTTCCAGCTGTGTGACAATGGATAACACTCTTGTATGTTTGTATATACTCAGTGGAAAGAACACTGCCAAACTGTTTTCTCCATTCTGTGTATATTCAGCTATACATCGCTGTCAAGAGAAGTGCTCATACATTACTGAAAACAGATTTTGACCCACTAGGTTCATACACACAGTTTCAACCAGTCCTATTTACAACCATTGCTTGAAACTAACTGAAATAAAATTTGGAATTTACCCTAATTTATCTTGGAAGTACCTCAACAGGTATTTCATAAACTTCCATGTGGCATATTTGTATTTTAAATAAAATGGGAAATCAATATCTATTTTTACTTTCATAAGGAAACTTAAATTAATGTTGAGCCTGGAATGCTCAAAAATATCCACGTTCAAAGCTAGGAAAAGAATGGCAGTCTTGTTCCACATTTGGTCTGTTTTGGAAGAGACCACAACGGCCATCCAGTCCAACCCCCTGCCATGCAGGAAATCTCAACCAAAGCATCCCCGACAGATGGCCATCCAGCCTCTGTTTAAAGGCCTCTAAGTTGGCGTCTCTCCTCTAAATGCCTGTCTTGAGTTGGTAATGGGCTGGATGAGGGAAAACAAACTCAAGCTGAATCCAGAGAAAACGGAGGTACTCGTGATAGGTACCCCAAGTCCAGGGACGGAGATTTACCAAACAGTCCTGGACGGGGTCACACTTCCCTTAAAGGATGAAGTTCACAGTTTGGGAGTACTCCTGGACTCGTCTCTACAGCTGTCATCTCAAGTGGAGGTGATAGCCAGGAGCGCTTGGTACCAACTTCGGTTGATACGCCAACTGTGTCCCTACCTGCACCTTGAAGCGGTAGTACACGCCCTGGTAATCTCTCATCTTGATTTCTGTAACATGCTCTACATGGAGCTACCTTTGTACCAAATTTGGAAGCTTCAATTGATCCAAAACACTGCAGCCAGATTGGTCACAGGAATATCAAGATTTGACCATATTATTCCAATATTAAGATCTCTTCATTGGCTGCCGATCAGCTTCTGGGTGCAATACAAAGTGTTGGTTATTACCTTTAAAGCCCTACATGGCTTGGTCTGAAGTTACTTAAGGGAACGCCTCTCCCTACACAATCCACCTGCACTCTTAGAACATCAGGGAAGAAACTATTGGAACATATGAAAACTAGACTAACTACAACTTCCCGTAAAGTGTTTACGGCCATGGCCCCAAAATTATGGAACAACTTACCAGAAGAGATCTGTCTCATTACCACCTGAGAAGCCTTTAAAAAGGCACTTAAGATGGATCTCTTCCAGCGGGCCTATCCACCTGAGCTTTTATAGCTGATTTTATGGAACATTTCCATTCTGACTTGATGGCACGGAAAATTGACAACGATTTGTCCTTTTTCGTGATTGGTAGTAACATTGCTGTTGTCTTACTGACTGTATTTTTAGATAATATTGTATTTTGTATTATATTGTGGTTTTTATTCTTTTCTGTAATCCTGCCTCAGTCCACAGGGAAAGGTGGGAAATACAAATAATAATAATAATAATAATAATAATAATAATAATAATAATAATAATAATAATTTCCTGCATGCTACAGGAAAGAGATTCCATCTCAAATTAGGGGAACTTCCTGACAGTAAGGGCTGTTCGACAGTGGAACAAACTTCCTCAGAGTGTAGAGGAGTCTCCTTCCATGGAGGAAGTGTGTGCCATGTCGAACAGCCCTTACTGTCAGGAAGTTCCTCCTAATTTGAGATGGAATCTTTTCCTGTAGCATGCACCCATTGCTCCGGTCCTAGTCTCCTGGAGCAGCAGAAAACAAGCTTGTTCCCTCCTCAATGACATCCTTCAAGTATTTAAACAGGGCTATCATATCACTTCTTAACCTTCTCTTCTCCAGGCTAAACATCCCCAGCTCCTTAAGTCGTTCCTCACGGGCATGGTTCCAGACCCTCACCATTTTAATTGCCCTCCTTGGACACGCTCCAGTTTCCAACATCTTTTTTAAATGTTGTGCCCAGAACGGACACAGTTTTCCAGGTGGGGCCCTGACCAAAGCAGAATAGAGTGGTAAATATACTTCCCTTGATCTCAACACTATAATTCTATTGATGCAACCTAAAATAGTATTGGCTTGTTAGCTGCCTCATCGCACTGTTGACTCATGTTCAATTTGTGGTCTACTTGGACCTCCTAGATCCCTTTCACACGTAGTTCATTCAGCCAGGTGTCCCCCATCCTATATCTGTGCATTTCATTTTTCTGCCCTAAGTGCAGTACCTTACATTTCTCCGTGTTGAAATTCATTTGTAGCTTTGGCCCAGCTTTCTAATCTTTCAGGTCATTTTGAATTTTGATCCTGTCCTCTGGGTTATTAGCTACTCCTCCTAGTTTGGTGTCAACTGCCAAATTTGATAAGTATTTGATTGTGCTTAGACAGCCACCATCATGACTAAGTAGGGATCAAGCCATCTCTTGAGAGATGGCTATCCAATCTTTGTTAAAAACCTCCAGAGAAGGAAAGTCCACTGCCCTCTGAGTCGATCTATCCTATTATCAAGAGCTCTTATAGTAAATAAGTTCTTACTAACGTTAAGCCCAAATCTTTGCTTGGGCAACTGCATGGCCCCGGCAAACAATCCGCCGTAAAAAGGACTCCGAAATGGAGCTCCTTGCGCGAGGTGCCCAATGCGCCATGCCACCGTGGCAGCAGATGGCATGCATGCGCACGCTGTTGGACGCAGCACAAGGTGACATAAACTAAACGTGCTGTGTGGATAGCACCAGTAACAACAACAAACAACACAACATAATAATTTTATTTGTATTTCCTCGTTTCCAAAGATGGAAGTGGGTACATCATAATCAAAAATACAGTACAAATCAAATATAAACTATAAATACAAACACTGAATTAAACATTCCTATTAGTTCCTTAAAATATATAAACAAACTGTAGTCCACGTCATTGGCAGTGGAGCATTAATTATGGTTTTATATAGAATCAGGTGGATTGCTGCCGGAAGAGACCATCTTAAGTGCCAAGCCCTCCCTCCGCCATCTGCCTTGGTCCAGGCCTCGGAGGTAGAGAGGAACTGTGGACTCTTACTCTCTCTCCCTCCACCACTCCCTTCTCTTCTTGTCTTTTTAGATTGTAAGCCCGAGGGCAGGGAACCGTCTAACTAAAAAGATTGCATGTACAGCGCTGTGTAAATTTACAGCGCTTCATAAATAAAGGCTGCGGCTGTGAATGCTCTATGGGAAGTCGATATTAATCTCGTGTTATAATGTTCCAATAGATTCTTGCCAGATGTTCTGAGTGTGTGGGGCAGATTATGTAGGGAGAGGTGTTCCCGCAAGTAACTCAGGCCCAAGCCATGTAGGCATTTAAAGGTAATAACCAACACCTTGTACTGTGCCTGGAAACTAACTGGCAGCCAGTGAAGAGATTTTAACATTGGTGTTATATGGTCAAACCTAGAAGTATTGGTGACCAGTCTGGCTGCCAAATTTTGAACCAATTGAAGTTTCCAAACTTGGAAAAAGGGTAGCCCCAAGTAGAGCGCATTACAGAAATCTAAACGAGAGATTACCAGTGCATGTACCACTGCTTCAGGGTCCTTTCGGTCCAGATAAGGATGCAGTTGGTGTATCAAGCAAAGTTGATACCAAGCACTCCTGGCCATCGCATCTACCTGAGATAATAATTGTAGAGATGGATTCAGGAGTACTCCCAAACTGTGAACTTCATCCTTTAGGGGAAGTGTCACCCCCGTCCAGGACTAGTTGGCAAATTTCCATCCCTAGAACTAGGGTACCTATCGCTAGTACCTCCGTTTTCTCTGGATTCAACTTGAGTTTGTTTTCCCTATCCAGCCCATTACCAACCCAAGACATGCATCCAGAGGAGAGATGCCATCCTTAGTCACTGCCACAGTCGAAGACAAGAGAGTTAGATTTGGGTGTCATCAGTGTACTGATAACACCATGCCCTGTGTCTCCGGATGATCTCTCCCAGCAGCTTCATGTAAATGTTAAACAGCACTGGGGACAGAATTGTACCTTGAAGGATGCCCGATTTGAGTTCCCTCTTGGACAAATAACTGTCCCCAAGCGACACCATCTGGAATCTGCCCGAGAGGTAGGACCTGAGCCACTTCAATGCAGTGCCCCCAATACCTAACTCCCTCAGGCATTCCAGAAGGATACCATGGTCAATGGTATCGAAGACCACTGAGATGTCCAAGAGCACCAACACTTCACCTGTCGATACCCAGACGGAGATCGTCGACTAAGGCGACTATCGCCGTTTTAACTACGTATCCTGCCCTGAAGCCGGTTTGAACTAATCTCACATGCAAGCAAAATTATGTTCAAAATTCTGCAACACAGACTCCAACCATACATGGAGTGAGAAATACATGGAGAGAGAAATCCCAGAGGTCCAAGGTTCAGCAAAGCAAGAGATTCTAGGGACCACATTGCAAACATACAATGGCTAATGGAGTGCAACAAGAACTTTTTTAAAAATCAGCATGTGCTTTATAGACTATAGGAAAGCCTTTGACTGCATAGATCATGAAAGGCTATGGAACACCTTTAAAGACATGGGAGGGCCAATACATCTGATAGTCCTGATAAATAATCTGTACTCAGGACAAGAGGCCACTGTCAAAACAACACGGAGAAACAGAATGGTTCCCATTTGGCAAAGGGGTCAGACAAGGCTGCATTTCATCACCCTACCTATTCAATTTATACGCAGAACATATTGTAAGGAAAGCAGGCTTGGACATAGAAGAAGGAGAAGTGAAAATAGGAGGAAGGAATATCAATCATTTGAGATATGCTGACAATGCCATAATACTAGCAGAAAACCTCAGAGACATTGAACATCTAGTAAGGAAGATCAGAGAAGAAAGTGAAAAGGCAAGCTTACTGTTCAACATAAGGAAAACAAAAATAATGACCACGGAGAACTTACACAAATTCAAATTACACAATGAGGAAATAGAAACAGCAAAACAGTTCTCATATCTGGGATTAAATATTAATAGAAATGGGGACTGCAATCAGAAGAAGATTAAGAATGCGGAGGGCAGCTATGAAAGAACCAGAAAAGATCCTAAAATGCAAAGATATACAACTCAGCACAAAAGTTAGAATCATACAAGCCATTGTATTTCCTATGACCATGTATGGATGTGAGAGCTGGACAGTTAAGAAAGAAGACAGGAAGAAAATCCATTCATTTGAGATGGGATGCTGGAGAATAGTGCTAAGGATCCCGTGGACAGCCAAAAAGACAAACGAATGGATCTAGAGCAGATCAAACCAGAAATCTCCCTGGAAATCAAGATGGCAAAACTTAGTCTGGCATACTTTGGACACATCATGAGAAGGCATGAATCATTGGAAAAAACAATAATGCTAGGAAAGGTGGAAGGAAGTAGAAAAAGAGGAAGGCCACATGCCAGATGGATGGACTCTATTAAAGAGATAATGAGTATGAGTTTGCAGGAACTGGGCAGAGCAGTGGAAGACAGGGGACCTTGCAAATGTCTCATCAGCAGGGTCGCCATGAGTTGAGATTGATGGGAAAAAAAATGTTTAGCTCGGATCTGTTTTCTTGTAATTTAAATCCCATTGTGTTCTAGTCTCTTGAGGGGCAGAAAAAACAGCACCTAGATCCATTTTTTTGTAGGACATCACTTCAGATATTTAAAGATGGCAGTCATATCATCTCTAGGGAGTTTATCACATCGGAGGCAAAGTGCCCAAATCTTGTGGATAAACGGGATTTGAATCCTGGGAAAATCCTGCAAAAGCGGGATTGTTTTCAGACACATTGGGCTCATTGAGCATTAATGCCACATTAACCCATGATGAAAGTGGGCAAAATCAGGCCGCTTTTTCTTTGAAGATTTTTCCGAAACTAAAAAGTGGAGCAATTTTGCCATTTTCTGCATGTGTTAATGTTGTGTTAATGCTCAATGAGCCCAACATCATCTGAAAACAATTCCACTTTCACAGGATTTTCCCAGATTTAAACCTTGTTTATCCATGGGATTTGGGTGCTTTCCTCTTGAGTGATAAACTCTTATATTTTTGTTTCTCCATGCTAAATATACCCAGTATTTCCTCACAGGACCGTCTCCAGACCTACGATTATCTTGGTTCCCCTCCTCTGGACATATTCCAGCTTGTCATTAGCCTTCAGCTGTTAACAATACTGTCTCAGCCAGAACTGACTGAATATTCCATGTAAGATCTTACCAAACAGTATAGAATGGCACTACTACTCTCCTTGATTTAACCTCTATATGCATGTGATGTAACCTGGCATTGCATTAGGTTTGTTTTAGCTTCTTACTCATGCTGTTGACTCTTCTTTAACTTGGTGACCCTTAGATCCTTTGGATGGTTGAAAATTTGGGATATGCACACTAGATGCGCTATAGAATTACAGTACTATTATTTATTATTTATTTTAGTTCTATGCTTCCTTTCTCCCGAAAAAGGCCCCAAGGCAGCTCACAATATAAAAACAAATTAAAACAAAATTTTAAAACACAATTAAAATATCCTAATTAAAACACTACAAAGTTAAAATGTAAAACATACAAAAGTTAAAAAACATAATCTAAAACAACTCCTCCTCCTCCTCCTCCTCCTTACATGATTTTTAAAAGCTTGTCTGCATAAAAATGTTTTTACTTGCCAGCAAAAGGCCAGCAGGGAGAGGACCAGCCTAACCTCCCATGGAATGGAGTTCCAGAGGGTAGGAGCAGCCACTGAGAAGACTCTCTCTTTCTCTCTCGTGTCCTCAGAATGCACTGGGAACCTGCAATGCTCCTGAGTCATACGCTTGGAAGTCCTATGTTAATGACCGTTTACCTGGCTTTATGGTCAGGATAGTTATTCTGGAGATACCAGCGCTTATCCGACAAGGCTCTCCTAGACCGTCTTTTGGAGGACTACGGAGAGGCGATAGATGCAGCAAAGAATTCATTCTTTGGTGCACGTATCGCGTCCGCGGAGTCGCGTCCAGCAGAGCTGTTCAGGGTGGTGAGGGAGCTAACTCCTTGAACCATCTAAGGCCTGCTGCGACCAATTTAACAACTTCTTTGCAGATAAAACCTCTCGGATAAGGGAAGGTCTTGACGCTAGTATTGGTGCAGAACCCGGAGTAGAGGCATCCAGAGCTTCCGTGGACTCGGTTATACTGGAGGATGTGGACAAGATCCTTAGAAGTGTTAGGAAGACAACTTGCTCCCTCGATCCCTGTCCCTCATGGCTAGCGGCTCAGGGGGGACCGGTGGTAACTTCCATGTTACACCGTATAATTAATACATCATTGAGGGTTGGGCAATTTCCATCTAGCTTGAAATTGGCCATTGTAAAACCATTGCTAAAAAAGCCCTCCCTCGACCCCCTGATGCATAATAATTATCGGCCAGTATCGCTATTGCCATTTTGGGGGAAGGTGATCGAGAGGGCGGTTGCAATCCAGCTTCAATCGATCTTGGATGAAACAGATTATCTAGACCCATTTCAAACCGGCTTTCGGGCAGGCTACGGGGTTGAGACTGCCATGGTTGCCCTGGTCGATGATCTCCGTCTGGGCATGGACAGGGGTAGCGTGTCCCTGTTAGTGCTCTTAGACATCTCAGCGGCTTTCAATACCATAGACCATGGTATCCTTCTGGAGCGCCTGGCAGAGTTGGGAATCGGGGGCACTGTGCTCCAGTGGTTCCGATCCTACCTCTCCAGGAAGTTCCAGATGGTGCAGCTGGGGGACGTGTGCTCCGATAAGAGGGCCCTTACATCTGGGGTCCCTCAAGGTCCCTTACATTCTGTCCCCCATGCTCTTTAACATTTACATGAAACCGCTGGGAGAGATCATCCGGAGGCATGGGGTTATCAGTATGCTGATGACACCCAAATAGTCTTCTCTATGTCTCCGACTGATTCAGTGACCAAGGATGGCATCTCTCCTCTTGTTGTCTGTCTGGAGTCGGTAATGGGCTGGATGAGGGAAAACAGACTCAGCCTGAATCCAGAGAAAATGGAAGTGCTCGTGATAGGCTCTCCTGGCCCAGGGAGGGCGGTATTTCCACCTGTCCTGAATGGGATCACGCTTCCCGTGAAGGACTCTGTACGCAGTCTGGGGGTGCTTCTTGATTCGTCACTCCACCTTACCTCACAGGTGGATGCGACGGTCAGGAGCACCTGTTATCAGCTTCGGCTGATACGCCAGCTGCGTCCCTACCTGAGCCGGGGGGACCTAGAAACAGTAGTACATGCTCTGGTAACCTCTCGTTTGGATTTCTGCAATGCGCTCTACATGGGGCAACCCTTGTACCATACCTGGAAGCTGCAACTGGTGCAGAATATGGCGGCAAGACTGGTCACTAATACACCTAGGACCAGTCACATAACACCGGTCTTAAAAGACCTTCATTGGCTGCCTATTCGCTTCTGGGCACAATACAAGGTGTTGGTTATGTCAAGAAAAAAAGCAACATGGGTTATACAGTAAGTGAAATAAAACATGTATGTGAGAGTCAGGGTGACTCAGCAGAAGCCAATTGGGAACCACACAGGTGTAAATGGTAATACAATTAACAAGTCCTAACTGCCAAGGACAGAAATGCAAAGTGGATAATTGGACACACCTGAAAATTGTTAAGTGGTCAAGGCTGAGATGATGAAATCACTAATTGTAGGATGAACCAAGAGAACCAATGAGAATGGTGTACACGCCTACTGGGTGGAAACAGACAACAGTGGGTGGTATCTAGCATTTACTATAATAATGACTATGGATCCCAATGTATTTTGTGGGTAGTAGTAGTGGGTAGTAGAGTGGATTGTAGAGTGAGTAGTAGTGAGGAGTATTGGAGTTGTGTTGGATAGTATTGGAGCTGTATATAGTAGAATAAAGTAGATCTTTTATATAAGACTACTGAGTCGTCTGGTGTCTTGGGTGAAGCTACAAGAACCAGCTGGATCCTGAAGAAGGGTGAAGACTTCTGTGGAAGCAAGAGTGAGAAGGCTTGGAGAGTTTGTCGGGGTCTTCAGCCTGTTCTCTGTAACTCTGCTAAGCTATAACCACTGGCCAAAGCTGGTCAGCGCGGTGCACAACCAGGTGGTGAGTTCGAGCCAGAGGTGAAGAACTACAACTCCCATCATCCCTGATAGGTTATTACCTATAAAGCCCTAAATGGCTTGGGCCCAGGGTACTTGGAGGACGCCTCTCTCCATATAATCTGCCCCGCACACTCAGATCAGCCGGGAAGCAAATGTTAAGAGTGCCGGAGGCTAGATTGTCTATCACCACCAGGAGGGCCTTTTCTATCTCGGCCTCCAAGCTCTGGAACTCGCTCCCCGGCGAGCTCCGCTCGACCACCTCCTTAGTCCAATTTAAGAAGGGGCTGAAAACACACCTTTTTGAGCAGGCATACCCCTGATTCCTGACTCCCGAGTGCTCTCCCCCCCCCCTTCTGACAGCACTGTTGAGCTGGCATGAGATATGGTTTATTGTTTACTGTGTTTTTAATATATTGATGTTTTTATATTGTAAGTTTTACATGTTGTTAAACCTCTTTGATCAATGGAAAAGCGGTATATAAATAAAATATTATTATTATTATTATTATTATTATTATTATTATTATTATTATTTTGAAAAAAGCAAAATTTCTTGGGCCTGTCTTGCTTCTTATAACTCTATGTCATTAAACTGAACTTGGACTGGCCCGTATTTCAAAGGATGCCTTCAAATAGAGGACTATTCTGACAGCTCTTGGACTCAGAACTGTTGTTATGTGCCTTCCAGTCAATTCCATTTTTTGGAAACCCTATTATAAGGTTTTCTTGGCAAGATTTTTCTGAAATCTAAGGCTAAGAGATGCAACTTGTGCAAGTTCATCTGATAGATTTCCATAAAAGAATGGAGATTCAGATGCTAATTCCCTGGCATCTTAGTCCAACACTCAAACCACTACATCATGGTGGCTTCTGAGAACAGACTTCTGTAAAGGAAACATGGCTACCATAACCAAACATCTACATGTGTATTCAACTGGTGGCAATCCAGTTAAGGGCAACACATCCCCCCCCCCATTTTTTCTCCTTCTTGCCTTCCTTTTTGGAAAGCTTACATTCCTGAGTGACTGAACACTAATAAAAAATTGCCTCCTACTTGGATAATATTTGTCTAGGCTCTTCAGACAGATGTACCAGTCAAATTTAGCCAAACCATTTTTGCTTTGGACTGGCATTAAAGTAATGTCACTTCTCAATCTGCTGTTGTTTCTCCCTGCTAATGTGTCTAATTTGAACCGTACTTGGGCACAAAAGTCAAAGCCGTGACATACTCTTAGCTCTCACAATGACAAGGAAACCACAAATAAGTCAGTCAGGAAAATACTGAAGTCCCCCTATGTGCAGGGAAGTTTGGACTGGGAAAGATAAAAAAAAAAGTGCATGTCACTGAGAAAACAGCTACTGTATTTTCTGGCATATAAGACTATTTTTTTAACCCGGGAAAATCTTCTCAAAAGTCGGGGGTCATCTTATACACTGGGGGTCATCTGATATGGCAGGTGCTGAAACTTCCGAGCTGGACTGGAGAATCTGCGGTCGCCGCATATGGTGGGGGGAGTGCAAAAACAGCCACAGGGTATGGAAAAAAGGGCTGTGTTTGCGCTACCGCTCTGATAGTCTTGGAGACAGGGAGGGCTGGGCAGGCAGGGAGAGCTGACCAATCCAAGCAGGCTTTGTATACAACAAGTTTTCCTGCTACGCACCTGCATTTCATAAGCATTTGAATTAAAATTACCATATTGAAATAAAATCTGATGCTTTTTAAATTTTTATTTGGTGTGCGTTGGAAGAGGGGTAGTCTTATAAGGTGAGTATATCCCAAACTCTATATTTTATCTGAAAAAGTTGGGGGTCATCTTACATGCCGGAAAATACGGTATATAATGTTTGTGGTCTTTTCTCAGTATCTGGGAAAGGGAAGGCAGAGGTAGAGGAAGGCAGTAGTGGAGGCGGTGGCAAAGTGTGAAGGAGATGCAAATGGGGAGTACCAGCAAGCAAATGACCAAGAAGTCAGGCAAGCAGAAAGAAGGAGAGGTAAGTGGGGCTTGCCAGACAGTGAGCAACTTGATAGGGTGACAGATGATGAGAGCAAGAGGATCCCCCTCCATCTGGCAAGATAACCCCAGCTTGTTCTCAGAGATTTTGGCTAAGAGTATTGCCATCCAAGTATTTGTGTGAAGATACTGTAAAGCTGCAGTTTGAACAGAGACTGTGGGTAAGTAACTAAGGACTTTATCATACCGCCTAAGGTGCCTGACTTACCTCTTCCAAATTGGGCTCAAATTCAGAAGTTACACTGATTTTATCACACTGAAATTTTCCTCAAAATGGCTTCCCATTCTCTCCAGTGTTGAATTTGGCCCTCGCAAGTTGCTTCAGCAGCCATTGTTTCCAATTCTGAAGCTTCCAATTTGGAAAAAATGGCTGTCAAAGCGACTTATGGGGTCTGAATGCAACACTGGAGGGAATGGGAAGCCATTTTGAGGAAAATGTCCATGTGATAAAATCAGCGTAACTTCCAAATTTGAGCCCTATTTAGAAGAGGTAAGTCGGGCACCAGAGGCAGTGTGTTATAGATAGAGCTGAGTTGGGTTTGAAAACTTCTTGGGGCAGAGGCAATATTCCTAATGACTTCATTTGAAAGCAGTGGGTGCTGTCTCTGTGCAGAACTATTTCAGTAGTGTACTAATGCTCAACCTATCAATTTGCAAATTGCTGCAAATATTACAACGGAATCTTCTAGTGATCTCCTTCCCCCAAATGCAATCTAGGGCATTTAGAGGGCATTTCCACCAAGCTTGTAGAACCCTTCCTCCCGACCTGCTAGGGGTGTAAAATTATTTTTGCTAATTTTTTCAAAAATAATCCCCCCATATGCTACAAACTGTTTACTAGGGGGAGTGAGGTGAATCTCTGCCACATGCTGCGCCCCCCTGGGCCAAGTTATGCCCTCTAGAGGCTTTAAAAAGCAGACGTGGCCCTCCAAGGCCTCCTGGGTGTTAATGCAGCCCCCTAGCCTTTCACAATTGCCCATCCTTATTTTAAAGTAAATGGCTGACAAATCCCTCCTTGGGATTTGTTACCACTGAAAGGAGTGGAATATGCCTCAGAATTCCAAAGCCTTGCCTTCTGCATCAATGCTGAAAAAGCAAGACAATTTTAACAACACTAAAAAGGCTTCATTTGGCTTTTCATATTTCAATGTTCATTGTTATTTATTACATTTATACACCACTTTTCTTTCATTGAACTCATCATGGTATCAGTAGAGAAGTCCAGACAATGACCACCCGATGGCAGCGGGGAGGAGGAGAAAGGGGCCGCTCGGCCCCTTTCTCCCTTGCGTCCCTGGCGCAGCCGTCTAAAGGCTGCGCCAGCGACGCAAACTGCAGAAGGAGCTCCATTTCGGAGCTCCTTCTCATGCCACGGAAAGGGCACTCTAGGTGCCCTCGTGCGGCACAACGACATCACAACAGCGCTGCCTCATTTGGAGGTGGCACGGTGGTGATGTCATGCCGGCCCCCGTGTGGAACGGGCGCCGCCATTTTGTACGGACTCAATAGTACTAGGGTTAGGGGCTTCCGGAAGGGATGCCCTTTTCTAACCCTAGTACGGACCCAGTCCGTACTATTATGCCCGTGCGGAACGGGCCTTAGTTTAGTTATTTGCATCTTCTGTCTGCAGACCAGTAGTCCTCAACTTGGGTGACCAAAGAATGTTGGAGATCTACACCAGAATTGTCAGTACTGAGGTATTCTGGGAATCGGAGTCCAGCAATATTTGGATATATACAGATTGTGAGCCACTGTTTCTGGAATCCCAGTAATATAAGCCCGGAACTGATGGGTCTTTGCGGCACCCTCGTCATGTGTGAGGGTTGCCTGGTGGACAGAGTGCCCCCACGCCCGGCAGCCCTTGCATGTGGCAAGGGTGCTGCAGCTGCGATGCACCCACCAGATGTGGCATGTAACGGTGATGTCACAGTTGTGCTGCTTCCAGATGGGGTGGTGCAGCTGCAATGTCATTGCAACGTCTCTCGTCCTTTGCAGCATCACAGCGACACCGCAAAGATGAGCCACTTCTGGGCACTCCTTTTTTGCTCCACAGGGGCACCGTGCAATTTGGTTGCTGCGGCACTCCTGCGGAGCAAAGAGAGGCACCGGGGAGGTGCCTCTTTCTGGCGGTGTATACCCCGCTATAAGGGATCACATTACGGTCAAAGTGAATTGTTGAGTGTGTGATTATTTTTCCCAGTTAATACTTTACAATAATCTGAGGAAGTGGCCCAAAGTTATTTGCACAGCTGTCAAGAAAATCCAATTAAAAAAAAAACACAGGAAAAATCTGTAGCACTGGGCTACCTGAATGATGCTCACTGTTCTGTTCTTTTGCAAGAATTTGAGCAGCTTCATATTTCCATAAATGAGCAGCATAGTCTTCATATTTTCCCACTAATTAAAAGGCATTATCACCTATTAACCATAATAAATTGAAGCATTAATGATGAGATTTCATAAAGTTCTTTGTTTTGGTACACTGAGTGTTGCCAATACACATTCTTAAGAACTCAATTGTTCATGAAAGTTATCTGAGTGGAAATTTGTGGTTTTGAAAGTCTGTCTTTCAAATATCTTGAGTCATGGAAGTAAAATAAAGCAGGATGTTAACTAAATCCTTTGCTCCATAGGCTTAATTTTAATTTTGGCTCACTGTAGGACTCTCAGTACCTTTTCAATGTGAAAAGAAAAGTTCATACTTTTTGTGTCTTGGGGACTCTACAGACTGCCCCCTTTCGTGCTGGATCAGGGCTGTGGCAACCACATGTCATGGCCCTGATACAGCCTTTCAAGGGTGTGAAAAGGAGCTGCAAAAAGCATGGCTATACGGTGCTCCTTTGGTGCTGCATCGTATGGATGCAGCACCGGGGGAGCGCCATGATGCAAAGTGCAGTGTGGAGCAGTGCATGGCATCATGCAACCCTGGGGGCAGAGTCAGGGCGTGCATCATTTGTACATGCCATCCTGACTCCACCCCCAGGCCAGCCTTTCAGCCCGGTATGTAAAAGGCCAAACTCTTTTCTCTCTGTTATTTCAACACAAAGGAACGTGAGCAACAGCCCCTCGCACCATACACTCCACTACAAATCCCATCACATATTTCAGTATGTCAACACAATTAACCCTGGCTGCAACCCAGTAGTCTGTATGTGCAGTAAATCCATGGCAGACAAGATATGTGATGGTGTTACTGATGCCAATATACATCACTACACTTCCTTAGATTGAAATCCATTTCCCAATTTTACTGCCCGTTCTCCCAGTTTGGTGAGACTCTTCTATAGCTTTCCACAATCCATCTTTGCTCTCACCACATTAAATAATTTAGGGTAATAACCAGTAGTGTCATTCAAAACATTTAACAATAAATTCCCATTCCCAGCCATCCTCCATGTCTGAGGAGGATCCATGGCAAAACAAACTGCAGTAGATTCAGCCCTAGACTTTCAGTTTGTTTCCTGGCACAATCCAAGATGCTGGTTTTGATGTATGAAGTCTTATATGGGCTGTGATCACAGAATTTAAAAACTGCTGTTTCCTGTGCCTCAAGGTCTTCACTAGGAGCCCTTCCCTTCAGTGCAGAATTGATGCATGTTGTCTGAGGGATTCTGGAAGTTGTGGCTCAAAAAGTAACTTTTCTGTGCTCTGCTTCAGGGGTTAAAGGAGTGACAACTAGAAAGGAAATGACAGGTGGAAGAGAGAATTCTCTTCCCAGATACATTTGCCGGATGCCTCTATTATTAGCTTTTAAGGACCAACTGAAGACAGCTTTATTCGCCTGAGTTTTTAGTGGGTAATATTTTAAGGCTATTTTATTGTTTGTTAATGCCTGCCAATTAGTTTATGGTTAGTCTGTTTCACAGCTGCATTGGGATTTTTATGTTTTAACTGCTTGCTTTAAATTTTTGTCATTAGCCACTTTAGGCAAATTTTGCTCTGTAAAGAAGGCTAAAATGCTCTTACATAAATGGAAATAAGTTATCATATTTCCTTTGAGGAATCAAGGGATCACGATCTGCTTATTGCTTCTTTGTACCAGGTGTGGCTTTATTTTTGTGATAGCACAACACTGCATAATTCCAGTTTGATACCACTTTGATGCTTCAACTCCTCTAGCCCAACCCCCTAAAATAAAGTATTAGAGCTCTCTTGCAGGAAGTTCTAAGTACCTCACAAAACTACAAATCCCAGAATTCCAAAGCACAGCGCCATGGCAGTTAAAGTGATGTCAAAATGCTATAATTTTGTGGTGTGGATGCACCCAGAGTCTGGAGTGAAATCACCCAAGGTCATTACTCTGGGAAAGAAACCGGGGGGAGGGGGGAATGGCATAGGAATACAAAAGGAAGATTATTGTTTTGCTTTTTGCAACAAATGAGAAAACAGCCCACTCATTATTCAAAAATGTGTGTGGTTTAATTAAGCTTTGCTAACCCTTGGTGTTTAGTTCTGAAAATGAATCTCTCTGCCATAGACCAATAGTTACTGAATAAAGCTTTTCTGAGTTTTACCACTTAAGCTTGGAATTTCTGAACTAAGGGAAATGCAGATTTGATAATTGGGTCAAAAAATCCCAGTTTCATATATACCTTGTCCCCACCCCAAATACCTCATTTTAAGCTGTTGATGACTCCCAACATGGCCATTTACTGGCTGGTAGATAAGAAGATGACAGAGAAGTTTCCAGTTATAGTCCTATAGTTGGACATACTGCAATGACATCATCATCTGGGTTCTCCCAAGGACCCCTGGGCCATCCCAGAGGATGTTTGTTGCTGCACTGTCACCACCTCCTTGCTATCACTGTCAAGTAAATAGCAATGTTGTGGGGGGCTGTCACAATTTAAAAGGTGGAGTTTGATGGGTGAGGGGAAGAAGGGTTGTAGTTCTGTCTGTCTGGAACTTTATGATACATCTCTCAATCCAGGATCTTGACCATATATTTTTGGGCTGTTCATTGGACCTGGTGTCAGCAAGCAGTTGATCTGACTGCTAAAGGACAACTACTTCTGAGTAACTGCTAAAGGACAACTACTTCTGATGCTGCTGCCCTGGGTCACCTTTTCCACTGCTCTGGTAAGTGTTAATGACTGCTGTTGTTAAGGAGGGACAGTTGCCCTGTAGTGGTCCTTTATCACTGCAGTTGCTATATTAATGATTATGATACTGCTATTTCCACTGTACCGCCTGAATGCCTCCTGTTACATTTTGGATTTGTTGTTCCGTGAGGTTAAGAGCTCTCTGGCTGACATTTTTACATGCCTCTTCCTAAAACTGTGAATCCCAGAATACAACAGAGGCAGCCCGATTGCCTGTTTATCAGAGGAGCACTAGTGCCATTTCTACAAAGCTTGGAAAAATTCAACCTTTAGCCATTTGTTAGTCTGAATTATAACAGACCCTCTGAATCCACGGAATTTACATTATCAAGAGACTACAGTATTTGAATCAGTGGATCTACCAAGTTCCCATTGGTTCAATCTTTTCCCCTCTAATTGGGACTAACAACTGGAATTAACTCTTCCTAGAAAAAAAATAATAATAATTCCAGAACCCAAACTGGCTGGGGGATTCTGGAAGCAGCAGTCCAAAAGTGAATATTTCATGTACACTTACCTTACTTATAACACTGAAGTTCTTCCCCTTCTCCCTTCACTCCTTTTCCCCCTCACTCCTTCTAGGGGGTGCATCTACACTGTAAAAATAATGCAGTTTGACAGTGCTTTAACTTCCATGGCACCCTCCTACATAATCCAAGGATTTGTAGTTTTATGCGGTGCCAGCATTCTTGGGCAGAGAAGGCAGAACCTTGCAAAACTACAAATCCCTGGATTCCATAGGATGGAGTTACAGCATTTAAAGTGGTGTCAAACTGCATTATTTTTACAGTTTATATGCACTCTAGTATTGTACTCCCAAGAGAACTTTTCCTAAATTCTGTACTTCTGTTACTGTGGTTACCATTCTCTTCTTAAGGTAGTAAATCTGTCTGGCTCCTGACCCTCACATATGGGTAGAAATAGGAGAAGGGCATCTGCTAACATAGGCAGAGAGTGCAACTAATAAGGGATCCCAGCCAATGTGTGTGTGAAGCACTGCTTGAGCCCCATTTCAAAGTCAGTTTCAAATCTTGTGCAAGCCCTGCTCCTTGGGCTAAAACTATAGAGCTCATTAGCTGGTGCTGTGTGGGCAGTGAAAGTGTGTGTGTGTGTGACAACTGTAATGAATGAAGCCTGTTAGGCAAGTTAGTAGTGTAATCAGAAAGTTATAGGACCAGAACTGAAACTGGCAGTGCCTTAGGGCTTCTTGAATTCCAGTCGCTTGCTTATTGACAAACAGTGATGGTCGCGTGCAGCCAAAGCCATTAAAGGACAATGTTTTGTAGGTTCCAAAAAGGAGGGGAAACATGATAAAAATTTTTTTACATATGCTGTTTGACTGAAAAAGTAGTGGGGATGTATGGGACTTCCTCCAACTTTGTTCTTTGGTAGATTGCTATTCACTTACATCTGAAGTCTTTGTTGGCTACAATTTTCACATTGTTCTTCCAAATGTAATCATTTTTTCCTTTTATCTGATCTCCTACAGCCTCGCTGTTTTCATCAATATTTGACAGCAATTCCCAAAGATCCAGTATAGTCCACTCTAATATCCTTGTGTGTTCTCTTCTCTTCCTTTGAAATCCAATACCGAAGCAGTGAAATAATTTATTGTGCTTTATTTAGGCTTTTATTTCTTGCATGTGTTTTGATACTGTCCCTTTGAAATCACGGCTATTTGGAAATTTAAACCAACTGTTTTTTCTTTCTTTCTTTTTTAAAGAGTTATGAAAGCATTCTGAAGAAACTTCAGGGTTTCCTACTCCCTTCTTAATATGACTTGCCCAGTTTAAAACTTTAACTTTGATTGTAGCATTGTGTATTGCCATCCGTTTGAAGACTACTGGAAATAAAAAAATAATCTACCTTGGACTAAAAGTGCTGATTTACACCACTGTTTTCTTTTAACAGTCATTTTTATGGATTATCTGTTGTGTGTTAAGTTTCATGCCTTAGTTTTATTTTTGCATTTTCTCTTGATTTTATATAGGTTTTGTAAGTTGCCTTCAGAATACTGATCCAAAAGTCTATACATCAGAATAAACAAATGAACATTACACATGTTCTAACTGAGTACTCAATCTACTAGATAAGTTACTATTTAAAAAAACTATTATAGTGATAAAATTAAATCAGTTTGTTTTGTAAGGCATTGTAACATTAAACACCACTGTTTATTTTTTTTTTAATTCATTAAGAGGCAGCCTCTGTCAACACTGTTACCCCAGAACAATATACTTGTATTTTTTAGACCTAGAGGGAGATTTCACATTGAGAGTTCTAGCTTTTTAAAAAATTCTATCTGACACTCACTACTAGAATCAGGATCCTATTGGTGACCTACTAGGACCACAGTTCAGGCTATTTTCCTGGATGAATGGTTCCAGGATTCTGAAATGGTGCTGCCTATCTAGGCTGGCCTTTGGGCCTTTCTAAGCAGGAAGGATTATACGTGTGTTTTCTTTAGGCTATTTCAACAGGTTCTGTTATGTTTCTTGGTATTGGTTTCTGTCTTTTCTCTCATGGCAATTTTCTGTGGCTTAGCTGTGTGGTGAAGTTCAGTGGGTAAGTCTACACAGCTGAACACTCTTTGTGTCACCTCTCAACCCTTCCTCTAGTATAGTGATCATAGAGCCAGCATGATGCAGTGATTTGACTCTGGAGACCAGAGTTTGAATCCCTACTCAGCCTTGGAAATCCACTCGGTGACATTGGGCAAGTCACATTCTCTCAGCCTCAGAGGAAGGCAAAGGCAAACCTGCTCTGAACAAATCTTGCCAAGAAAACCCTGTGATAGGGTTGCATTTGGGTCACCAAAAGTCAGAAATGACTTGAAGGCACAAAACAACATCTCTGCAGGTACGATTTTGCTTTCACATGTATGATCTAAAGGAGTTTCCAGATATACCATCATTATCTCTGAGGTCTCTGTGGCATGTACAAGATAGATTGGTTGAATAGTTTTTTGTGGATTTTTCAGGCTATGTGGCCGTGTCCTAGAAGAGTTTATTCCTGACATTTCGCCAGCATCTGTGCCTGGCATCTTCAGAGAATGTTGGCATAGAAGAGAGCTGGATATATATATATATATACTGTAGGAAGGAAATTCCATGTTAATCTGTGTATTGTTCTGTTGTTGATGGCAAGGCCTCAGGGTGGGAGGATATGCAAAGGAGGATTAGTGTCTGCTAATTGGTGAGCATTATCTGTTGGGAAAGCCCTTGACCCTGGGTGATTTCTCATTTGCATTTGCTGAGTCCTCATTTTGCTATTCTTCAGGACTGGTAACCAAGCTTTGGGCCTGAACAGACAGGCCAAAATAAAGCTGCTTCAGGTCACTTGGGGGTATGCTGTTTAAATGCTGCATGCGTCCTAAGAGGCTGGAAGCTGGGCCAAAGCACAGCTCTAGTCTCAGTGTTGAAACAGAAATATTGGCAGATTGTTATGATGTTTGTATGTAACCCCAATGAATTATTGGTTTTGCCCAGTGAGGGGAAACCATAGGGAAGGGGTTATATTTGTTGGCTGAGTTCAGAGAGTGAAGGATTGCTAGAGATGGTGAGGAACTACAGTTGCCAGGGTTAGGGAGTAGGCTCTTTTCACCTTGAATAAGGTGGTGTTACTTTAAGTTATGTGTTTAGGAAGGAACAAAAAGTTAAATTCTTTGTGGTGTAATTTCTACATTGTATTTGCATCAATTTTTATTTATTTATTTATGGCTTTAAGACTGTGTCCAAAAGTTTCAGTATTACACAGCAGCACATGGAGCAGTCTGCACTGGGATCTCATTGGATGCATGGCACTTTAGAGACAGTGCATGTGTGTTAAATTTATGTTGCAATTTGCAGTAATGTTGTAAAATACATGTTGTTGTTGTGTGCCTTCAAGTCATGTTTGACTTATGGCAACTCTAAGGCTGCCTATCATAGGGTTTTCCTATCATATGGCCCTATCATAGGGTTTTCCTAGCAAGATCTGTTCAGAGGAAGTTTGTCATTGCCTTTTCCTGAGGCTGAGAATGTGTGACTTGCCTAAAGTCACCCAGTGTGTTTCATGGCCAAGCTGAGAATTGAACTCTGGTCTCCAGAGTTGTAGTCCAATACGCAAACACTTAAACCACTACACTACACTGTATATTGGAGCTTAAAATGTGATTGTGTCTATTATATTCAATTAAAGTTGGTCTCACAGAACCCAGAAAGAGTACATGTTAGGCCTCTCTCTGTACTTTTCTCTCCCTCTCTGCCTATTTGTCTGGATCTACATAAGATCTAAATGGAAAACTTGAGTCCATGCACATTAGAAGCAAGGCTTCTTTCTAACCTGTCACAAAGTGAGAGACTAGTGTCTTTAACAGAGCATATGTTGATCAAAGAGTCAAATTAATGCACAGAGGGAAGTTCATAAGATACTGGCTGACTGAAGCATAGAACAGCACACATTGGAGAGGAGTTAGCCAAAGGCCACTTGCATACTTCTGTGGATGACGCCAGTGTTCTAAACCCAGCACAGTATGGATCTGAGCCAGAATTTGGGACAGAAAACAACATTAGTAGTGCTGATGGACAGTCTCCTGCTGTTCTTGGGTGGAGGGGGAACTATTCCATTTGCAGTTTCTCTGAAGAATTCCATGCAGTTGGCTATGAGATACTGCTCTCCTGCCTATGGGAAAAAACCCTAAGAATCTAAGGACATTATTTCAATGTTAGTTACTTCTTATAGGTTCCCACTGAGAAGGCGGTGCTTGTATCACTAGGCTCTAAATTTTACAGTCAAAAGGACCAGCTCTTTCACTGTTTGAATTCTTTATCATAACGATTGAGCTCTCATTTTACATGAACATTTTAAAGGGCTTATTTTCAATCCATCACACTGGTCTGAATATGTGCATTCCACTGCAGTTGCCTTAGAAGATGTCTTTGTCTTTGAAAACTTTCCAGTGGCATATCATACTGGGCACTGGCACCAGATAGACAGGCAAACAATCCTGTTGATGGTAAATGATGCTTTCTCTCCATAGACTGGCAGCTGGGTAATAGTCCCCAGAAGTGGGGGAAGTTCATGTGGATACTCAAGGCTGTTTGTGAGGTCGCCTGCACCCCTCAGGTTCACCCAATTATTTTAGAAAAAAGGAAAATGTTGTTTAAAAATACTTCAAAAGTTGTCTTCAGATTATTTTTCTTGGGTAAAAAGGCTTTCTTAGAAGTAGAAAGAGAAGATGTAGAAAGAGAAGAAGTCCACATGCTAGACAGTTGGCCAATAAAGGAGGTCATGGGTATGAGTTTGCAGGACTAAGCAGAGCAGTGGAGGACAGGGGGTCTTGGAGATGGCCCATCCACAAGGTTGCCATGAGTTGGGGTTGACTCAAGGGCAGTTAACAACAACCATGCAATTGAAGGTCAGTGACAGAGCACATGCTTTGCATGTAAAAAGTCCCACATGTGTCATTGGTCTGGAAAAGATCCTTGTCAGAAACTCTGGCAATGCATTGCTCATGCATAGTATAGACAGTTATCAGCACGATTGGCCGGTCATTATTGTCTGCTGCAGTCTACAGTTGCTTCTCATGTCCTAAATTCTCTGGGCTGTCTGATACGTATTTCACTCTAAATGTTTCTGCTGCATATGGAAATCTTTCCCTTTCCCCACCAAACTGGAGACATGACATATATCATCATATCTAAAAGCTATTGGTGGGATTTTGTTTGAACTCTGACCTCTTGGGATTTAGTTGTTATTTTATATGGGCTGGTTTATCTGCCCTTAATTTGCTTCCAGTCTAACACATGTTCCTGGTTGAAGGATATAATGGAAAATTTAATTCAAATCGCAGACATGCTGCAGAACCTGACTTCAATGAACAAGTTCTGGAAAAACTTCTTTACAGTATATTATTTTAACTGGATCAAGCATTAAATATTTGTTGTCTTCTACTGAAATAGCTACTGATAAAGAGTAACACTGCACAACAGGATGCAGTGACAAGAATGATATCTTCTTGGAACAGAATATTGCGCATATATATATATATATATATATAATATGCATCTATTACCAAGAAAGTTTTAACATTCCTGAGTCCTGATGCGATTCAGGAAATGCTGTATGTCTCTATAAAAGTGTCAAATGACACCCTCCCCCCATCTCACATTCAGTTTCTAGAGATTGGAGGGAAAAACATTAGAGGTAAGAAGAAAATGTAACTCAACAATGAAAAACATGCTGAGATACTTCAAAACACTTTTATGGGGGAAGTAGAAAGGGGAAAGCATCTGGAGCATTAGAAACATTATTCTGTGGTCAGTACAGAGTAGCACATAAACATATATGCTAGATTTAATCTAATGCAAGAAACAGGGGTAACCAGTGGTTCTTCTGCCATGGTGGCAATGATTAAAAAGGAGTTCTCCTGGTGCTGGATACCATTCCTCCAGAGACAGTTTTTCTACTCAACTCAAACCAGTTGCAAGGTAACTAGTGTTAAAAACAAAAGTAGATTCAAAACTACGGACTTTATTGCACTGCCCTTTTCCGTCCTTCCCTCCTGAGCTAGGCACAGGATAAAAACTTTTAAATACAGATTTTATCTCATGCCTCCATGTCCAGGCAGAAGGCATCCTGTACCCAATCATGGAATCCATACCTGCTCCAGACCTCTCCTGTACTTTGCAAAGAACTGGAAAATCCTGTTCTTTGCAAAGTATACAAGAAGCCATGATTGGGTATGGGATGACTCCTGTCTAGGCACAGAGGTGTGCAATAAAATCAGTGTTTAGAAGTTTTCATTCTGCACCTAACTCAGGAGAGAAGGATGGAAAAGGGCAGTGCGATAAACTCCTACCACAACAGTGGGTTCACAAAACAGTATCACAGTGACACTACACAAACCATTCTAGGCCTAAACATAGACCATTCTAGGCCTAAACAGTTGACACAAAAAAACTTGTCACATGATGACTAACTAGTTAGTAGCTCTTATCTGCCATAATTTACATAGCCTTTGAAGCATCAGTTTTCTGATATTTTAGGCTTGGTATTTGCATTTGCGAAGTATCAGCTCATGCATCAGGGTGCAAATGCAACTGTCTAATTTCTATGAATAGAAAAATGGCTCTTCAACATTTTGTGAACCATTAAGTTTATTCTACGTATTGTTCTAGTTTGCTGTTCCAAAATCAAAAACAAGACTGTTTCTCACTCATTCCCCTTATAGGAACAAACACATGGTGACTTCAGAATTATGAGATTGCATAGTATAGTTCATCAAAACAATATTTCTTGTGATCTCCAATCTAAAAATTGAATAGGTGATGACAAGAGAAATTCAGAGCAATAATTCTGAGGTAAATCATGCAGAGCAATCAGAAGGTCTCTCCACAACTAGCTCCCACTATTACCTCAACAGAAAGTTTCTGAGCAGTTAAAAAAAAACAAATCCTCATCATGATCAAGACCCATACTTCTTCTTCTCACTCCCTTAAAAAATATCTACCATTGTCACCATTTTGTTATCTTCTGGACGTTCTATTGGCAGCAGACTAATTCATTACTTGACTCCAGCTTGGGTTGCAGTACGTATGTGAATCACTCTCCTTTCCTTCTAAGTTATATTATTTATGTAAAAAGATTTACAAGGATATGGTAGGTCAGGATGTTCTACTTTGTAAAGTTGGATGAACAAATTTAACGAGTAAGTCCTAGCATGGAGTATAATGAGCTGGAAATGGCCCATATATGAGTACATATGATCAAGGTGTGATTCAAGATACCTTTAAAATTGACATCTTCCTTGGTTAAGTTGACCCAATCTCTGAACCCAATATATGAACAGTAGAGACTCTCTTTGCATGGAACAATCCAAGTGAATACCTTGATTTAGTGGAAGTGAAGCTTTTACCACTACCACTTTAAAGAATTATACTACCATACCATTGAGGAATCATATACTAAGGGGTTGTACAGACTGGCATAAAGAGCCAGGGTGGGAGGCGTGGCGATTGCACACCGGCTGGTCCGTCTCTGCCCCCATGCCAGGGTGATGCTGGCTAAGCAACCACATGGCAGTGGCATCACACTGCATCTTCGGCACAGCATTTACACACGCTGCGTCGAAGGAAAAAAGCTGCCATCCCTGCAGCTATGGCACCCTTTCCATGGTGCAAAAAGGACCCACTTTGGGCAGCTTCTTTTTTCACCTTGGAAAGGCCAGATTGGGGGCATGGCATGTGGTTGTGGCAGCTCCAATCCGGTGCTTCCAGGGGTGGCATGGATCCACCTCTTAGGGGCCGTCTGTTGAGCCCTAGGTACTCTTGAATGTTAATATTGTACAGCAGAAGTGGGGAAGCTTTGACATGTCAGCTCTCATAATCCCTAATCATTTGGCATGCTGGCTGCAGCTTCTGACTTGATGTCCAAAATATCTGGATGGTCAAAGATGTTATGAGTTCAGGATACAAACAGGCTTAGGGCTTCACCTGTCCTGGTTGGACCACAGCACATCCCTGGCCAAAGATTAACCATCACTGTATAGATGTTTTGACTCAGATTACTAAAATTTGTACAAGGTACTTCCAAAGAATATTGGTTTCAGTTTAGACATCCACTGATTTCTCACCCATCTTCATCAGATTGCCAAGTGCTCCATTTTGTAATTCTTCCAAATAGATATTATGTTTGTGGTAGTCATCCTCTCACTACTTGACTAACTTTCTTCCATTCCTCTCATTTGCCTTTTCTTTTCAAAGTATTTTCTGGTAATACCACTAATTTTAATGCATATTTCAAATATATCACTACTTAACGAGTTATGTCTTCTCATATACTTTCCAAGAGTTCTGTGTTATTTTTCCTCAGCTGAGTCCCTTTGCCTTTTCCATTTCCCCATTGTTACTTTTGCTGTGGCTTTTAACTGTGAACCTAGGTTGGCGTGTGTGTTTAGTTATACTTACAAACTAAAAAGACAACCCAACCAGCAGTCAGACAAGAAGCAAATAAGAAGAGGCAAAGGGAGGACTGATCAATTCATTGGCTATTTGGTGCCCTCATCTCTTCAAGTAAGGATAATATTTTTCTATTCAGTTTCCTAAGAAGCTCTATTATATGTTCAAAATTATTATGGTATTTATGTGAATCCAAAACACTGCAAAGTGTGTGGGGGTTTGGAAATGCATGTATTAAGAAAAAAGTGTATGATAATGTGAGATTAGAACATAACTAGTTAGGGTTTTCAAGAAGTACTGTATCCTTCTACCTCTGATGTACATATGCACAATCTGTTTACAGCATCGGTTTTTGCTTTAGACGTTAACCTTTAAGTTCCAAAACAGACTTAAGGAAGTCAACACAGGCTTAATCTGCACAGCAGAATTAATGCAGTTTGACATAGCTTTAACTGCCATGGGTTAGTGCTATGGAATTCTGGGATTTGTAGTTTTGTGAAATATTTAATCTCTTCTGTTAGAGAGCTCGGGTGCCACAACAAATGACAAATTTCAGGATTCCATAAGATGGAGCCATGACAGTTAAAGTGGTGTCAAACTGTATTAATTGTGCAGCATGGCACCAGCCTGATTTAGCAGCTGACACTGTAATGTTATGTGCTACACAAGTGAAAAATGTTAGCTTGTGGAACTTTCCGCAGCATGGAAATACTGTGGTGGGAAAAAGAAGTATACACATCTATACGGAAGGAAGTACCATTACTTCAATGGGACTTATACACAAATAAGTGTGTATTTCAGACTTTTCTAATCTGGTGCTTTAGAGATGTTTTGAACTATAGCACCCACCATTCCTGCAGTGGATTTCATCAGTTCCAGCCAACTGTAGCCTAGCTGTCTTGATCTGATGGAAGCTTAAGTACAAAACATCTGGAGAGCAGCAGTTTGACAAAATTGACTATAACTGCAACTTAAATGACCTTAGGAAATAACTACCCAAACATCACAAAGGTGGTGCATACAGCCTGTCTTAAATGAATGACTGAATTCATCAGTGGAGCAAACCCTTCCCTGAGATCTGCTGAAATGTCAGCCCCATTTTACCCTCAGAGAGTTACATTTTGTCCAATTTCATGCAATGGTTCAAGATACAAGAACCTTGACTTGGTATCCGTCGGTTCACCTGAAGGTTGAACCTGACAATTGATGAAGTGGCATATAAGGACTTTCCTTGCAAACCCAGATGTTAGGCCTTGGATAGCTCTTTAGATTCACCATCCAACCTGCAGGGTATTTAAATTTTCACAGGTCCTGCCAGACCACAATCTCTGCATGCAGCATGGGAATAGACTGTCAACCTTCTTTTATGAACAGAAACTCTACAATGTATGTACAACAAAAGTGGCAATTGTTAGCTTGTAGTTTGTTTCCTCAGCATGGAGACTGTGGCATGGTACAGACCGCCCCTTTAGGGGCAGCCTGCACCTGCCCCTTTTCTCACCAGGTTGGGGCCAGGGCAGCCTCAAAATGCCGCTTTTCCATGGTCCCCAAAAGGTGTGTCCTTGGGGCTTCATGCCCCAGGACACCCTGACAGGTATAGCCATAGGAGAAAGGGGCCGCCTGGCCCCTTTCTCTCATGGCTTTGTTTCCATGGCCATCTGGTTGCCACGCGGGAACAAAGCTTGTGGTGCTGCAACAAAAAGGAGCTGCCCAGAGCAGCTCCTTTGTTGCGACGCCACAACCAGGAAGTGGCGCTGTTATGGTGCCACTTCCTGTGCACTATGTTTGGGTGGTCAGCAGTGACGCCAGCATCATGGCGTCCCCTGTGTAGATGGGAAGCTGCCATGCTACCAGCGTGGTCCCTTACTAGGGTTAGGGAACTTGTAAATGGTGCACGTTCCTTAACCCTAGTATTGGTGCAGGTACACTGTTTTATGGCAGTCTGTACCATGCCTGTGATGGGAATAATATGTATCTGTTTCTATAATGGAATTGCAGTCCTTCAAAATCTTTGGGAAAATATGGCCTTTAGAGGTTTCACTACAATTTCCATAATCCTTTGAAATTGGCCATGCTAAATGGGACTGATGAGAATTATAGGTCAACTTATCTAGAGACTCAAACTTTAAAGTGGTAGCTTAGGGGCTCAACAGATGGGCAGAAAGGGGCGGTGAGATGCTGCCCCTTTCTGCCCCAGAAGCGGCCCATGGCAATAACAACCTGCACATGGCAGAAAAAGAAGCCCCCAAAACGGGCTTCTTTTTGCACTGCATAATGGGCACCATTGGTGCACTTGTGCGCCATGATGACACGCCTTGTGTGCTGCACCGTTTGGTGCTGTCTGAACACGTGTGCACCAAGATGGCACCCAGACAGCATTGTAGGGCTCAGTAGTGTGTGAACGCTCCACTCTCCCGAGCCCTAATTTTGTCCCCAGGCCAGCGCATAGCTCCAGTCTGTACCAGGCCATAGTAATAAAATAGTTGGAGCTGTTCTTTTACAAAAACTTATTTTGCATGATTTCCTTACATAATTATCATTGTCTTTGTGACAAACCCAATATCTTTTTCTCACAGTTTGTTTGTAATAATTCTCTCTTTACTTTTTCCCCCTCATCTGCAATTTCATTTTTTTGAACCCAAGCTGCACCTTTGAAGGGTTCTTACAATCTAGATAAGCATCTGCTGAGTTGTTTAGGAAATCCTGTTAATTCATTTGTTGAGCTCATGGGCCGGGCTCTTTGGCTTGAAGTGTCCTCTGCAACCTTTGTCAGTATCTCTTGGGAGATGAGTTCTCACCATGTTTCCTGTCTCTACTAAGTGGCATTAGTCAATTCTGTTCTTAATTAGGCCAGTAACCCTAAGATTGTTTGAATAATTCATTTCCTTTAGGTGTGACATGGTTTACCCTGTGAAATCAGCAGTTAAGAAAGCAGTTTTGCATAGCTCTGGCAATTTTATTATTTCCTATTAGTGAGTGCCATATCTTATAGGAATACAAAAAATTAGCTAGTCAATTGGTGAGTTTCCTGAAGTATAGGTAAGACACTTTCTATTCCACAGAAAGAGGCAAAATTAATTTTGAAGTTTGTTGTGATTGCTTTCAACACACATAAGCCATAGGTGTGAGAATAACCTTAATTAGAACTCATATAAACAACTTACATAAATACTACCTTGCTCAGTTCGCATGGATTCAATGCACTCTTTATGACATGTAACAATGAGATCTAGGCCTTTGTATGCTACACATGTGCCAGTTGATCTTTTGATGGCTACAAGTGATTAGTTGCATGTGTGAATGGGTCATCACAGATCAAATACCCCTGATAGATACTGTAGACAAATTGGGAAAAAATTGAGAATAGGATAGCGAAAAAGATTATAGATATGGAAAATACAGCCCACAAGGAATTTAGCTCAATAACAAGGACTAAATTAGGTATATTTAGGCCTGTTACAGACTGCCAAAATAAAGCTGCTTCGGGTCTCTTTGGAGGTATGCTATTTAAATGATGCATGGGTCCTAAGAGTCCGGAGGTCGCACCAAAGCCACACTCCATTCCTAAGCACCGGAGTGCAGCTTTGGTGCAGCTTCCGGATTCTTAGGGTGCATGCATCATTTAAACAGCATACCTCCAAAGAAACCCGAAGCAGCTTTATTTTGGCAGTCTGTAACAGGCCTTAGTCATGGAAATAGAATGGCACATAATAACAGTAGCCAAGCACTTGTACAGCTGTCACTTAGAAAAAGGTAAAGATTTGTAATCTACCCAGCACCCATTACTTTCCAAAAGGAAGGACTAGACCTGAGAGATTTCAGTTACAGGGAATCAGAATATGATTGAAAATTAGAGAAATGTGTTAAGGATAAGAGGAAATTTTCCACTGCTAGAAATAAAAAACTGAACTATTGAAACACATTTGCTAGAAGGAGATTTAAAAAAAGTTTATAAGAATTGTGCTTATTATTTATTTATTTATTTAATTAATTATTTGAACTATTTATATCCCACTCTTTCAGCCACAAAGGCTCCCAAGGCAGCTAACAAATGGTTAAATTAGACAGTTCCCTGCCCTCAGGCTCACAATCTAAAAAGACATGACACAAAGGGAGAAGGGAATGGTGGTGGGGAAGGAGATCAAGTCCAGTGGTTCTTCTCTCCTTCAGAGACCTGGACCATGGCAGATGGACTGGAGGGAAGGCTCTTATTCTTACTATGACTACACCCAATGGAGTTGGCCTGCCTCTCTCTTCTTCCGAGCCCAGATGATGGCAGATGGACAGGAGGGAGGGCCCTTTTTCTTACTCTGGCTTGGCCTGATGGAATTGGCACAGTACACAGGTATAGTGAATAGCCACAGCCAACCATGTTTTTTGATTGAGTAAATATCAGACCTAAAGCTGATGCCAATGAGAAGGACACAAGCATCACATGAATGATATTCATGTTCACCAAAAACTGGTATAGAGAGGCATACTGTTTCTGATGCAGGTGGCAATGTATGGCCATGAATTTGTCTAATCTTCTTTTGAGTTAAGTGGTTTATTACATTCATTTCAAGCCTGGAGGGATGGATAGAGCAAAGTCTGTACATACTAACAGTCGTTTTGAAGATATTGTTTAGGGTTCTGGAAACATTAAACTTCCACCCACATGAAGCAAGATTTTGTGGTCAATGAATTCAAAGTCCCATCCTCAGTTCAAATATTTGGACTCATATACTATGTCCACAAACAGAAATATGATCTGATGTTGTATTCTTAGTGTGTCGGTTGGAGCACAATGGAACAATTCCTCAGGGTGTGTCAATGCCATAACTTAAGAGCATAGCATCATTTGAAATTGCAGAGCTCTGTAGGAAAACCAGTTTTAACCAGACCACCTGGCCCCGATAGGTATTGCAAAACATCTTTCTGCTCAGGCACTATCTGACAAAGACAGCAAAATCATCATAAGGAAGAGTAACCAAACAACCAAAAGGATCCCGCAAAGTCATAAACTATCCATTATGCAACCCTATGAGGCAGTTCATAGCTCACAGCAGAATTAGCAATGGAAATATTCAGCTAACAATAGGCTCTCTCAGTGCAGAAATGTGTAATCCAAAACTAGAAAGAAACAAAGGAAGAAAGGAATAACACCTCACTCTACTGAACAGTTTATGCAAAGCACCCAAAGCTGGCAATTACTCAAAGTTTCCACAACATTAAAATTGGAAACTGTAGACTTGTTCATATATGTGTGCTGGTTTCAAACTCTTAGCTAATTTATAGTAAATTTTATCCACAAGTTTTTCTCCAAGTATATTCAGTCCTATACACAGGCAGGCTACATTTATGTCTTTGCCAGAACTAAGAGAATATCCCTTGTTCGGACAACAGCTAATAAAAAGAGTAACTTCCTAAGCTTTGATCTCCTTATCCAAGGATTTTGTATCCATGAATTCAAGCATTCACAACTTGGAAATATTTTTTGAAAAATATAAATTCCAAATTCTCCATTTAATATTAGGGATATCATTTTGCTCAGCCATTGTATTTTATGGGACTTGAGCATCCACAGATTTTGGTATCCACGGTGGGGGGGGGGGTCAAGGAACCACCCCAGTGGATACCAAATACCCACAGTACTGAATATCTAACTCTTTGTAACATCTGTACCACTGAGCATGTGTTATGAAAAGGCATATTTGAAACCTATTTGGTTGACTCCTAGTTTTGGCAGTAGCAGTATGTATATTTTTGCGTGTTTACCATTTCCCTAAGTGGTCCCTGTTATAGGATTTAGTTTCCCTTTGATGAGAGAGCACTAGGGACTTATAGTCTCTTGATAATATCTACTTAATTTACTAATACCCAAGCAGAGCATAATGAAGGCCAATCTATTTCTTTAAGAAGATAGTACAGCCAGCATCAGATTTCTGGAGTACAATTTGTATAGCCCTTTCCAAAACTTGTGCCACCCACAAGTTCTTAGTTAATTCCATCGAGAAACTCTCAGTTCTCTGCTATATTATTATACTAACTGCAAGTTCAGTTCTCCAACTGTTGGTTATTGTGCAAGCATCATCTTTGTATGAAAGAGAAGGATCAACAGACTTGGGTCAATCATAAGCTCAGCCAAAATGCAAACATATTTAGAGGGGG
Organism: Sceloporus undulatus; assembly: GCF_019175285.1. Classification (NCBI taxonomy): domain Eukaryota; kingdom Metazoa; phylum Chordata; class Lepidosauria; order Squamata; family Phrynosomatidae; genus Sceloporus; species Sceloporus undulatus. Next base: position 40,629,581 of record NC_056522.1, on the reverse strand, counting down.
GAACCTCTGTATGAAAAAGAGCATAAACCATGCCTATTCATAGGTTCAATTACAAGTTTCTTTCCATCCCTTCCTCCCACTGATCACATGTCCATCTAGTCTCAGGCAACATTTCAGAAACTGGTTTTCACCAATTTCCTCTGAGTCTTTTTTGGAAAAAAATATTATGCAGAAGTTATAGTCCAAATGGTACAGTGCTAACATTCTCCTTTCTCTTGCTTGATCAGTGTTGAATCTGTGACCTGGAAACAATCACTCTATTTATTTGGCGGTGGCCAGCCTATATTTCTTTCAAGACAGTAGGTACACACAGCAAGAACAGTGTCTGGGAAAGCGGCTAAATGGCTGATAAAGCCAGCTCAGTTCCCAAACAAACAAACCCCCAACTGGCAAAGCCACAACTAAATAACAAAGTCTTTGAGTCTAAGTGCAGTATCACAAGCGGATGTGGCAAGAAGTCCAAGGTCCATGGTACCAGATAGGCAGATTGATAAGGCAGTCAAAGGTCAATGGTTCCAGATAATCAGATGGGTCAAGAAGCAAAGATTCAGGAGCCAGAGACAGAGTCTTTCCTCAAGAAGGTCAGATAATCACTGGCAAATAGACACGCATGCTCCAGCTGCCTATACAGGCAGGCAGCAGGTGTTCAGGTGTGTCTGATTAGCCGCTTGTTTCTCATAAAGTCTCCATGACCTTTAAAGGTCCTCCTTTTTGGCTCAACGCTCCCTGAAGGTAGGCACACTTCCCTGACCCTCCTCTATGTTCACAGACTGGCCACAGGCAGACTTGGCTACTGAATGTCTGGAGAGGCTCCAGACTCTGCTACAGCAGAGCTAGGGCCTGCCTTAGGCTCCCCAATTGCAGACTCAGGCCCCAGAGGTTCTGGCTCATCCTCTGAGTCCTCCGAGTCATCCTCCAAGCTGGGCATGGCATACAGATACATTTCATTTTTGGAAGTCTTAGGTTAATTTAAACCAACAATCAGGCAGGTTTATGGACCAGCCACCACCTCTTTCTCTCTAGGGTGTGTGTGTTTATGTGTGGCTTTATGGGAGTTTGCAAAGGGAAGCCTCAGTCTTCCTTCCTCTGAAGCAGCTTCTGGGGCAAAGAGAATTTTCCTCCCCATTTCCCTTCCCTTTCTCTGGAGCATGTGTGTGTATGCACAAAGGATAGTTTGGAGCATGAGCAAAAAAGTTATTCCTAAGCTGTCAATGGGATTTGTCCTCATCTGTCTGAAACCCAAATTTGCTTTTGACCCACTTTCTTGCCTAAGTAATGTGCTTTTAACCCATTGTTGTGCTTTGTGTGTGATAATCATTAGCAAATTTGCTTGCTTTTTCAGGATGCCAACACTTTAACCATTTTCGGGTTGGAAGCAGATAGGTCACCATGCGAAAAAGTCCACAGTTATGTAACTTTATGTATAGTTAGCTATGCAGCAGAGCTGCTAAAAAGCTCTGTTAGTGAATTGCACTCTTCCACTGGCAAGGGTGTCCCAATGTGCATCAGGCTCTATTGATGTACACCAACATTCCTAGTTGGTGTACTAGCGCCCAACAGGACCAATGCGCATCTGTCCTGATGGCGATTAGTCCCATTATACATTGGTCCCAATATGCATTTGCAGGCTCCCCTACATAAGAATGTAACAGCAGCCCCTTATTCAATATGGATGCCACAGAACTACTCCATTCTAATTCCCACAGATGTATGTCCACTTGCAAACACTGCCCTTATTCTTTTTAAAAGCTCAGAGAAAGAGTTTCTTAGATATGAAAATATGGAGCCAACTCATAAACTCATGTTTCTAATATGGATCTAAAATATTCAGAAATGCATAGAATTAAGGCAGTGTGTTTGGGAAATAATCTCTCAGGCCTGCCTGATTCTGTGTTGTTGTTTTTCCTTTCTTTCTTTTTTCAAATCCATTATTGTTTGTTTGTTAGTATGAAATGCTGTTTCGTGCAAATGAAAGCGAAGCCCCATCAGATCCTCACAGAAACATTAATGGACTACGTCAGTGATGTTGAGAATATCCACTCAGGGAATGTGCTTCAGCAGGAATGCTAATTTAGTTATAGTTGTTAAGGCTGACTGCAAACAGCTGGCTAGCATTAAATAGATTAGGGAAACAAGAAAGGTGGGGCAAAAGCTTGGGGACTGAGGTGCAACCCTGCCAAAAGCATGGAAAAAATTTAGGAATATGAGAAATGAGCTATAGCTGGACCCACAGTTTATAATCATGGAAGTGCATTGTGGTGCTCTCCACAAGACAACCCGACAGGATTTGTTGTGAACAATTTCTTTGGCTTGTGGCAGGCCACTCACCAGATAACCCATCTGTAAAAACAACAGCAACACATTTTGTTCTGAGCACTGTGTGTTTTGAGCCAGAATGGGTAATATTTGGAATAATTCTAGACTGAAGCAACAGTATTAGCTTTAAGACATGGTATTCCCCTTGTACACTGAGAAAATGATACAAAAAGTAGAACTTAAAGCCAGTTTATGGATGAAGTGTGACATTTGGGGCAGCTTTCAGAGCCAAACTACATGTGACATTAAACACATTTTTACACCTCATTTTCAGTTTGCTTGTTTTTTAAATGCAAGTATTTTCATTTGGAAGGAAATGTGGTCAACAGTTATTGGGACTTCAGTGCAAAAGTCATGAAGGGGGAATATAACTCCTCTTACTTTTGCTATGGTCCCAAAGAAAATTTCTTCTCTGAATCATAGAATCGTATGATTGGAAGGGCCACCTAGTCCAATTTCTCCCATTCAGGCACACCGTCAAATTACTCCTGACAAATAGTAATCCAACCTCTGTTTAAAAAACTTAAATATCTATTTAAAAATCTTCAAAGAAGGAGAATCCTTTACCCAATGAGGCAGTCTTTTCAACTGTGGAACAGATCTTACTGTTAGGAAATTCTTCCTAACATTTAGGAGGCATTTCCTTTCTTGCAATTTAAATCCACTTGTTCTTGTTTTTGTTCTACAGTCGCTGAAAACCAGCTTGTTCTATTTTCAGCATAGCATCCTTTCAAATACAGTTGGCCCTTAGTCTCTTTGGGGATTCCATTCTGCCCCTCCCCCAGACGAAAAGAACTGTGGGACTTCAAGTCCTGCGTTTTTCAATGGTGGCACGTGTTGCACAGCTGCTCTTCCATGACCGCGTGCACATGCAGCCATTAGAGGCAGTAGGGCTTGCCATCCGTGGATGCTTAAATCCACAGATGACAAGCCTGCAGTTGGGGAGGGTGGGCTATATTTAAAATGGCTATCATATCACTCTCAGTCTTCTCTGAGTGAAACAGTTCCAGTTTCCTAAACTATTCTTCATAGAACATGATTTTCAGATTTCTTACCAACTTATTTGCCTTCCTCTGAACATGTTCCAGCTTCTCAACATCCTTTTTCAACTGTTGTGCTCAGACCTGTACACAGTACTTTAAGTGAGGCCTGACCAAAGCTGAATGGAGGGGAACTATTACATTCCTTGATTTGGGCACTGTACTCCTGTTGATGAAGCTGAACCTGATTTGGAAGGCAAACTTCCATTAGCTCCAGTGGGTGACATACCCAAAGTAAATACCAACTACAGAAAACTAGAGATTTCCTCAGGACCACTACAAGGAAGGGAAGGGTTAAATTCGCTCTTCCTGCCTTCTCTGGTTCCATTAATTATTATCTGATGCATTAAAAAACACGCCCCAGGTTGCTTGATGAAAATTATTTAATATTCTGGATAAATTAGTCTTTAGATAACTATAGTGCCCATTCCTCACATCTAATAATATGTCATCTGGAAGCCAGTCAAAGCCTTTGCAGTACGAATGACTTTGAGACACTCTCACTCCATTGATTGTCAGTTTACTTCAGTCTACAGTAAACTACTCACAATCATCTCCTGCAGCATTCATGTTTGGCAATCCATCATACATGGCTTTTTGGAGCATCTATAGTAGCATCCCAAAAAAGAACTTGTATGCATATGCATGAATACTTATGATAATAGGCTGAATCTACCTAGATCAGGGAGCAACTTTTCATATTGCTCCCACACAACAAATGGACCTCAGAAAAGACTTGGGATTTACATTCATTTCAGAATGAATGGCAAAGGAAACAGAGTAAGCTCCACATGACTTAATTTTCATTGGTGCCAAAATGTACTCTGGGGTGAGGGATATTAATGGAGTACCATTGCAGAACATTAATTTATTCCCATTTATGACAGAGGCAGTGGTGTAACTAGGAGAATTGGACTGCACTGGATGGCACCATCAGAGGAGGAGACACAGAAATGATTGTCTATAAAATTATTTTATAGACAGTAATTTTGGTCTACACCACTGATTCCTAAACTTTGGTCCTCCAGGTGTTTTGTATTTCAATTCCCAGAAGCCCATCCAGCTTGTCAAGCCGTCATGAATTCTGGGAGATGAAGAACATTTGGAGAACTAAAGTCTGGGAAGCAGTGGTCTACACCAACCTGCTTCCTTGGACCCAGGAATACCTGGTCTACCTCCACGCAAAGGTCTGATCTACCCCCATTGGATGTCCCATTCTGGCTAAAGCCTTTGGCTGTGTAGATTGCTGGATGTCAGAGCAGATTTGTTAGTGGTGCTTGGCTGGGGGGATGGTGGAGAATGACCATTACTGCCTCCCTGGCTTAGCCCACCCACAAAATTGCACCACGGTCAAGCAGCTCAGTGTGGTCAAAGTTTTAAGTTAGAATGAGGAGGTAGCCCAATTTACCTGTGTAGGTCTGTTTGCATGGAGGTAGACCAGGCCCTCCTGGGTTGGAAGAAGTGGGTTGGGGTAGACTGAGCCCTCGCATTTATGTTTCTGCAGGTAACAAGGATCTTCTGCAGGTAACAAGGACTCAGGGATGTGGGTGGAAAAGAATATTGTAAATCTGCAATTTGGAGGTAGATTTTTTTTTCCTAGAGGTGACACCATAAGTAATTGCACTGGATGACACCAATCCTAATGATGCCACTGGATATAGAGGACTTCTCTTCTCCATTGGCAACAGTAAAGGTGTCTAATTTCTTATCATTTTTAGTGCTATGTTCGGCTATCTGTGACAGTGAGGGAAAAAACTGATTTATGCACTTCCAGAGTCTGCCATCTTTATTGATTGATTGATTGCTGTAATACTTCCAATGTTGCATCACTGAGGAAGGGGGAATGGCCACCCCAGAGGGTGTGGTCACTTGTCCCAGTCTCTACCATCACTGCCAGCTGCAAAACTAAGTTATGGTGAGAAACAGAAACAGAAGAGAAGCTAAAACTATACATGAATCCTCCAAAAATGCTTATGTTAACAAATGTATACTTTTTAAAAAATGAACAGGAGTTTTCTGAACAAAAGGAGAAGCAGACTGCTAGCAAAGAAAACAAATGGTTATGGAGACTATTTTTCATATATGCACCCCTAGAATATGCCACCAGCATGTGTACAAATGGCTATATTACCACATTTATAATCATAATGCTATCCTGTGAAGGCCTAGTTATCTGAAATCCCATATCTGCTGTCATGGAGCCCAGCACCCATTAACTGAGGCAGTCTTATCAAGGGCTCTGCTCTTGAGAATTTTCCTCTCAACTATTTGTGTAAACTGGCCTCATCATCATGAAGAGTTCCAGATATCTTTACCACTCCTGTTCTTTCAAGAGCAATGGAGATTCTTGGCTCCTAGTCAACAAAAACTTCCTACTGGAGAGGAAACAGGAACCTTTCGCCTTACAAAAGAAAGCAACTGGCAAAAAATAAAATTCCCTCATCTCAGCAAATGCATAACCCATACTCTTTCACATAAAAATCCCACATCATTCCAGGGTACTTGGAGGACCGCCTCTCTCCATATAATCCGCCCCGCACACTCAGATCAGCCAGGAAGCAAATGCTAAGAGTTCCGGAGGCTAGATTGGCTACCACCACCAGGAGGGCCTTTTCTATTTCGGCCCCCAAGCTCTGGAACTCGCTCCCCGGCGAGCTCCGCTCGGCCACCTCCTTAGACCAATTTAAGAAGGAGCTGAAAACACACTTTTTCGAGCAGGCATACCCCTGACTCCTGACTTCTGTATGCTCTCCCTCCCCTCCTGACAGCACTGCTGAGCTGGCATGAGATATGGTTTTCTTATTTGTATATGGGGGGATTTTTAATATATTCATGTTTTAATATTTATATTGTATGTTATATATGCTGTTAAACCACTTTGATCAATGGAAAAGCGGTATATAAATAAATTATTATTATTATTATTATTATTATTATTATTATTATTATTATTATTATTATTATTATTATTATTATTATATCTTCTAGCAACTTCCAGCAGCAATCATACACTTTCTGTCCAAATGGTACTAGACATTTAGCACATCTTTCATGCACATTGATCTTCCAAAAAGAAGGGCAAGCCAACATGGTGCAGTGGTTACAGTGTTGGAGTAGAAGTAGAGAAGTTCACTTCAAACCTGCCACTCAACTGCTGACTGCCATTAGGCCAATGACTACCTCTCTGCCTAACCTTCCTCATATGGTCATTCTGATGATGTGGGTGGGTGGGTGAACATGTTCATCGTTCTAAGGAGGAAATGTGACATATCAAGGTGATAGGTATTGGGTAGGCAGGCAGGCAGACAGAAAATATACAGTCCCCTCTTTTAATGATAAAACCCCCCCCCCCACACACACACACACATATCCATGTTGTTCTGGAAGTTTTCTCTTCCCTGGCACACTTAAGAAAAGAATTTGGTCTTTGCAGGAAACTTTAATTATGTAAAGAAAATGTGAGAGGGGAACATGTATATGTATATATTCTGCTCTCATTTTTTCTTTTATTGAAAATGGAATCTGAGACTGAAGGGGTAATTGAAACATCTTGCCAAGAGGTATTCAAGGGTAACTTAAATTATTCAATATTAATATTCATGAATATGGCCTGTCAGGACAAATCAAGGGAGTATTTTACAGCTGTTCTGTCTTTGACACGTTTCAGAGGTAGCTGTTATATATTCTGAATACTTCCTACACTTATCTTCTTCCTCCTGTTGGCATATGTGTATTATGCTTCAGTAGTACTCTGTTGTTTCTCTTTGTGCTGTATAAATGAAAGAGAAATAATCTTTTCTTTGTACAAACTGAGTACATTCTTAACAATAATGTTAATAATTAGGACTTTGTTTAAATTTCTCCAAAGCAAGGCATAGGCTGACATCTTCCTTCATTGCTATGTAGCATAAAGAACTGTTGAAGACTTACATTCCACTTCCTCTTTTTATCTCATATCAAAACATCAATGGGTGATCACAACTCTTCTGCACGTGGAACTCCATGTTCTCTATAATCAGCTGGATATGACTATTGTGCATTGACCAAAAAATATACAGCATCTGTACCACAACTTATGCCTTTGCATGTCACTAACAACCCTATAAAGCCCTCCATGGCTTATGCCCAGACTGTTGAAAGGACTGTATCTTACCATAGGAGTCTTAAGATCCCCAAGAGACGATTGTCTCCCAGTCCCTCCACCTTCAGAGGTATGTTTGGTAAGGATACTGGAGAGTGAGTGGCTGGTCTCAGACTGTAGGACTCTTTCCCACAGGAGACTAGGCCTCTCTGCTTTCCTTCCACTTCCAGATAAATACTTTTTTTATTTGAATAGATATTTAGGTGACTATCCAGTGATGCAGCAAGGTTGTTTTTTTTAAAACAACAACAACAACAACGAGGTCTCTCTTTTGTATTTATTACTGTCATGTTGTTAACTGATTTTGCAGTGTTTTAAAGTGCCAGTGTTTTAAATAGGCTAGTATATTTAATTATTTTTATTGTTATTACCAGGTATTTTTAAAGATGTACCTTATTTTAATTCATTATGTGATTTACCTTGGGTCCCATGACAGGAGAAAGGCAAGATAAAATAGGTGAATACATACCTGCCAACCATTATCTCATAGGAAGAAAGATAAAGGAGAAGGATGCACAACAAGTAAAAAAAAAAAGCTTCCAATCGTGTCAGAAAACACTGGCAAATTTTTGCATAGTGCATTGCCATTGATTATTTCACAATGTTAGCCAGTCATTGACATGTTCTGTACAAATTTGCTATTTTGCGTGGGGGGTTGAAAAGTGCTGGAGTAAAATATACAATCATCTTCTGATTCACAGGGGATCCATTCTGGAACACCTCCCCCGCGAATCTGAAAACTCACCAATATTGGGGTCCCATGTATTTGAATGGCCACGTGATCCTGTTTGCAGCATACCATTTTGTTCCCTCCCTGCTCACCATCTGCAAAGAGCAAGGTCACGGATTCCAAGGCCTTGAAAAGGGAGGGGCGACTGTATTAGCATGTGGATATTTAAGATATGTTGAGAGGATGCTGGATTGCAGGCAATGACATATATATATTACTGGAGAAGTGAGTAGTGACTTATCGGTTCAGACACTGACTCTGATGATCTCAAAGTCAGCAGATCGGTAGTTCGAGACCCAAGTGCCACGTGACAGACTAGTCCCAGCTTCTACCAACCTTGCAAAAGTGCAAGCAGATAAATAGGTACGACTTTGGTGGGAAGGTAACAGTGTTCTGTGCAGTCATGCTGGCCTCTGAGCATCACCCCTACACTGACACAAATCGATAATCTTTTCAAAAGGGAAACCTTTACCTTTTAAGCCCCATTGAGACATATTTCCAGATTGGGGAATGTGACTTCTCAATGTTGAAGTAAATGTTGATAGAAGTGAAGCCTAAATGTGCTTCAAGCAGGGAAGGAGTAGCTCATCCTGCTTGAATGGATTAAGCCCTCTTCCACTGCTTGGATCCTGAGCCACTGCCCCAGTGCCCAAATTACCCCTCTTCCAGAGACAGCCACTAGGGTCAATGCTTTAAAAAGTCTCATTACACTTAATTTCTGCTTTTGTTAGTAATAACAATGGCATTTACATTTCTATACTGCTTCATAGTGAATTCAGCACTCACTAAGCAGTTTATAATCTGTAAACCAATTGCCCCCAAAAGGCTGGGTACTCATTTTACTGACCTACGAAAGGATGAAAAGCTGAGTCAACTTTGGAGCCCTGGGATTGAACTCACAACTTTGTGGCTGCTGTATCAGCATTTAACCACTGTGCCACCAGGGCTCCTACTCTCTATTTTTAGCTTTACTCTCTATTTTTGATGTCTGATGCTGGCTACACCAGGTCCTTGTGAAGGAGAATCAGTCACAGTACAGAAAAATATGTTTTATACTTTATCAGACCATCTAGGCTAGTGTTAGCACTGACTGGGAGAGTCTCTGTAAACTTTCAGGCAGGAAATTTTCTGGATCTTACCAGAGAAGCTGGAGATTGAATTTTGGACCTTTTTGTCATGCAAATCAGGCACAAATTATATATCATCCCGAGTGGCATACACATAGGACTCTTGAGACACATAACCACCAACTGTCCTGATTTGGCAGGGACAATCCCAATTGATGTTATGTTGTGCAACTTTGCAAACTGTGTGCTAAATGCTCTTTCAAGTCATTATGTATTTCTAACTGGTGTTCATGTTTTTAACTGTGTTGTGTATCTGTTTGTTGCTGTGTTTTAATCTGTTGTTCTCTGTCTTGATCCATAGGGAGAGGCAAGTAAGAAAATAACAGTACCACCACCACCAACAACAATTTGCATTCAGAAAACTCAGTGGGGGGGACGAGGCAGAGGCAGAGGCAAAATCTTGCTGTTTCCTGTAGACTCAAGCAAAAGCAAAATGCTTCAGCCTCCTGTGTGTGCTTCTTCATTAATACTTTTTGCTATTTTGACCACACTGTGGTGTTGCTTAGCCACATGTGTGCCAATTTTCATCTGTGAAATGTTGGAGGGTATGGATGGATGACAATGAGGAGTGAAGGTAAACAGCCAAAACAAACAAACAACCCTCCCAACAAACCTGGATTATTCCAGATATTCTGATATTCTAGAAAAGTAACAGGTTTAAAATACATTAAAAGTTTAACAGGAACCTTTTACTACCACCAGGTTGAGTACAACTGCAAACATATTTATGTCCTCCGTAGCAATCATTAAAATCACAGGTGTTTGAGCTTTAAGTTTGTATTCCAAGTGGATTTTTATGAGCACAGGTGGAAGCTGGGACTTTAAGGTGGACTTTCAGTTTAAGTTACCCATGCTGTGTCATCAAAAAATATTGAAAGGGAAGGCAGATTTTTTTCCCTGCTGATGAGAGGAAAGGAACTGCTGTTGCATTAAAGAATGTATTTATCCTTCCAACCTGCCAACTGGACAATAAATCATTTGTGCTGACATGTACATGATACATCGAGCTGTTTGGAAGTAAAGGCAAGGCTGTATCATTTGGATGAGCAGGTTTAGATCTGGAGGCAAGTGGTCAGAGGTTAAGGTTGGGCTTCATTATTACAACACACTTCTGCAAGGGGTGTTCTTACATGCCAGAAGGCATTAAACTCACATGGGGGTGTTTGTTAACATGAAACATTAAGCTGCAGGTGTTCTGCACTGTACAGAATCTTCAAAGATCACTCGCAAATGTTTCTGTTACCGTAAAGAGGATTAAAAGGGTTTTAAAATGTCGTGGCTCTGGCAGGCTGACCAATTGCTTCAAGGAGGGAAAAAAGGAGAATTATATCCGAAGAAAGATGTAAGTGTTTCAAGGGGTAGTCAGTCAGAGAGCTCCTTGCTGGGATTACAGTGTTTTCAGTCATTCAGAATTTGTGAGGCAGAATAATGCTGAAGTCTCTGGGTATGAAGACTTCACTTTGAATGGCCAAATTTAGATTTTGGGCAATCTGCAATACATGTTAATACGTGTCATGGCTAGAATCCAGTGGGCCAAACAGAAAGGTCCATTTGCAAAGCAACATTTTTTCCCACTTCCACACTGTTGGCCCTTCACATCACAGAGTTATAGCACTATGATTCCACTTTAACTGCCATGGTTCCATTATGTGAAATCCTGAGGTCTGTACTTCAGTGAGACTCTACAGCTTTCTGACTGAGAATTCCCTCTCTCTCTCTCTCTCTCTTTTAAAATATTTTTATTAAGTTTTAACATTCATTAACAATAAAAAAGAAAACATCACAAACATCTTCTTCAAACAAATCTACATATCGTCTACAGATCTTTTCCTCTTTTTCAGTATACAATCATTCTTCTTTCATTTCACCTCCATCTACAACACACTGGTATGTGCATAGCTTCCCTTCACATATTATCCAAACATACAGCTAGCAGGATGCATGGCCGGCATCATTGTCTCCAGAGGCAATCACAGTTAATCCTTTTTTGTCTCACTTCTCCAGTTAATCCTTTTTTGTTTCACTTCCCCAGCTGGTTTAAAATGTCCTGGTTTCCCTCTCTTCCTCCCACTTTCTATCTTTGGCTTGATATAGACTGCCACTTTGCAGCAACCTGGGGCTGAAAATAGAGCTCAGGAGTGTGGGGCGTCTGCATGCTCCTGAGCCCTACTGCACCGTACGGGCACCATCATGGCTCACCCCCATCAACACAGTGCTCGCCATGATGACGCAGGCACAGCACCGCATCCAAATGTGGCAGTGCCATGCGTGCATCATCATTGTGCGCAAGGGTGCCAATGGCACCCCACACATACCCTAAAAAGAACCCGCCAGGAGTGGGTTCTTTTTAGGGCTTCCAGAAGCCATGCAGTTGGGTTGCTGTGGCCTCCATGTGAGGGAAAAAGAGGCAGCATCTCACCACCCCTTTCTCCCTGTCTGTCAAACCCCTTTGTCCTCAACTTGCTCCCATTTCTGCAAGTGGTATTCAAAGTGCCAAAGTAATTCACACTGAATTAACTCAGAAGGGGGGAAAGAAGAGAAGGGAACACAGTCTTGTCCTTCCAGCAGGCTCAGGAAAAAGCAAACTGCTGCAGCGTCTCCTAGCTTGTGTGTTCTTCCTTGTAGCTTTTGCCATTTTGAACACAGTCTAATGTTGCTTAGGCACTATGTGTCTCAGGCTTCACCTACAAAATTCTGGAGGGCATGGTGTAGCTAGGGAGGGTTTTTTCAGGTGTTCAAGATAAACCACATTATCATGATACTTGGGGAGATGTTAAAAAAAGATGTTTCCTTTTCATATGAAAATCTTTGGTGAGCATGTGCAGCATAAGACCCTGTAGATGTTTAACAGAGCATTCAGGATTGAAGCCTGATCTTGCATCTTGTTTTAATAAAGGAAAAAGCTACGAAGCCTTGAAATCAATGGAATACAAAATGACCGTTTCATTTTATCTACAGTCCTCCCAAACCACACAAGGAAAAATCACCACCCTAAATGTAATGCCTCATGAAACCGACTCCTTTGCATGCCTTCACTTTTCTGAACAGTGCCAGAAAACAAGCTTAATAGAGCTTTCAGGACTGAACATTGAGCCTGTATCTCGTTTTTTTATAAAAAAGCTAGAACTGTGGTTTTTCTAAAACAAATATGGTGCCTAGTCAACTTTTTGTTTTGCACTCGGATGGATGTCCTTTTCTAGCAAGCACACCACTTTGTGAGGGACTCACAAGGAGTGGCAAGCAAGGAAGGGAATACCTGCCTAGCTAGCCAGATCAGTTGAATCAACAACCCTGGTGATCAATGAAGTGACAGATTTCTCAGCCAAATTGCTATTACATCCATGGTTTTGCACTGACTGAGTTAGAGTTTGTTTTATAATCTGCTGTGGTGATCCCAGTAAGACAACCCATTGTTATTTGTATTTGGTAAGGATTCGACATTTTGTAGGAAGGAATGTCTTTTAAAAATATTTCATGCTTTCCTTTTTTAAGAAAATAGATGGGAGAAATCAAAAGATAAATAGTTCTTTAGTTAGAACCAATCATCCACAGTTTGCATGATGCTCTTCACATCCAAAAGTTCAACATCTGAAACATGATGTTATCATGATGGGAAGGAAGCAACTCCTAATATATTTTTTATCAGTTATTCTAACAGGAACACTACTAAGAATTTGTAACAGTTGTTCAATATCATGTCAACCTCCTTACCATGTTCTGACTTCCTTTGCAATGGAGTTAAATTGACTTTAAAAGACCTTGGCACTGGGGGGTGGTGGGGGTGGGGGTGGGAGGGAAATGGGGTTCCATATGATTCAGATTTAATTTACTGGTAGAGACGTATAGATCTCATTTTCATCATTTGGGGAGACATCCAGAAGTCATTTCAATCTCTCTTTTTTTTTAAATGAATTAATGAACTGAACTGTACTGAACACATACAATTTTAAGTACACAAAAGTGAGAAAAATTTGCTTTATTTTACATGTCATAATAACAAAGGTCCAGTACCGATGTGCAGGAAGTGCTGTACTTGGGCCGAAACTAGGATTTGGGAGTGTGCAGCGTCCGCACACTCCTGAACCCTAACATGTAATGGGGGCACCAACATGGCGGCCTCCCATCCACATGGGTACCACCATGATGACTCACACACGGTACAGCATACAGCGTCCAAACATCGCTGCCAGGAAGTGGCATCATGGTGGCGCCCCTTCCTGTTTGTGGCGCCACAAAAAAGAAGCGGCTCTACACAGCTTCTTTTTGGCAGTGTGTTGGTGCTGCAGTGTGCAGCTGTTGCAGCATCAATTTGGGGCAAAGACTGGTGGCACGGAGCCGCCCGTCTATCAAGCCCCAAAGGAAAGCAAAATCTGCAAATAACATCTTATGGAAATTGTACAGAGAAATCAAAATTATGCATGCAAATACTGTGTCATGTAAATACGCAAAATACTCCCCCCACCCAGCTTCTATATCCTTTACCATGTATAGCAGAATATATTCTGAATATCTTTTGTCAATATTTACAGTATATGTGGATCAAACTCAAAGGCCATTCAACATACATCTGTGATCATTTGAGTAATACTTGTGGATAATTCATTGGTGAAAGCCTGTCAAAGGGCACATACCATTGGTGGGTGGGATTAAAACTAAAATTGGCAGGACCAAAATTTTATATTCCCTATATCCCTCACTCTTCCAATGCACAACTCATTGAAGTATAGCAGGGGAGAAAAGAGCAAGGAAAAGGTGGCTGTGACACCCTTCAGCTGCTTCTCACCATCCTCAACTGTTTTACTGACAGCAGCTGTAGCTTCCCTATACTCATTTCTTGCTAGTTTGCATATCTCTCTAAGTATTTAGGCATATTAGATATTCATGTCATTTCCTGTTTGTGGCTCTTATGTACAATCAATACATTCCTGCATCAGTTACTCTGAAATTTTTAGTTTATTTTAAGTGAGTGGGAATTGGTAATTGATTTTATGATAAAATATTGGGGAGAAATTGCTATTTTAGGATTTCAAGAACAGTAAAATGGAATACACACACACACACACACACAGGATGTAGAATAATACAACTATCACATCAGCTAGTAAATTGGAAGTCATATGTATTCCCCCTTTCCTTTGTTACATTGTTGCTTTGCTGTGTCTGTGTTAGTGAGGTGTAGTTTTCCCTATGTATTGTTTTATACTATTAAAAGATATGTGTTAATAAAATATTTTAAAAAGAAATTTATAGTATTTGTAAGTAAGCTTCTTTCATATGTTTTTGTAAAGAACAGTAAGCCACTATGTATAGGGGTAGTGTTGTGTAACTGGTTAATGCTCATCTTCTGCTTGTGAATACTATTTACTCTTCCTCTGAGACACATTATCATCTCTTACATTTCCTAGTACTGGTGTGTGTACATGAGAAAGAGAGAGTGCAAGAGAAAGAAAAGTGTCTGTTTGAAAGAGAGATGGACTGCTCTACTGCCACCTTTGCTGCCACCTACTGTAGTTTTGCACCTGCCTATTTTGTTTTCAGTCCTCTTTATTATGTGTCCCCCAATAGATTTGCATTATGGGAATGCAGCATTTGGGGGAGGGAATTCTTACACTCTGATCCACCGCCTTATAAAGGGCACTTAATCCTGTTCAGCAACAGTGGCCTTCCATTTCCCAGCATACAACCTCACTGGATGCCAGTGATAACTGCATTATTAAGGCAAATGTTACAGTAATGAACACATAGCTGTAGATGCCTCTCTGCCACAAGAATTTGTTATTGAGTTTCTCAATCTGGCCGAACAGGAGGGGTGTTATGAGTTCAAGACCACCCATTAAGCCTTTTCTCATTATGGTGTGTAAAGTTATTTCTGCATTTGATGATAAAACCAGAGGGTAATTGAAATGCATTTTTTGTATGTGGGTAGATAAAGAGACTAGCTTCATGAGATACATACACACATATCTTTGTTTATACAGAATTCATTCACAGAGTTACTGCCAATATCCTTGCCAATTCCTATTCCATATCTACATCCTGATTTTCCAGCAAAGCTGATATTAAATGCCCCCCAGACACTTTCTTTCAGAAAGAAATCTGTCTTTTCCATGCCTAATATGGCTAGGCATTGGGATCAAAATGCTGAACTACATCAAAGTTTGGAAAAGTTACTTTTTTGGACTGCAGCTCCCAGAATCCCCAGCTAAAAGTGAGAGCATGCAGACCATCATGACACACACAAGCTGTGGGGCAGAGGAAGAGGAATGGTCCCTAGGGATTTTCAGGGGGGGAATGTCCCTGGAGAACTTAGTGGGGTTTTGCAGAACCAGTTGTGAATAAATATGCTGTAAACTCTGTATTTATTTTAAAAAAAAAATCATGGTCCAATCTTCATTATCAAGGTTCCAGAGTAGTCTACAAAATTATTTAAAATTAACAATTAAAATATATCACAAAAAATACCATAAAGCAAATTACCATTCTGCAGATTAGGTATTAAGATATGTGATGCATTTTAAAAGGTACCAGAACACCATCTAGGTCATTGTTATACCCCAAGAGGCAAGGAATTCTAAATATGAGGTCTGACAGCAGAAAAGGCCTTTACTCCAGTTGCTGTTGGATATACACAGGCAAGTAATTGAAGAATTAGGAAGCCATGATCTGTAGGTCAGGGAACTGGTAGTTTGATAACAGAAGAAAGCAATCCTGCCAGTAATCTGGTCCCAAGTTGTCAATTATCCAAATGATTCTCAGTAATTTATTTGTTCTCAAGAAAAGTGGAATGAATCTAACCCGTCTAAATGGAACAAGCCCAGCCAAAGCAGGATGAATAATTTGGTTCTCAATTTGGCTAATCTTCAGATTCAGCCAAAACCATGTCTATCAACGAAACACTCTGTTTTGCAATACATCCTGTTGGCATGTGCTCCATACAACCATACCACACACAGTGAAGTGTAACAAATACCTGAAGAAAGAATGTACGTAATAAGAGATAAGTGGATAAGCAATAACTGAATTTTAGCAAGTTGGATTTAGCAAGCATGTCAAGGTGAATAGAAGTGAACATTATCTGTGGAATAACTTCTCAGGGTTATGCTCTTGCTCATTGTGCAAATTGGTAGACAGCTTTAAGCCAAGCTTCATTCTCCTTGAACCCCAGTTAATGAATTTGTGATGTGAAGAAAATACACTGGCTTATGTGGTTATTGAAAAGAAGTCTTATGCTATTTGTAGCCCTCAAGAGCATTAAAGTTCTATATGGTAAAACAAGCACATCGAAACAGCCTATTCAAAATGTTTGATAAAGTGTTTGAGGAAGTTACTCATAGATGAGACAGAAAGACTGATATTGTCTCCTTCCAAATAATTTAAACCCACATTATTTAAGAGTATGTTCCAGTCTGGAGACTGGATGGAGTGTTTTGGTGTCTATTTGGTTTAGTCAGATTTAAACTTCTCAGTCAGGAAGCTCACTAAGAGGCTGAATACATTGGCATTTAACTCTGGCCTCGGGGCAGAGTGGGGTTGTGGGGGCCACACAACACATGCCCCGACTTCACCTCAGGACACCTGGGGTGCCTGCCTGACCACATGGTGGGTGACATTATGGCTCTCCTTTGGTGTGGCATTCAGATGATACCAAAAGGAGCGCTGGAAAGTGCCACCATGGAGGCAAAGGCGCTCTTTTTGCGACTCCAAAAGGAGCAGCATTTTGCCATTCTTTTTAGGGCTGGAAAAACACTGGGTTGGGGTTGTGGCGTGTAGTTGCTGTGGCCCCAATCCAGCAAGAAAAGGGTGGCAGGACACTGCTCCAAAGGGACTGTCTCTTTAGCCCCTAAGTAGATAGCCTTGGCCCCTACAACTTTGTTTAATCATAAGCAGTTGTCATCAGAATAAACATGGGATAAATCCATGAACACCACTTCTGTTTCCTTAAGCTTAGGAGAGGTACTAAATATAACTTAGCATGGGCAGTCTATTTCAACCTCTATAGCTCTATTAGCAGTGTATAGAGTAGACAAAGACCACATGCCAGACTTCCAGAGAAGTGAGTGCAAGTGTATTCCAAAGATTAACAGATACAGCTAGATGTACATTGAAGTAAAGTAAGATTATTGACTTAGGCAGCAAGATGCTATGAGTAGATGGCAAAATCATGGAGGACAGAGCAAGGTAATTCACATGCACTGTTTTGTGCCCTCAAAATGAAGAACACTAGCCTGTCACCTATGAGAGCTGAAATAAGATTCAGCTGTAAATATAATCAGCTTCTGCATGGGTGTGGGGTACCATGTTGTCATTTGCTTCCAGCAGCAAAATATAATGCGTTAGTGCTGGGAATTCAGAAAGCTGAGTAATGTTAGGAAACTGGTCAGATTATTTGTCAACTTAGTTTTTTGTCTCATGCAGTAACTCTGGCATAGGTCTCATCTGTCACATCGTACCTAGGAACCTTTTAATTGGAAATGTCAGGAACTGAATCCAGGACCTTCTGTGTGCAAACCCCATGACCTAAAATTGAGCTGTGGCCTTTTCTTTTTCCTTGCTTTTAGGATGGGTATACATTCTCTTGTAAGCTGTTTTAATACCATACTAGAAGCAGAGGAACATGCCATCACCTGACTTAGAGAAAGAGGATAGACAGAGACTGAAAGGCAGCCATGCTATTCACATTCATCTGAGAGTCCTACTTCTGTGTACAGATACTAGCACTGTACTAGAGTTCAGAAGCATAGCCACATTAGTCTGGAATATCAGTATGCAAAGATATTTTAGAGCACCTTTGGAACTAACTATGCGAAATAGGTCTCCCCAGCTTCATGATGATGCTCTTATCCAGTTTAACGTATCTTCTTTCTGGTTCTGCACACACAAATGACAAAACTCCATCATTCATATGGTCATCCATCCACCCTGGCCTTAGGTAACATCTTTCCTCCTGCTTTTGTCCCTCAACAACCATAGTTAAAACTGATCTTGTCACCTCATCATCATACCCAAATTTTGCATTTCTATGGTTATTCATACAGTCAGATTATAGAAGTCCTTCCTGGGCATGAGTTCACTTCATACATCTGAGGAAATAGCAATAGTAATAGTAAGTACATTTCTATATCACATTTAATCACTGCGCCACCAGGGCTCCAAATGTACAAAAGCTTATGCTACAACTTATTTTGCTCAGTTAGGGGCTGAACAGACCACCCCAATCTGGCATTCCCACTGTGATTTTTCTTGATTGTAGGCTGCTTTGAGAAAAATGGTATGTTAATGACATTATCTTCACCACCACCACCATCATCAAATGCCAAGAACTCCCTGAGATCCTAATGGGAGTAGTAACCAATGAACATAGGAGTGAGGACACTTATCCTTAAAAAAGGAATTGTCTTGTGACTCTCTGTCAGGGCTGGTGCAGGTATCACATCTCCTGGGATAGAAAGGCCTGTTTTCTCTTCTTTCCTCCTTCTCCCATAATGCCTTACTCTAACCCTTCAGCGTAAAACACTGGAAAGGCATTCCAAAGTGCTTAACAGCAGCTTTCCTGATGTAAAAAGTTGCTCCAGATCCACCATATCCATTATTGTTCCTGGCCCAGCACATGAGGCAAGGCTCAATGTACTGTGACTCAATGTCCTTCTTGAAAACAGGAAAGACTTCAAGATTTTTAATAAATTCTTGCCCAGAAAAAAAAAAAAAAAACTAGTGAGTTTCATGTAAAAAGCAACCAGAGTGAGATATTCTGGAGCAAAATATCAATGTACATTGCAAAGAAAGGGGGTTAGATTCTTCATAACACGTACAATCAAATCTCCACATGATGGTTTGGTGCCTAGGTTTTTATCATATAAAAATCACTCAAGAGCAGTTGCCATGTAGAGGTCAGGAAAGAAAGAAACATTCTTTCTGACTCTAAAACAACATGTGCAACATGGACATTACCAGACCTTGGGGAACTTACTTTTTTGGACTACAGTTCCCAGAATCTTCCAACAAACCTTGGTCATGGTATCTGAGGGGTTCTAGGAATTGTAATCTCAAAAAGTGACTCCCTCAAGCTCTGGGAGTACTACTTATCATGCAAGTCAACCCTTGACCTATATTAGCTGCTTCTGAAAAGAATCCCTCTTTCTGCTGAAACTGGATTCAATTGGTTCCACAGCTTCTTCAGCTTTTCAGCATGTGAATTTGCTTGGCTACCTCCTCTATCTCCACTCACCTCCAAACAGCTCTTTCTTTTAATTCACATTTCCATCCACATTTCTGGCTGACCTACAGTAAATATTCCATAGCTTTTTATGAATTTAAGGAATGTGGTGGTGAACCACAGGATTCCCCCACCTACAGCTCCCCCTTTCAGCTGCCAACTACTTGTCAGATTTTAATTAATGAGAAAGTCACTAGTAGTTATTCATTTTTGGTCCCTTTCTGCTTCCCTCTAGAGAATTCTTAAACAGAGTTCAGAATGTTTAACATACACTCTTTTTAAAAATGTTCTTTCCTCTCAGCAATCACTGAGAAATGCTATTAGTTATGTTTTCTTGCATCCAGAGTTCAGTCACTGGGAGGTAGCATTAACCAATTAAGAAGAGCTGAATGAGGAAACATTCTTCTGCTTTTGATGCAACTAAGAATCGTTTTATTAATAGACTACCAAAAGGGAAAGAAAGAAAGAAAGAAAGAAAGAAAGACAAGCTTAGCCACTTACAGGAAGCCACTTCCTGTAGACACTTTAGAGACTTTAAAAGATCAAATTAATAAATAAATGTAGGCTGTAATGTGGTCCACTAGAAGCCCTGCAAACAGGATGAATAATACTTTTATTGGGACTGAATAAAATATCAAGGGTGGTGAGCTAGCATTTATGTTTCACAAGAACCCTGAGTTAGGAAAAATCTTAAGTAAATCACCAATGCAGAGATGGAGAAGAGAAGACCATTTAATAGGACACAGTCCTTAGAAAGAAATAGTTCATCCCTAACTAGTTCTGGGCATCTCTATGAGTTACGTATGGACCTGGAACTTGCTATACCTCTATGGTAATCATGTCAGCCTTACATTGGCACAACAATCTTATCTCTTTATTTCTTCATTTAGCTGTTTAACTATTACTTAGATAGGCCAAGGTGGCATACAAAAAAGAAAAAGCACATTAATAAATTAAAGCAGCATACCATGATAGCTAAACTGGCATAAAATGTTAGAGAGCTGAATCAACTTCATATTAAAAGTTAATAAAGTCAGATGTCGTTACTACCCACCTAACATTGACGTTACAGTAAAAAGGATCTTGAGAGAAGAAAATCACTCAACAGGCATTAAAACATGGAAATGTGAAAATGAGAAAAGTACAATAAGCTTGGCTAAAACACATGCTTTGGTTACATCTTGTTTAGGTTACTGTAGTACACTCTGTGTGCACTGCAGTAATCTAAAAATTGACTGGGATGGGCTTGTAATGGTGTGGTGTGGTGTTCTAATCACTTTAATATTGTCTTTTAATGATTTTTTTAAAAAATTAATTCTACAGATTGTTTAATTAATTTTAATATGCACTGCATTTAATAATTTGTAAGCTGCCTTGAGTCCCCTTATTGGATTTAAAGGAAGAATATAAATGACCTCCTCCTCCTGATCATCATCATAATCAACATTCTCATTTCATACAATCAGTATTTTGCATGTCGAAGAACAAAGTAGTTTGTATTATGGTGGGCAACCCTGACCTACTGAATATTTTTAGCCTATAGTTTCCATCAGCCCTGGAAAACACAAGGAATGATGACTAATTATTTTGTTGTTAACTGCCCTTGAGTAGACCCTGAATCAGAGACCCTGTGGATGAGACATCTCCAAGACTCCCTATCCTCCACTGCTCTGGTTAGGTCCTGCAGCTCCAGGCCCATGACTTCCTTGATTGAGTCCATCCCTCCAGTGTGCAGTCTGCCTCTCTTTCTACCTTTCTTGGCATTATTGTTTTTTTCTAATGAGCTATGTCCTCTCGTGATATGGCCAGGGTACGACAGCCTCAGTTTTGTCAACTTGGGATTCCAGGATAGGTTCTGCCTTGATTATTTTATTTATTGAATACCCCATTCTTCAGAAATGGTCTCAGAATGGCTTACAAATTGGTAATTAGACAGTTCCCTGCCCTCAGGCTTACAATGTAAAGATGCAACACACAAGGAAAGGGGATAACATTGGGGGAAGTCCAGCGGATACTGCCTCTTTTTATCTCCCAAGGTGATAGCAGTTGGAATGGAGGGAGGGCCTTTCATCTATCTCTGGGGCTAAGCATGGTGGAACTGTACCTTCCTCTTACTCTCTCCCTCTGAGGCCAGGGTGGGGGAAGTTGGAATGAAGGGAGGGCCGGTTCTAGGACTCATTTATTTTTCTTTTTAGCTGTCCATGGTATCCTCAGCACTCGTATCTCAAATGAGTTGATTTGATTATATAAACTGTTATTCTTATGTGCCTTCAAGTCATGCACAATTTATGGGAACCCTAAAATGAACTTATTCTGAGGTTTTCTTGGCAAGATTTGCCATTGTTTTTTTTCCCCCTGAGGCTGAGAGAGAATTCCAAAAAAGTCTGAAAGCACAGTTGCCCACCTCTGTTTAAAGCATTAGCATACTGTTTTTTGTTGTTCACTGCTGTCAGGTTGGCTTTGATTTATGGCAACCCTAAGAATGGGACACCCCCAAGTTACCCTAATCAACAGCCCTGCTCAGGTCTTGCAGATTCAGGGCCTTGATTGCCTTGATTGAGTCTCTCCATCTGGAATACAGTCTTCCTCTTTTTGTACTATCTTCTACCTTATCAAACGTTATTGTTTTTTCTAAGGTGTCATCTCTTCTCATGATATGTCCAAAGTACAACAGTCTCAGTTTAGTCATTTTGTCTTCTAGGGAGAGTTCAGGCTTAATTTGCTCTTAGAGCCATTTATTTGTCTTTTTTGTAATCTACTCTTCTCCAGAACCATATAATAATAATAATAATAATAATAATAATAATAATAATAATAATAATAAT
>NC_056522.1:40606781-40607179 GCF_019175285.1 Sceloporus undulatus | reverse complement strand
GTTTATTTATATACCACTTTTCCAAATAAGATCAAAGTGGTGTACAACAGGAAGTACAATACAATATCCAAAGTCAAAATAAAACATAACAGGCTGCTCTCCCCCTCAAGATGGTGGTCAGAAGGAGGGCTCTTTTTCTTTCAGGCCAGGCCTCTCTCCCCCTCAAGATGGTGGTCGGAAGGAGGGCTCTTAGTCTTTCCAGGCCAGGCCTCCCTCCCCCTCAAGATGGTGGTTGGAAGGAGGGCTCTTTGTCTTCCAGGCCAGGCCTCTCTCCCCCTCAAGATAGTGGTCAGAAGGAGGGCTCTTTGTCTTCCAGGCCAGGCCTCTCTCCCCCTCAAGATGGTGGTCGGAAGGAGGGCTCTTTGTCTTCCAGGCCAGGCCTCTCTCCCCCTCAAGAT
>NC_056522.1:40581825-40606771 GCF_019175285.1 Sceloporus undulatus | reverse complement strand
GGTGGTTGGAAGGAGGGCTCTTTGTCTTCGAGGCCAGGCCTCTCTCCCCCTCAAGATGGTGGTTGGAAGGAGGGCTCTTAGTCTTCAGGCCAGGCCTCTCTCCCCTCAAATAAGTTAATTCTGTTCCTTCACTGTCAACCTTTGACAACCACATATAGAAACTGGAAATACAATGCCATGGATGATCCTAACATTAGTATTCAATGATATGTTGTTACATTTCAGGATCTTGTGCAATTCTTTCATAACTAGTCTTTCAAATCCTAGGCCCAGTACAGACCGCTGGTTTGCAGGTGGCCTGGGGCCAATTCTAGGGTTCCAGAGCATGTAGCAACTGCATGCTCCAGTAACCTAGGACATGTGGGTGTCATCATAATGGTGAACTCCCGTCCACATGGGGGGGCACCATGTTGACATAAACGAGGAGCAGAATATAGATATTGCTGTGTGTCAGCACTCGTAACGTGTGCATGGTATCCCAAGAAGAACCCAGTTTTTCCGGGTTCTTTTTGGGGTGGAGGGACGTCACATAGTTTGGCTGCAGTGGTGTCCCTCTGCAGGCAAAGCAGATGCCTCCAGCCTGGCCTGAACAGGGAGGTATGTATTGGGCTACTTCTGATTTCTTGACTCCACTCTGATTAATGACTGAGCCAAGGTATAGGAGATCTCAAACTATTTCAATGTCTTAATACCTTACAGTAAAGTTATGTAACTCATCAGTGGTCATTATGTTTGTTTCTTTAATGTTCAACTGTAACCCTGTCTTTGCACTTTCTTCCTTGACTTTCCTCAATAATCATCCCTGGTCTTTGCCATCTTCTGCTAATAGTATGGTGCTGTCTTAAATTGTCATTGTTAAATTGTTAATTGTTGTCTTAAGTTGTTGGTATTTTCTTTATGAGTCTGAAGTGCAGAGCCTACTGTATGTGTGGAGGGTCTCTATGTAAGCCAAAACCCTGGAAAATTGTGGTTTAGAATTGCATAGATTCCAGATATAAAACAGTTTATCTGCTTCAGACTTACTGCTTTGTGTAGAAGCAAAGCAAAAATAAGAGGCAAGGATGGTGTGCTTCCTTCTTTGTGCATTTAATTAACTCTTTCATGAAATGTCCAAATAGGGCTACAGTGGGCCCCAATCTTTTGGGGGGTCACTAGAAAGTAGTGAGAGGGTATGGGCTAAAACAGGTGACACCTCAGAGGGGGTGAACACCCAGTGGGGCAGTTGCTCACCATCCAACCCAAGACCCCTCCCAGCAAGCCACCACCACACAGGGCACCTTTGGTCTCTGCTTGCTGTGACCGCTGGTGGGGATGTGCTGCTGCTGCTGCTGCCACTCAGCAGCCCCTTCTGGTCTGGCAGCGCTTCTTGATGGGCCAAGACAAGGATGGGCCAGTGGCAGCAGCAGTGGTGGCTATAGACGCCTCACCTTCCTACCACCATCACCTCCCTTTCCCGCCTGGCCAGCAGCCCTGTCCAGACTAAGAATAAGCTGTCATGTGGAAGCAGCATATTTCCCACATGCATGGCATAATGCTGCCCACCTTGCCTTCCCTTCCACTGCCCTGCCCTTCCCTTATTTCTGGGACAGAGAGCCCAGGAAGAGCAGTGGATAGGAATGGAGGCCAAGGTGGTCTGCTGTGGGGACAAAAAAATGCTGATCAAAGGCTGGATGGTTGAGGACCACAAAAGCAGCTTTGGGAGGGGGGCTACATACAGCCATAGGGTATCATTTTATTCACCTTCTTTATAGATGATCCACCCAACTGGCATGATCAAGAAAGGGGAAGCATTGGAATCTTATCATTGTGAATATGGCCCTAGAATGCTAGCTAGTATTAGAGAAGGGCATCCCTTTTCTGGAAGAAGCTGTGAATGAGAGAGAAGGCAGTGTTCTCCCTAGTTGAACTCAGATATCGGGCAGTATAGATTCCTTCCCCACTAGCTTTTGTAGGTAAAGTGAAAACCAACACATTTCTCCCACCAAAAAACAATATTTATATTGGGTGGCAATAAGAACTTGGCCTGTATGAACAGTGTCAGATAGGCAGGCTTGTTTACATGCATGAGTTTGCTTTTTGGTTCCCCCCCCCCCCTCAAATAAATTGGCCGATCTCTAAATCTCTTACTGAAGATAGCACCTTTTATGCTGACTAAATGGGAGAACTGTATTCCTTAGCATTGGCTACCCGTTCTTGAATATTATTAAAATGCAGCAATACACAGCAGCTTATTCTAACCGATCCAGCAAGATTCAGAAGTCATCTGTGTACCAAAGGTTATAAGGTAGCAACAAATGACAAACATTTGGTGCCAGTGACTAGGCTCTAATCACACTGAAGAACTGCCGGAATTTTTCATGTTGTTGACTGTAAAGATACATCTAGCTAGTTGACTGGGAAGGCTTTAAATTTCCCATTATAGCCCCAGTTTTGATTCTATCCCCCAACCTTCATTTGTTGTGACAAAGTTCTCTTTCCCCCAGAATTTCTAATGGGCGGTCCCTAACCAGAGGCCATTCAGGGAGAAAAGGTTTGAAATTACTCTTCAAAGCTATACATGGGGAAAATATAAGATTTAAAGGTCTCCATCACCATCACAAGCACCACCATTATCTTCATGATGGGGGAGAGGGGAGGAAGAAGTTAGAAGGAAATGTGCTTTGTTGTTTTATTAGAATCATAAGTTGATTCTAATAAATCAGCTTTAAGCTATCTAGATGCAGGAAAGGAACATATTTTAGATTTTCCCACCAATCTTTCATTTCATTTAAGACTTCCCCTTAAATCAAAGAATGCAAGGAGCATGTGCTTTGTTTTCAAGACAATTCATGCTCTCAGAAGCCTCCTGAAAGCATGATTTTGTTTAAAAATAAGACTCATGAAAATCTATGCCTTGTTTTAAAGGGAAATTGAGAATGATGGAGTCAGGTGTGGTGGAAACTGTCAAAGATAATATCATAATAATGTAGGATATCATATGTGACCAATAGGAACCAAGGGAAATATACTTCAGGGAATTGGTCCTGAACTGTATTACTCATGACAAAAAAGCTATCTAAAATAAATTAGACAAGACATGGATGTTGTTGCTGTCCCATTCTCATCAGCCAGCATGTCCAATGATCAGGGATGATGGAAGTCCAACAGCATCTGGAATGAAATTAGTTCCCAGCCATGATCTAGGCATTAGCACAGTTACTGAAATGAAGCTTCCCCTCCAACTCCTCTCTGAGAAAGGAACCATAAAAAGAAAGGGAAGAATGGTGGCAGAGAAGGCTTGCATTAGGATTCACCTATTATGAATTGGTGCTGTTACAGTGTGGGAGGGTATGTTTCCTGTCATTATTAAAAGTGTATGAATCTATTCTCTTTTGCATATGACATTATCACTTTTAAAGATTTTATGACCACAGAGTTAGTGATTTTGGAATTAGATCTGAGAATACAGAGAGCTAAATAAAGCAATAAGAAAGCTTTGTGAGTAGAGGTAATTGGGAGAAGTGCAATAGGATTCTAAATTCTAATTTAGCGGAATTATAATGTGAGATAGATATAAATATAGATGTTATAGATGTAGATATAGCTATAACATATGAAAACCATGCTGGAACAGAGCAAAGGCTTGTCCAGTCCTACATTCTGTTCATGTGGTGGCCAACAAAGGTATTGCTTTACCCAGTTTCCATTAATTCAGTGAGTCTACTCCACCAAATACCAGATGCTATAGACAATATTTCAGAAAAAGGAATTGTCAAAACACAACAACAAATGAGGACTTAAACACTGTGTGTGTGTGCGTGCATGCACACGCGCACTATTCCACTGTTCAAGCTGGCAGTCTTCACACTATGATTATTTGTAACACAATCCTTTTTATTCTGATTCGACATCTTATCTGGAAATTAATTACACTAACGCATTTTCAGATCCACTACTGACTATAACTGTGGCTGTCATTGCCACTGTCAAGAAAAAATGCAGATATTGAAAGGAACTGAACTCACTACTATCTTAGGTTGACTATGGCCCGTTACAGATGAGCCTATAGTACGGACTGGGTCCGTACTAGGGTTAGAAAGAGGCTTCACTTCCTGATGCCCCTAACCCTAGTACAGACCAAGTCCGTACAAAATGGCTGTGCCCGTTCCACACGGGGGCCGCCATTTTGATGTAGCGCATGTGTTGCGTCCGCACATCACACAGCACAAATGATGCAGCAAGTGTGCCATTGGTGCCTCGCAACATCATTAGCACGCTGCAAAGAGAAGCGCCATTTTGGCGCTTCTTTTTTGCAGCGCGGAGGAGCCATGCGGTTTGGCTGCTGCGGCTCCTCCATGTTGCAACCGCCGGTGGTGGCAGAGCGCCGCTTCTCGGCGCTCTGTAATGCGCCAAAGATCCCCACAGTGACAGTAGTGCTCACATGTTATCCATTTAAAAAAAATCTATTATCATTCATTCAGGAAACCTGGCCATCGGACCCTTCAATTCACATCACCAAAAGCAAACTGATTGAACTAGGCCATAACGCAGCCTTGGCTTTCAGCTAATGTAATTAGAAGATTAAGTGTGCAAAGAGAGCAAATGCATCACTTCAGACGCCTGTAAGCCAAAATAACTGTACTTGGGATGATTAAGAAAACTCAATTACGCTACTGTTCACCTCACTCAGGAACTAAAGTCTCCCATTCATCAGATGAGGTTTTTCTATCTTTCTTTAGAGGGTTCCTGTAAATCTTCTTAAAGACCCTTGGCTTTAATGTGTTTTTTTTTTTAAAAAAAGAAAAGAAAAAGAAAAATGCCAGATTAAAATAACACACACACATACACACTCTTATTTCATCCTGGCTTGTAAAGGTCTCTTCTTTCAATAAGACTCCCCAAGGAGACTAAAGCCTCCGCTTGAGAAAAGGTCAACAAAAGTCCGTCTAAACTCCTGAGGAAGCTGTGACTCATCATTTTATCAACCTTTCGGCTTTTATGTATTCCAGAGATGATTCAGAAATGATGTTTCGGGGGTCCCATGCTAAGTTAAGACAAAGAGTCGTCTGTTGATTCTGCCGTTGTCTGTGAAGAAGATTAGCTTTTATTTCTTCTTTGAAGAAGGCAAGGCTGTCTCACTTCTTCTTCTTCTTCTTCTTTGCTACATTTGTCTCTTGCACATTTGATTCATATCATCCCAACATTCCTGAAATCCAGTAATTCGGTGGTAGGGACTTTAATTACAAATAATCAATTCTTTGTATCTGACACGTCTCCTGGAAAAGATGCTGCTGCTGAGGGGACAAGTCAGCAACAAAGGCATCTTGTTTTTCTTCATTCTCTGTATCTTGGCTCTGTTCTTTTCTGTTTGTAGAGTGATGTGGGCTGGAAACTGTTACAGGTGATTAATGGCCTGGACAATCTCCTGTCCCCTTTGCAGAGAATGAGCTGTCCTGTGTCTTCTAGGAGATGATTACCTATATTTAAGCTTTCGATCCAGAGTGTGACATACTTAAGGAATTTCATTGTGGGCTTTGTCATATCCAACTCTACTGAGGACTAGGATTGGAAAGAATTTTTTTAAAAAAAGTTGGAAAAAGGTTAAAAAAAACAGGCTTCTTAAGTGTTGGGAAGCCCTGATGATGAGGAAGAGGGCTAAGAATCTTCACAGTTCTGTACAAAAAGAGGCACGTGGCCTCCTGCATGCATGTGTGTGTGTGCACGCATGCACACACCAGATTTTCTGTGTGGACAATAACATTCTGTGTAAAAAATAGGTTTCCTTCACTGAAAATGGTATTTTCTGTGCCGAAAATGCTGTTGTCTGAGTTGTAGTCCCTTAGACCTTGGCAAACAGCAGCTTGGCTAACAGGCAAGAACAACAGGCATGTTGTGTGGGCGAGATGAAAAGGACAGAAAAAGGTGAACTTATGTCTGTTGAGTTAACCATCGCCAGCCCAGGCTGACAAAACTCATCAAGCCTACTGTCTATTACTCCTTCTTTTTAGGGAGCCCTGGTGGTGCAGTGGTTAAATGCCTGTACTGCAGCCACAAGGTTGTGAGTTCGATCCCAGTCAGGGCTCCTTGCATCTATCTGTAGATTACAAAAATGAATACCTAGCTTGTTGGGGGCAATTAGCTTACACATTGTAAACCACTTAGGGAGTGCTTAGTTCACTGATAAGCAGTATAGAAATGTATTTGCTATTGCTATTGGTTCACATGGAAACCAATGATACTGCAAGGCATAACCTTCAGGATATGGCAAGGGTTTACAAAGCTCTGGGAAGGATGTTAAAGAACATGGATACACAGGTTGTCATTTTATTGCTTCTCCCAGTTGAAAGGCATAGCCTAGCAAGGGAGTGAAGAACAGTGGAGATGGTGATAATGCAGATAATGTCTGCAGATAGTGTCACCAGGAACAATTTGACATTTTGGACCGTGGTCTGTGGTTTTATGAAGATGGACTTCTGGCAGCAGTTGACACAAATGTTTTTACTAAGAGTCTCACAAACATGATCAGGAGGGCTTTAAATTGAGTTATGTAGGGGAGGCAGACAATATTCTTGAGTGTAGAACTTCACCAAATGCTTGAGCTAAAAGCCCAAATGTTATGAACTGGGTAAAGAGTACATGAACAGTGAGAGGGAATAAAATATGAACAAATAGCTGGGGAAATTACCTGTGGGTTTAGGTGTCTCTACACTAATGCACAGAACATGGGAAATAAATGAGATGAACTTGAACTCTTAACATTGCAAAGCAAATAACAATAGGCATCACTGAAACCTGATGAAATGAATTGGAATCTAGTAACAGAGGAATGTAACCTATTTCAGTGAAATAGACCAAACAGGAAAAGAGGAGGTGCATCAAGAATGTCTACACCTGTTCAGAAATCTGTGTGTGAAATCCTGGAAGCCAGGTTAAGAGCATCTGGGTAAAAATTAATTGGGTGCAAAGTAGCAGTGATGCCATTTTGGGGGTCTACTACAGACTTCCAAGCCAGACTGAGGACTTGGATGATGCATTCCTGGAAGAGATGATCACACATTCAGAAAGAGAGATGTAGTAGTAATGGGAAATTACAACTTTCCTGATATTGTTGGAAGTCAAACTCTGCCAAAAATATAAGGTCCAACAAATTCCAACCTTGCCTTGCAGACAACTTCATTGTTCAAAAGGTGGAAGAGGCAACAAGGGGATCTGCTATTTTAGATGTGATCCTAACCAATAATAATGGCTGGTTAATAAAGTGGAAGTGGTGAGATTCGTGTTCTCCTGGAGTTTATTGTACAGTGGAGAGGAGAAGCCAAGCATAGTCAGACATGTATTCTAGCCTTAAAAAAAGCTGATTTCAGAAAATTTATGGAAGCATAGGGTTCCTTCCAGACTTTTGATAATCTTGCAAAGTTTTCAATAAATGCAGTAGTTCCTAATGGTAAAATTATTCATTCTTGCCTGTGATAATGTAATTTACAAAGATTTACATCCCTATTGAGAGGATTGTGCTGTACATTTTTTCATGGTTTTCATGGTTTGGCTATAACAATTTAGAATAGGATTGTGCAAGGATATTGCTGCCTGTGGCAGAACAGCAAATTGTGCAATTTCAACGTGCAGAGTACAAGACAAATTATTCTGATCAATTTAAATGAATACATATGTTATCTTATTTTGTCTAATTTAACTTATCCCATTATAATTTATGCATTGTATTTTCTCGCATTTTACCATGTTTGCTGTTAACTGTTTGATATGGTCAATTGACTAATCAATAAACTTTTAACTAATTAGCCAAATTATTCTGGTGTCTGAAGCAACAAACCTTGCAAGCACCTCCCCCCTACCCCTACCAGGCAAAGGACAATAATAACAAATCCAGAGTTTGCTGCCATTTTACATTGGATTCAAAACCTGCTGCCTGAGGCATTAACTTATTCTACTAAATGATAGGTCTGACTCTGTTTTTTGGATCCCAACCAAGAGACTGCCAGAAGTCTCACTCAAAATATTTAATTTATAAAGAATTATTCATAATGTGAATTGCTGTGGGTTTTACAAAACAATGGCTTTGGGCTCATAGATTGTTTCTTCAGCTCTCAAGAGCAGAGCTTTGGGGAGGGGAGTTAGGGGCTGTACAGACAGGTCATTAAGGCTGACCTGGAGGTGGAGTCGGGTTGTGGTATCCATACAACGCATGCCCCAAGTCCACCCCAAGTCCGCCCCCAGGCTGCCGTGATGCCGTGCACCTCACCACATGGTGCATACTGTCATGGCACTCCTCTGGTGCTGCGTCTACGTGACACAGTGCCAAAGGAGCACCGAAAAGCTGTAGCACCAGCAGCTATGGTGCCCTTTCCATGGTGAAGAAAGGAGCCACTTTTTTCAGCTCCTTTTTGAGCCATGGGCAGGTGCGTTCAGGGCTGTGAAATGTGGCTGCTGCAGCCCTGATCCAGTGCAGAGAGAGGTAGCTGCCAGTCACCCCTTAGGGGAGGTCTGTACAGTCTCTTAATCTATGTCTCATCTTCCTCCCAATATGGGACCAAAGCAAGCATACAATTTAACTTGAAAGAGAGTACAGATAAAATAAGACATGATACAAATTTTAAAACAAGTTAAGTCCATACTTATATTAAAAACATTTAATTTACAAATTGTTCACACCTATACAGCAGGCAGGTACAAGAGGGTCTTTCCATTTTGTGAATAGCTGTGATAATTGAAAGTAAGTAAGGTAAATGGATGAGAACTCTAGGAGCATCTATACTGTCAAAATAATGCAATTTGACACCATTTGAACTGTTGTGACTCCATTCTACAGAATCCTGGGATTTGTCATTCTGTCAAGTGCCATCACTCTTTGGCAGAGAAGGCTAAATCCTAGAATTCCATAGGATGGAGCTACAGCACTTAAAGTTATGTCAACCCGCATTATTTCAACATTGTGTATGCACCATTTGTTTCAATTTGTTTTGGAGGAATTTTCCAAAATTCATAAATGCCTTTATTTGGGGGATGGAAAGAACTTGAGGTTTTTTAAAAAAAATAATAAAATGCAGGAGATTTTTACCCTAAGATTTTTACCTGATAGCACGGTTACTTTTCTAGATATGAGCCTCTTTTGCTGGCAAGAGAAATGCTTGTAAAGTCTAGCAAGTGTTTCCACTAAAATGTATCATCATTTTATGGCTGCTACTTCAACCCAAGATTCAGAAGCTCAGCCTGGTCCTATTTTTTGTCTAGGCTGCTGACAGAGAGGGTGTGCTCTGGCTCTGCAGGACACTGCTTGTGAATTGGAAGCTTGCCCATCCCAGCAGATGAAAGATCCTCCAGAGGGATTTTGTCCTTTGTTGACCAGTGTTACTAGCATGTTCTTCCAGGAGCACAGGATGTCAGATGGACTTAAGTTTGCAGCTGTTCAAAAGGACAAACTGAAGTACTTTACCATCTATGGCCCCAGGTGATAGATCTGTTGCTGGACTGTTCTACTTTAGACTGCAAGGTGGAATATTTGAATGCTCCAACATTTTAAGAGAAAAAGAATTCTTCTTCTTTCTGTAGAACCAAGGCTTGAAATTGTCCTTGTCCTTAACCAATTGTTGTTAATTATGCATGGAGACTGTAGTATGTAGAGGGGCATTCAAAGCTCTGATCAGTAGCAGCTGGTAGCTTCTGTGTCAGCAGAGTAGTGAATGCGCTATGGATTTTAGTTTGTATTCTAATGAAGCTGTCTCAGGTGCTGAATCTTATCCCCCAAATAGTTGGTACTCTCTTCCTCAAAATATTTTCCAAAGTCCAGCCCTGGGGATTTCCCAAAAGATTTGAAAGCAAGTGATCAAAGTTATTTTAAAGTGATCAATAGTTATTTTTAAGTGCAACCCCTTCAGATGAATCTCAAATTCTACTGCTATTTGGGCTGATTTGGATCAGGTCCAAAGTGAGTAATATCAGCCCAGTTCCATTCTGGAGTAGATCAGTCATGGCTAAATTGATCCTGATTGATTCAGACTAACCTGGAATGGTGAAGAGGAGCCAGATAGTGTGTTTCCATATAAAGAAAATGGAGGAGTGATGAAGAAAGTAAGGAAGGGAGCTGGTGACATGATGACAATTTTAACTGCCAGTTTGGGACAAGAATGTCACCAATGCTCTACAAGAACAGTACTTTGTGGAAACTGGAGGACAGGTGATGTGAGGCCTATATCTATTCTGTTTCAACCTGCAGGTTCAAGTTAAATTATAAGCTGGCTTTGGTTTGTTTGTCCTAATTGTTTTCTGCTGTTAAGCCTCTGTTGTCAGAGCATGAAATTATTAACTACCTATAGTGATGGAAATAATTGAAAATACCCAAACATGGTAGAAAAACATGCTTCCCAAGTGTTGGGACACAGGGAGAATGCTGGACTGACAAAAAATATGAGAATTCTGTGGTTGGGGATTTACAGTGCACAAATTCACACGGGTGCCTGCCCCCCCCCATAGAAAACAGTGTTTTCTGTGCAGAAAACAGCATTTTCTGCACAGAAATAGTATTTGTTATGAAGAAAATGCTATTTCCAGCACAGAAAATGCTGTCTCTTGTCTTAAAATACCATATGCAAATATTGTAGGACCTATTTCTGTAAAGGGTTGAAGATCTTCCTCTTTGATTACTGGATAAAGTTGCTGAGTGTGCCTAAGGTGGCCGAGATAGTTAGCGACTGATGAGAATTTTGTTTTTAGTAGATTAGTAAATTATTTTGGTATTTCAGTATACGATAGTGCTGTGTTTTATTGTTTTGTTATTGACTGCCCCCTGAAGTGAAGGGCAGTGTATAGAAACCAGCTGGGCTGACAGCTGCATCTTACTCCAGTACGTACTTGTGAAAGTAAAAGAATCAGGCCATATAGCATACACAGCCTGGTCCTCCAGCAGTGGCCATTAGACCAGAGATTAGTCTATCTAATAATTCCCTCTACCCTGTCAAAATTCATGTTAATCTGGCAAATCACACCCCTTTCATTAGAAATGTTAATTATAAAAGCTTTGGTTAGATTCTCTCCCTACCAGATCTATTTTGATGATTCTGTGGGCTGGTAAATACCACCACTATCAGAGAAGGTGAGAAAGGAAAACATCTTATCCAATCAGCACTGCCACACACCAGGACAGGGAGAACATAGTTCTGGCCCTTATAGCAATTTGTTTACTCCAGTCAAATTAAAAAGGGCTTCTTAGTTCAAGCTGAGCACAGAAGAATGCATTAAAATATGAAAACATTTAAAGAGGAGGAGGAGGAGGAGGAGGAGGAGGCAGCAAGATATTTTGAGAGCGCTTTCATTTGTACAGAATCTTCAGATATCTGTTTGATGTAATGTAAAAATGAATGATTTCTTTTGCCATATGAATAACACAAAACAGCATTTAAACACGAAATCTTAACCAGGGGGCTTTCAAGGCCTTTATAAAAATGGTAAGCAGGAAGATATGGGCACAGTTCCCACCTTTGCATTTAACGGAGGTTGCCATCCTGTTAGTGAACTATGCAGAGCGAAGCACAACTTACATCTATGCAGCTCACTTTTTTAGTCATTATGGACATCAGATTCCTCTGACTACCTCACATAATGACCCCAAAACACTGTAAATCCACCTGTTGTATACTTCCTAACTCTGACATGAACAGTAGAGAATGGTGACATCTGATGTGGCATACCTCCACCCGAGGAATTTGTATGCTATATCCTGCCTGAGGCAGGATCTTGGTCAGGGTGTTGGGGGCAATTGGCTTATACATTGTAAATCACTTAGAGAGTGCTAGGTCACTGATAAATATACTTGCTATTGCTATTGCAATTACTGGGTGACATTTGGCTACTCAGACTCTGTCTTTCATGTAGGCCTCTCTCACAGAGTTATTCTGAGGATAAGGGCCTGTCTATGTGGGTCATTTACAGTTGTTTTCCCTGCCCCTGTGTTGCCCTGTCCATATGATGTAAAGGCCAAGGGCCCAATTTGACTGCAAACTGTCCACATGAGGGAATGGCAATCCAGCAGTGAATCCAGACTATCTCTCCCTTAACAATAATTTAAAAGATTCACCTTTTGTTCTAGATCTTCCTAGAATGATCCTAGAACTTCTGGCGCACTCTGTAGTGATGGTGGGCAGCTGTCTATGCAGCATCCAGCTGTGCCAGCTACCCTAGCTGCCACAAGTTGCCCCTCTGAGATCACAACAAGGGACCAAGCCATGTGATGGACACTGAGTGCCTCATTGTTGACCTCAGAGGTCGTGACTTGTACCACTGGTGGCAGGTGGCACAGCTGAACACTCTGTAGACAGCCACCTGCTGTTGTTGCAGAATAATGGGGGAAAGCCGGGGCAGCCTTTGGGCCGGAATACTCCAGGGTCAGATTGGAGTATTCTGGCCAATGTAGACCTGCCCTAAGAGTGGAGGATGATAGTTGTACATACTGCTTTGAATTCATTGGCATAATGGAGAGATATAAATGCAACTAATAAATAAATGAATTTGGAAATAGATCTTTATCGTATCAGATAAAATTAATAAGTGTAATATTGCCTCTTCTCCCTGATGGCAATTCCTTAATAACTTTATTAGAGCTCTTTCTTGTTACTCCTAAGGATTGTAATTCTTTGTTAATTTCATTCTTGAAGGAAGCAATGAATATTTTTAACAATTTTCTTCCCACTGTAAGAAAGTCTTCCAAAAAAGAAAAGAAAAGAAAAAAAGCAGTGCCTGAAGACTATTCACAGTTCACGACATATTCTGTGGAAAAATTACATATGGTGATTTGCACAGAAAATAGTGTTTTCTACATGGGAAATGGGTTTTTGTCTGCACAGAAAATAATATTTCTGCTCAGAAATATTTGATTCTACTCAG
The DNA here is from genome assembly GCF_019175285.1 of Sceloporus undulatus. NCBI lineage: Eukaryota > Metazoa > Chordata > Lepidosauria > Squamata > Phrynosomatidae > Sceloporus > Sceloporus undulatus. The sequence continues at coordinate 40,593,898 of NC_056522.1, read as the reverse complement.
AAATATTATTTTCTGTGAAGAAAATTATGTTTCTTGTACAGAAAATGATGTTTTCTATGCAAAAAATACCACAAGAAATGTTTGTGCAGAAAACATTCTGAACTGCAAAGTTCAGTCCAAGTTGCTCTTCATTAGAGTTTCTTGACGCCTGAGAAACATATTTTTAAAACATATATTGAATATTTTCAAGTATTCTTTCTCTATCACAGGTATTGAAATGCAAGCTGTAGAGCAGCAGTTGACAAAGTGAGGCCTTGGCACACACAGCACCCAGAAGCTAGTTTTGCAGACTTCAACCATCCAAGTCTGTTTTCTTGACCAAAAAATAAGTGGCAGTAGGGGGGTGTTGGCAATTAACTTTCCAGAAAAATTCCAGGAGTAGCAGTTCCCCCTTTAAATAGGCTGCAAGGATCCCTGGTACTACTTAACATTAATAATAATAATAATAATAATAATAATAATAATTCTAAAACCAAAACCAGCTATTCCAGGGATTTTGCATTTGCTTACATTTTTAGCAGTCCACACTAACCCCAAAGGTATAGAAGAGTAGCTCCTAGACCCAACACAATTGTCCATTCTTGGTATAAAAGCATGTGCTCTCCTCCTGACCTATAGTTCTTCCTAAACATGTCAGAAGACGATCTAATCAGGCAACTCCAATGTCATATATACTTTGGGTTATAAAGCAATTGATGCAGTCAAGGTTGCAGACCACATTTTCATCAGTGAATGAAACACTGAGTCTAAATGTCCCTAATAGTCTTAGGTTTGTCCTTGTTTCATGGAAGACCAATTTACTATTTCAATGAAGGTGGGGGGAAGCTGTGATCCTCCAAACGTTTTTGGACACAATAACAAATTTAATGAATTACTTTTTGGATCACTTACTCCAGATTCCCCTGGGCAGCATAATGTGTGATACATAATGCAGGACTTCTAATGGGACTGTTGTGTGACCAAAAAAGAAAAGGAAAGAAAAAAGGAAAGGGAGGGGGAAACAAGCTTTATTATGGCTGTAAAATTCCTCTGATCCACTGACCCAGTTACTTTGTTTGTTAATATCTGGTCATAGTTCGCCTTGTTTTGTGAAGACCAGGACAAAGTAGACATTCAGGAATTTTGTCTCCTTTGTGTACTTGCTGAATAACTTTTTGCCCTGAATGAGCAATGAACCCATTTCTTTTGTCTTTCTCTATTAAGATGCCTTTTTTGTTTCAGCCTTTCTCCTGACATTCCTAACTGGCTATAATAAGACCCCTTCCACCACCATCATCACAACCACCCCTTTAATTTTGCACTGGTGACTAAAAAGGAAGTGTGGTCTTTGCTACACGAGTATTGAGAAGCTGAAAACATCTGCACTTTTCAATCGATTAGTGAAGCTGAGATTTACCATTACTGGTGCATTTTCCTTATGTATTCTCTGTGTTGTATTCAGTTAGGTGGAATGGAAATAATCCAAAGCATCATAGTGGCCTGGTGAGCATAAAGAGGTGTGTGTATAAGGATAGAGACGTTCTCTTCTCTGTTGTTGCTGTTACATGCCTTCAAGTCTGTCTTGAATTATGGTGACCATAAGACTTTTCTTCACAACATTTCTGCAGAGGACATTTACCATTGCCTTTTCTTGGGCTGAGAGTATATGACTTGCCCAAGATCATCTAGTGGGGTTCCTTGGTGGAGAGGAGATTTAAACCCTGGTCTCCCAAGATCTCCATCTAATACTCAGTCCATTATATCATGTTGGCTTGTTATCTTATTTTCCAGTGATTGATTCTCCTGTACATTCCCTATGAATGCACAGAGCATTCACCAAGATGGAAAACAACAACACAATACCATTAGCATTAGAGGTGGGAACAGTGTAGCTCCTGAGCCACATGCATACCAAGTAGACAGTACTGTGTGGTCTGCAGTGACTCCATCTCACCCACATGTCAAAGCCTCACCAATTCCCAAACTCTGCAGTGAAAAGAAAGATAAGCCAGTTTCTAGGGTACAAAAGTCATGGTAAACAAAACATGGATGGAAGGTTCATGCTTTGTTGAATCATTCCTGCTTGCAACAGCAATGGAGCAGAGTGTCTCAGTCATGGTAAGCTAGCATTAAGAATTTTGGCTTAGTGTGACCCAAAATCTTTTCTATGTGGAAGTAATCTTACATGAAGGGAAAATGCATATATCCCTCTGTCATGGCACAACAATATATTTTTATGGAGGTAATGCATGTGCGGCATAGACCAATGCATGCAGAGACTTTCCATCTTGTATCATCATTGCAGCCTAAACACTTATCACACCTTTCACAAGTGTTTTACTTATTCAGGGAATATCAGTGTGCAGGGACAGCATTATGTGTGGAGTAGCCCTGAAAACAAAATGATATTATGAATTAAATTGTGGTCAATTTATCCCTATTCTTTCCATGTTCTTTCTGGTTCTGATACCACATTTTTTGTTAAAGAAGTACTGCATGGGAACTACTTCATTAGCAGAGGTATATCTGTTTTGGGGGCAGGGTGCTATTATGATTAAGTTTAACTGTATTGTTTTAATCTATGTTGTTAGCAAACTAGGAACCTGCATTGGGTTCCTAGTTTTAGCAATTGGCTATAAAATTAATTAATTCAAAATAAATATATAAATTATATATAAATTATATTTTGGCAAGGCACAGGCTTCCTGCAATCATCACACTTTCTTTCTCAACAATGAATTTATCTGAGTATGGCATTAATTCACTCCCAGTATTGAACAGTTGAGCCCATTGCATGTGTTTTTATGGATATGCAACACTGGCCCTTTCTACAAGGGTCTTTTAGTACGTACTGTGTACGTAGAAGGGTTGCCCGGGGTGTCTCTTTCAGATTCCCCCAAGCTTAGTACGTACACAGTACGTACAAAATGGTAGCGCCCATTCTACATGGGTGCCGCCATTAGGACGTCATGACCGTGCCGCCTCCAAACGGGGTGGCGTGGATGTGATGTCCTGTGGCGCCCTTTCCGTGGCGCAGGAAGGAGCTCCGAAACAGAGCTCCTTCCTGGGTTTGTGGTGCTGGCACAGCCTTTACATGGCTGCGCCAGCGTCACAAAAAAGAAAGGGGTCGAGCTTGAAGCCCCAAGGGCACCTCTTTCCAGGCCGCGGGAAGCGGACTTTTGCGACTTCCCACGGCCTGGAAAAGCAGTGGATCGGGGCCTCAGGGCTGCCGCTGTGGCAGATGAGGCCCCGATCTATCGGGGAAAGGGGCGGGTACAGGCCGCCCCAAAGGGGTGGTCTGTAACGCGCCACTGTTTCCTAAAGTGTAGCTTCCTATATTTCCTAAAATATGATGATGATTTTTGGAATATTTTGTGTGTTCAAATTAGATAATCCTTCTGACCTAGCAAAAACATATGTCAATAAGTCAGTAGAGGGTGTGGGAACGTACATCAATTTAATAAGAGATCTTTTTTAAAAAAATCCAAGATATCTAAAGGCCTGAAAATTAAAATCACACAGCATGAAACACTGGGATTTCCTGTACATGGAAGACTCTGCATTTCCCCCCAGTTGTAAATTCTTCTTGTGAAAAAGGAAGTGGTCTGAGTCATCCCAAATATAACATACTGCAGGGAGAAGGGAAGGGGGAGAGAAATTGGTAGGCAGAGTCAGTTTTCTAATAGGTGTGGGGAAAAACAAATGAACACCATGTTAGGTGAAAGCCCAAGCTGAGTGTGATACCATTCTGCTGGTAACCTTTGATTACCAGTAAGTCATGTTATCTAAATCATCAACACATATACTGTATATACTCATGTATAAGTCTAGAAATTTTAGTCAAAAAATTGACCCCCAAAACTTAGGTCGACTTATTTTTTTTTATTTATATACCGCTATTCCAAAGATCATAGCGGTGAACAGCAAGTAAGCTAATTAGCAAGTAAGCTAATTTGCCCCCAACAGTCTGGGTACTCATTTTAGCGACCTCGGAAGGATGCAAGCCTGAGTCGAGCTTGGGCCCTTTTGCTGGTCTTGAACTCGCAACCTTGTGGTCTTGAGTGAATGGCTGCAGTACAGGCATTTAACCACTGCGTCACCAGGGCTCCTGATCCTTATCCATGGGTTAATGTAAACTCTATACTTTAACTCTTATTAAATAGGGAACTATCGCGCGCCATACCTCCGGTTGCTATGGTCGTCCGAAGAAGGTCCTATTTCTTGTGATAGGCCTTCAGCAGAGTGTGGTGCTAGGCTGTGTTATAACACAACACAACCAAATCTCCCCTGAGTACAGGAGAGTCGGAGGGGTTCCATGCAGACTATTTGCCGTCCCAAGAAGAATAGAGGTTATTTCCACCGGACCTGCAATCTTCGGGATTAGGAAGTCAGGAACATACCTTAACTGCACTCTTGCAGCGTTTAACGTATTAGGACTGCCAGCAAACTTTTTAAAGAAATAGATTGTAGTGTGTTGAAGCCGCTCATAGTCTGAAATTTTTGCCTAAATCAATTGAAGTCTTCCACTCTGTGTTATTCTTTGTGTAAAGTGCCTATAGAAAGTTGATTAGCGATACTAAGTGTAGTTTTACAGTGTGAATGTAATACTCTGTAGAAACATTATAGCAAACTTTGGCTGTTAACCTGTATTTTTTTTTAATTGAAATGAACAGAAATGGACTCTAAAAAGAAGACTCAAGCAGGGAAAGTTCAAAATTTGCAACAACTAGTACATAGATCTTCAATAGAGCAACTACACCCCCCTAGTGACCAAAATCCAACAATGCTAGAAGAAATACGTAGAATTACATTGGAGCTAGGCGAAAAAATGACTCTGTTACAAAAGGAGATGTCTAATTTTAAATCTGAAATGCGTCAAGAGAGAAGATCAGATTTAAAAGAAATAAGACTCTCAGTGGATAAAGCTTCCTCAGAAATCATTAAAATTAAAGCAAAAATTAGCACATTAGAAGAAAAACATAATGAATATGGAAAAATTTGGACGACTTAAATAAAAAACAGGTTCGCCAATTGGATGAAAATTTAAAATGGGAATATAAATTAAGAGAAAAATCTTTAAAAATTCGTGGACTACCCGAAGTAGAAAAAGAAAACCTTTATGAGACTTTAATACCAAAACTGGCTGAATTTTTAGATTTTGACTTGCAAATTTTCCGTTTTGGAATTGAAAAAATCTTCAGATTAAACTCTCCAATAGCAAAACAGAAAAAAATACCTCGGGACATTGTTATAAATTTTATAAATAAACAGGTTCGCGATCTTCTAATTAGGAAACATAATGAGTCTCCGCTATGCATTAATCAGGCACAAATTCAAATTTTCAAAGATATCCCCGGTAAAATTTTGAAACGGCGTAAAGATTACCATTTTTTGACTCTCTTTTTAAGAAAGGAGAATATATCTTACAAATGGCTAATACCAGAAGGTCTTTTCTTCAGGTATAAAAAGAAAAGATATGAAATCAAATCTGTATATGAAGCAAAAAAAGCATTAAATTTCCTATCAAAGGAATATAAAAAAGACCAGAGTCAGGCTAAGAAACAACAAGAAGAGGATAGTAAGATTAAAGAATATTTTTTGCGCCATCCAAGACAAAAGACAGCATCAATAAATGATCCTGCTCAGAGTATGAAAAATGTAGACGTGGATAGTACCAGATTATTGCCATCTACTAACAGAAATACTGAGATAGACACAGATGCACGGGATTTAGCCCAACAGGATAATGATGAGGAAGCAGATGTTCTCTCTGAAGATGACACCCTTCCAGACAAAAACCTTAATAAAGACTCGGAAACAGAAGATAACCCACTGAATCTGAATGAATAAAAATTTGAAATTTACTTCATGGAACGTAAAAGGTATAAATAGGCTGATAAAGCGGAAAAAAGTGTTTCATTTTTTAGAAGGTCTGAAAGGAGATGTCACATGTTTACAAGAGACACATGTTAAGAGAGGAGAATTTCATTTTTTGACAAACCCTAGACTAGGGCAACTTTTTGTTTCAGGTTCTGATAAAAGGAAAAAAGGGGTAGCGATTTATGTTAAAAATAGCTTAGATGTCTTAGAAGTTCTAAACGATAGAAATGGGCATTATGTGGGTTTAATAGCAAATTTATTGGAGCAAAAAATGTTAATTTTGGGAGTATATGCCCCTAATGAAAAAAAAGAGGTATTTTATCAAAAATTGTTGAATAAGGTTAAAGACATCGTCTTTGACACCGTAGTATTACTAGGCGACTGGAACGGGGTAAATGATCCTAAATTGGATAGATTTTCCCACAAAAATATTAATCCCAAGCAGGGTAAATTACCAAAATCTTTTTTTGAGTTGGTAGATTTTTGTAATGCATATGATATATGGAGATTAAAAAACCCATCTGCTAAAGACTTTACTTTTTTTTCAAAACCTCATAATTCATGGGCTAGAATAGATTTTTTTCTAACATCATCATCTCTCTGCCCAAAAGTCAAAGCAATAGAAATGCTACCAATCATTCTGTCGGACCATAAGCCTATTGTTATGAATATTTGTGTTGGTAATAGAAGTAATAATTGGAGATTAAATGAGTTATTGCTAAAGGACGAAAACATAATTCTTGAAGCAAAACAGGCAATAAAAAATTATTTTAAAGATAATCTAAATAAGGAGGTACCACCCCACACAGTGTGGGATGCAATGAAGGCGGTAATAAGAGGCTTTCTTATAAAAAAAGGAATAGAAAAAAGTAAGGACCGAAATAGAAAAATAGAAGAATTACAAGACCAATTAAGGAGTAAGGAGAAACAGCTACGGAACAAAGGTGGGGATAAGGAAATATTGAAAGATATCAAAATTATACAGAGCCAAATCTCTCTATTATTAGTGGATCAGATAAACAAAAAAATGAGATTAACAAAGCAAAGATACTTTGAGTCAGCTAACAAACCAGGCAAACTGTTAGCATATAAGTTAAGAAATCAGTCACATAAAAAACAGATCTTAAGGATAAAGCATAATGGAAATTCATATTTTAAGCAAAGCAAAATTATGCAGATTTTTTGTCAATTTTTATACTTGCCTGTTTTCAAAATGTCAAATTTCAGAGAACTCAATCAATAATTATTTGAGCAATAAAAATATTCCTAAAATAAGTGAAGAACAGAAAAAACGCTCTAAATAGAGATATCACATTACAAGAAATCAGGGACGCTATACAAAGCAGTAAGAGAGGTAAAACTACAGGCCCTGATGGATTCCCATCGGAGTTTTACAAAACTTTCACAGAGGAATTAATAAACCCCTTACAAAACATAATAAACAATAGCCTACAGGGTCATATTCCTGACTCGTGGTCAGAATCTAACACTATCTTAATCCCCAAAGAAGATAAAGACTCTTCAGACCCAAAAAATTACCGCCCTATTGCGCTCCTCAATGCAGATTACAAAATTTTTGCATCAGTGTTAGCATCTAGATTGAAAAAAATTCTAAAAGTATGGATTAATCAGGACCAGAGAGGCTTCCTTCCAGGAAGAAAATTGAAAGACAATATAAGATTTTTGTTAAATATTATAGAATACTATGAGAAAAGACCTGATTAAAAAATGGCTCTTATCTTTATTGACTTTGAAAAAGCATTTGACCGTGTCAACTGGTTATTTTTGAAAGAAACAATTAAGAAAATGGACTTTGGATTGAATTTTTGTAAATGGGTTGAAAAGATTTATGAGAAACAATATACGCATTTAATTATAAACGGGGAAAGATTAAAAAAAATTAACATTTTTAAAGGCACTAGACAAGGGTGTCCCCTGTCCCCTCTTTTGTTTATATTGATATTAGAGATACTTACCATGACTATACAGAAGGATAGAAATATAGAAGGGGTCAAAATTAAGGGGATGGAATTTAAGCTTAAAGCCTACGCAGACGATTTAGTTCTTACTTTAGCAAATCCAATAGATCACATTTCAACAACAAATAAAAAACTAGCACAATTCGGAGCCATTGCTGGTCTGGTGGTCAATAGAGAAAAAACATCCATTCTAGTAATGAACTTGAATAAATCAGAAAAAGCAGCTTTAGAAACTTTATCTGGCTACCAAATCAAAGATAAAATAAAATATTTGGGAATTTGGCTAACAACAAAAAATGTTGATTTATTTAAAAATAACTATTTGAAGGTCTGGCAATCAATAAAAAATGATCTAATTCGGTGGGGGAAAATAGGTTTATCTTGGCTTGGGAAAATTGCTACCATTAAGATGAACATCTTACCCAAAGTTATGTTTTTATTTCAAACAATTCCGATTATTGTAAATGATAAGCCGTTCAGAGAGTGGGACATTGCACTTCGCAAATTCATATGGGAGGGCAAAAAGCCCCGAGTTAGGCTAAAGACAATGCAGGATGATGTGAAAAGAGGCGGTATGGGATTACCGAATCTCAAAATCTACTTTTATTCATGTTGCTTTGATTGGTTAATCGATTGGTTTAAGTTAGAAAATAGAGAGATCTTGAATTTGGAATCAGTCGATTTGGTTTATGGTTTACATGCGTATCTCTTCTACGATAAAATAAAAGCTAATAAGGTGTTTTTAGACCATTTTATAAGGAAGCCACTAATCAATGTTTGGCTCAAATTTAAACAACTAATTTACAATAAATTGCCATACTGGGTTTCAATCAACGAAGCCTTTTACAAAAATGATTTAACGCATATTAAGAATTGGCTAACTTACAAAGATATGATTAAGGTTGATCCTGTAACTAATAGTTGGAATTTTAAAACACAACAGGAAATGTGCATAGAAGGGTCAACATTGAACTGGTTTTTGTTTCGGCAATTTAGAGAAAGATATATCTGTGATAAAAGACTGTTTGGCATTCATTTAGAACCACAAGAATTTGATAAGATTATATTTGCAGATAGTCCAAAAAAAATTTCACTTTTTTATAAATTTTTGTTGAAAATTGAAATGTATGGAGATTATGTGAAACCATCTATGATCAAGTGGGCCCAAGATTTAAATGAAGTGCTACCTTTGGACCAGTGGGAAAAAACTTGGGCACACAGACTGTATCATACAATTTGTGCAGAAATCAAAGAAAACTATTACAAAATGCAGAATCATTGGTACCTCACACCCACAAAATTAGCCAAAATATACAAAAAGAATAGCCCAATGTGTTGGAGATGTGAAAAGGCTCCAGGCACCTTTCTCCACATGTGGTGGAACTGTGAAGTAGCTAAAAAATATTGGACTCAAATTCACGTAAAGATTCAAAAAAATTTAGGTTGCCAATTTAGATTAGACCCTAAACTTTACTTATTAAACATGATATTTGATTCAGAGTTAGAAGCTAAACATGGTGTACTTTTGTTTTATATGATTGCAGCCGCTCGGATAGTCCTCGCCTCAAAATGGAAAGAAAAAAGTAATCTGAGTTGGAATGATTGGCTGTTGAAATTACTCTCTTACCTGGAAATGGATAAACTCACATGCTTGTTTAGGGATAAGGATTGGAGTAGAAGGAAGAAAAGCTGGACACCTTTGATCGAATTTATAACAGCCGAAGGCATAGTAAATAAATTTATTTGGTAGTCCAAGTATTATAGAGGTCAGCCATAGACAGTGGAGGTAGATTTTCATTTTTACTTAGAACAGAGTATTACTCTCTGCTATTAAGAAAACAAGATATTATAGCCATTTTAACATGAATTTATATAATAAACATGGTTATATGAAAGGAGGTTTGTTTTGTTAAAGAAAGCTCAGACTATGGAATCTGTTTAAGGAAGCTTACATGTTTGTTTCGGAATTGTTGGTTTTTGTGTGTATGTATGTTTGTTTTTGTGACTTATTATATGTAAATGTTTTTTTTTAATCAATAAAAAATATTAAAAAATAAATAAATAGGGAACTATCCCCTGGTGAAAGGCAAGATTGCAATCTTTCCTGGAAGCACAGACCTCCCTCTACCCTTCCATCCAGTCTTTACCCCAAACAGTTATGCCTGCCATAATTTTATAGGTTCTTTGACATTGTTTTCCTTTGCTTCATCATCTAGATCCTTTGTTACATGTCCCTAAATTTTACCCTCGACCTATCCAAGAGTCATATCAAGAACCATAATTTTGCCCCCAAAACATGCCCTCAACTTATACACGAGGTTGACTTATAGCCGAGTATATACGGTAAGTTTACCAAGCTTATGATGATGCTTATCACTTAAACTATAGGAAGTGTGTATGTGCGTATGAGGAGGGGGGGCATCTGACTGAAGGGGGGGAAGAATCGTTTATAAATTAATAGTAATTCCTGAAATGGTTATTTATTTATGCATTTATATTCTGCCTTTTTCCCAAAATGGAATCCAAGGTGGCTTGCAATACAGTGGACCCTTGGTATCCACTTGGGCTTGGTTTCAGGATACCTCGTTGATAGCAAAATCCATTGATGCTCAAGTTCCATTATATACAGTGGGGTAGTAAAATTGTGCCCCTTATATAAAACAGCAAAATCAAGATTTGCTTTTTGGAATTCATGAAAAAGTTTTGAATATTTTCAAGTCATGGACGGTTCAATCTGTGGATAAAAAAATCCATGGATACGAAGTCATGACCGTAGTTTAAAAAAACAATAACATCTAAAACACTGATTATAAGAGTTAAGATAATTAAATAACAGTATTATTAAAACACAGTTTAAAACAAAAACATTTAAAATATAGTTACAATATAATTTCATTTAAAGATTAAACATTTTTTTAAAAAAATATAACAGCATAACACTTTACACACATAATACAACTCCAGAATTATAGTTCAGAAGGACTGCCGAAATAATAATATCTTCACCTGCCCACAGAAAGGATGGAGGGAGGGGGCCAACAGGACTTTCCCTGGGAAGGAGTTCCACAGCCTGGGAGGCTCAAATGCACTCCTGGCCACAGTTGGAATTTGGGCACCCCAGGCTCAGATGTAATTTGAAAGGGATCTGGGAGTTCAAGCAGACCACAAGTTGAACATGAGTCAACATTGCGATGCGGCAGCTAAAAAGGCCAATGCAATTTTAGGCTGCATCAATAAAAGTATAGTGTCTAGATCAAGAGAAGTAATAGTGCCACTGTATTCTGCTCTGGTCAGGCCCCACCTGGAATATTGTGTCCAGTTCTGGGCACCACAATTCAAAAAGGACATTGAGAAACTGGAGCGTGTCCAGAGGAGGGCGACTAAAATGGTGAAAGGTCTGGAAACCTTGCCCTATGAGGAATGACTCAGGGAGCTGGGGATGTTTAGCCTGGAGAAGAGAAGGTTAAGAGGTGATATGATAGCCCTGTTTAAATATTTGAAAGGATGTCATATTGAGGAGGGAGCAAGCTTGTTTTCTGCTGCTCCAGAGAACAGGACCCGGAACAATGGATGCAAGCTACAGGAAAAGAGATTCCACCTCAACATTAGGAAGAACTTCCTGACAGGAAGGGCTGTTTGACAGTGGAACACACTCCCTCAGAGTGTGATGGAGTCTCCTTCCTTGGAGGTCTTTAAGCAGAGGCTAGATGGCCATCTGCTGGGGATGCTTTGATTTAGATTTCCTGCATGGCAGGGGGTTTGACTGGATGGCCCGTGCGGTCTCTTCCAACTCTATGATTCTATGATTCTAATTTGGGCACCCAGGCTGGGAACCTGTGATTTCAGGGAGAGTGCAACCCCATCCTTTACAGGTGGAATCCCTATTTCCTGATATGCCTTCTGACTGACCAGGAGCACCTCTGTCTTGTCTGAATTAACCTTCAATTTGTTCACCTTCATCCAGTCCATTGTTGACAACAGACACTGTTTTAGTTAAGAAACAGTTTCCTTAGAATCAGATGGAAAGGACAGATAGACTCTCCCCATATGGTTTCCTTCACAGGTAATCTGTGACAGTCTCTAAAGGCCTCACTATCCCATAGCATGAAGCCAGATTGAAATAGGTCTAGATAATATTGTAAACCGCTCGGATTCCCAGTGATTGGGCGGTATGTAAATAAAACCTATTATTATTATTATTATTATTATTATTATTATTATTATTATTATTATTA